>NW_026938938.1:0-522500 GCF_032062105.1 Saccostrea cuccullata | reverse complement strand
AAATTAAATATCTTCTCTTCAAATGTAATGTAAATGTGTCAATGAATGGAAGGGGCACTCAGTGTAGTCATAGATTCAGATACTGAAAATATGTAACAACCACCTTGAAACTCTTGGTTGATCCATAATAAAGGCGAAAATAATTCAATTTATGTGTATAATTATTCAATTTAATTTTGACTTCATGTTGTGCAAGTTTGTTAGAATTTTTATCAGTAATACGGAGATCATTAAAATAATTAATCATGGTATAGAAATTTGATGACGACAAAATGGATTTTGATGCCGAGGCGGAGCAGCTAAAACTTTGTGCATTCAAAACTTTTTTTCCAGACTGACCAACTTGCTAAAACAATAACTAACAACAAGAAAATCATGCCTAAGGGTTATTTCATTGGTTTATATTTTTTTCTATGCAATAATTCAAATAGTGTGTAATTTAACTCTTAGGACGACCATAAATTATTACAGAATTAATAACATTGGCCTGCATTTGCATAAATCAGCACTGCATGATGCCAAGGCATCCTTTATATACCCAATATAACAAAAAATTTACAATGGTGTGCAACAGCACATATATTTTAAAAGAAAGTTTTAACTAGAACTGTCCAAACGGGACAAAATACCCCCCGCTGGGTTTTTCAGAAGTAAGTTTTTCCATAATAAAGATATGTATCAAACACGAATTATGAAAGTTTTCTTCAAGTGACCTTGAACTTCCCCTTGGGTCAAGGTCATGACACACCCTTGGGTCATGGGCAATCTTTAAGTGAAATTAGAACCTACCAAGTTTATCCATAAGAAAGATATGGACCGGACACGAATTATTAAATTTTTCTACAAGTGACCTTCATCTTCCTCAAATGACCTTGGGTCAAGGTCATGACACACCCTTCGGTCATGGGCAATATTTGTGTGAAGTGAGAACCTACCAAGTTTATCCATAAGAAAGATATGGACCGGACATGAATTATGAAATTTTTCATCTAGGGACCTGGAAAATCCCCAACTGACCTTGGGTCAAGGTCAAGACACACCCATGGGTCATGGGCAATCTTTGAATGAAATGAGAACCTACCAAGTTTATCCATAAGAAAGATATGGACCGGACACGAATTATGAAATTTTTCTTCCAGTGACCTTGAACTTCCCCAAATGACCTTGGGTCATGGGCAATCTTTGAGTGAAATGAAAACCTACCAAGTTTATCCATAAGAAAGATATGGACCGGACACGAATTATGAAATTTTTCTTCCAGTGACCTTGAACTTCTCTAAATGACCTTGGGTCAAGGTCATGACACACCCTTGGGTCATGGGCAATCTTTGTGTGAAATGAGAACCTACCAAGTTTATCAATAAGAAAGATATGGACCGGACACGAATTATGAAATTTTTCTTCCAGTGACCTTGAGCTTCCCAAAATGACCTTGGGTCAAGGTCAAGACACACCCTTAGGTCATGAGCAATCTTAGTGTGGAGTAGTAGATTCTAATGTCCCTCTGTAAGAAAGATATGGACCGGACATGATTGCACAGACATATGGACAGACAGACAGACGGACAATGTGATTCCTATATACCCCCCCCAAACTTCGTTTGTGGGGGGTATAAAAAAAATACAGGTTGATTTTTGTAATGCGATATATGATAACAAATAGAGAAGAGTAATCGCTTCCTGATCGTTTCATGCAAAAAACATTTCCCACTGATGTGACGATGAATTGACGTACACATATTTTTAATTAAAACTTCACCGGAACTTTTCTAATATATCCTATGAGTAAGAAATTTTGTAAAATTGTTTGATTTGATCATTATAAAATGTTGACAAATATTCATGAATTTATCTCTGTCCTTTATGGATTTAAAATAAATGTCTCAATAATTCCCGAATCCTCATATGCTATTTAATTCTGTGAATAATTTCTGCATAAAAGTATGACAAATAAACATGTAGGGCTGGGTATTGGCCTGAGATTTCGTATTGCGATATTTGTAAATGTATTGCAATATTTTCAATGTAATTTAAATGGCATTTTCTTACTATATTTACTTTAATTTACATGCAGAATGTACATAACTATGATAAGTAACCAACACTGACAAAAAAATTGTTGATTTCATTAAAGCTATGCTCTGAAATGTTCCCACAAAACAACTTCTGTTGTACTGTTTGGCTTAATAACAAACTTTCATAAGTCCATTTTTATATATAATGACAAAATTCCTTAATCTAAGCATATTGCCAATATATCAATATTACAAAATCGTATTGCGATACAATATTACTTGTCCATGTTTTGCAATATATTGAAATATCGATATTATTGCCCAGCCCTATAAACATGCCATTTATTCTAAACAGTTTGTACCATAAAATAGTTTTAGTGCTATCTGCCCATGGTGAAAGTCATCAAACTATTCACTTATTGTCCTCAAAGCCAGTAAATAGGTGTATACTAAGGTGCTTGCATATTAATAACCATGACTATTCATGGCCTTGATGTCCTCGAGATTTTGTGGCTTTTCCCTGTATATAATTATTTCAATGTAAAATCTAATGTCCTTTTGTGGTCCCATCTTACCCCCTGTCTTGTTGTCATGATTTGACTTGACTGATTGTATATTGTTTAACATCAATGATCAATTACATTTCAGGGGGGTCTTTACACATTTCAGTTCCATCATTTCAAAGGAGATGTGACAACTTGTTGGATGAAAGTCGTATCCAACTACAAATCTTGGGAGATTTCTTTTTATCCCATGTTTAATATTTCACAATCAATGTTTTACATAGGACACCACTATATTTTATTTCATCACGCTAACACAAAACTGTACACATTTAGAAATTTCACTCTTTATTTTCGTATGCCTTGTAAAAAAAAAATACTTACTTACTTACAAAGTGACGTCAAACTGCACTTAACTGTTATACATATAAAAACAACAAAACAATAGAGTACATAGGTCGAGAGTGAGTAGTTTTGAGAAATAGTGGCTACATCTTGAACTGCGCATGTACCTGTGTACTAGCTATAGCCTATATGTGCCGTTTCTACAACGTGAAAAGTGCCGTTTTCACTGGGTACCGTTCGAACTAAAATTCGTTACACGTACTTTCGCAAATGGTCTTTTAAAATCCCGCACAACGGAAAAAGAGCACAGTAAATTCTTCTACATTTATTCAGCTTTAAGTCGCAACTAAGTCAGTCGTTCCACTTTGATCAGATTTATATCAATTTCATTAATCAATTTCATGTATAAAAGTATTAAAAGACACTATATCAAACAATTAATACCTTTTAAGTAAAAGAAAACGTAATTAAGAGCTTCAAACTGCAATAAGAGTTTAGTCAAGTTCTCCCTAGTCTCAGCACGTTGTCCAATATGGCGTCTGTATGTAGAATTTTCATGAACATCGAACCCGATTAAATTTGATTTGTCAAAGAGACATGGCACACATAGTACACATGACGTAATTTTTATGGTTAAAAATATACACAATATGCACAAATACAGTATACATAATATTTCAACTTGTTTTCAAACAAATTTGGGCAAATTTTTATCAAATCTCATCAAATTATGAAACTGCAGCAAGAGTAGCATTTTATAAGGTATTAAACAGGGATTTTAATTTTTAGTATCTATGGTAACATCCTTTCACCCAAATCAAAAACCAATAAACAGAATTATGTATTTTATAGTAGCCTACTTATGTGCCAAGTTATACTAAAATCAGACAAAAACTTTAGGAGAAGTAGCATTTTGAAAGAATTTTACAAAAATATCTTTTTTGGTAACCATGGCAATACCGTTCATTCAAATTAAAAACCGATGCACAGAATTATGTATCTTAGTGTAGTCTACTTGTGTGCCAAGTTATATTGAAATCAGACCAAAACTCTAGGAGGAGTAGCATTTTGATAGAATTTCACAAAAGTTTCTATTTTTAGTAACCATGGCAACACCGTTCATCGAAATCAAAAACCGATGCACAGAATTATGTATCTTAGTGTAGTCTACTTGTGTGCCAAGTTATATTGAAATCAGACCAAAACTCAAGGAGGAGTAGCATTTTGATAGAATTTCACAAAAGTTTCTATTTTTAGTAACCATGGCAACACTGTTCATCGAAATCAAAAACCAATGCACAGAATTATGTATCTTAGTGTAGTCTACTTGAGTGCCAAGTTATACTGAAATCAGACCAAAACTGTAGGAGGAGAAGCATTTTGAAAAATTGTTTACAGACAGACAGACAGACAGACAGACAGACGGACAGACAGACGGACGGACGACGGACGCATTACTATCGCATAAGCTCTTCGGTCTCTGACCAGTAGAGCTAAATATACAATACATGAAAGATCGAATATTGCAACGTTTCTAATGCCATAAGAACCTGAAATACTGAATTTGATATATGAAATTCTAATGGCAACAAGAGGTTTCATATACATCTACAAATTCATTTTCAACTAGAATTTAAAAATGCAGTCAGGGATTTGGTTTTTTTTATATTTCAGTTGATACGTTTTGAAGATGTGCTTTGATTGGAGAAAGCCACTCTTTCCCTAATGACCAAGAATATAAAACAGGAAAAAATATCGATTCATAGTAGTAAACAGTAATATAGAGATACAAGAGGCCCAGGGGCCACATCGCTCACCTGAGCAAATCGGCTAGGAAAAAGCACAAATCAGATCAGAAATGAAAAGTTCACTGAAGGGGGGGGGGCTTGAATTTTAATACTACTTGAGATTGTCTTCATATTAATACAGCATATGACTTTGCTGTTCTTGATAAAAAGATTTTTTTAAAACATTTTCTTCCTATATATAACTTCATAATAATTTGAATTTAATTCCCCATTGTTTCCCTCCCTATCGCAATGGGCCATGATTTGAATAAATTTAAATCTTCAATACATGAGGATGCTTAAATGTCAATATAGCTTAAACATAGCTAAACATAGCTTTTCTGTTCTTGGGATTTTTCCCTTTATTTTTCTATGTAAAACTTTGATCCACATTGTGGCACCACCCTACCCTTGGGGGTTATGATTTGAACAAATTTTATTCTAAACTACCCGAAAATGCTTCCATATAAATACTAGTATTACTAATCATGGCTTTGCTATTCTTGGGAAGTTTTTTTTTAATATATTTTAATGTAAAACTTGGATCCCCCATTGTGGCCTACCCTATCCCTGGGGGTTATGATCTGAAGAAACTAGAATCTACATCACCTGATGATGATTCCGCATAAATATCACTAATCATGGCTTTAAAGTACTTGAGAAGACGACTTTAAAAGATTTCCCTATTTAGTCATATGTAGAACTTAGATCAGCCATTTTGCCCCCCCCCCCAGGGGTCATAATTTGAATAAACTTGAATCTACACTACCTGAGGATGCTTCCACATGAGTTTCATCTTTCCTGGCCCAGTGGTTCTGGAGAAAAAGATTTTCAAAGATTTTCCCTATATACTCCTATGTAAAACTTTGATCGCCCCACCCTACCCCCAGGGGTCATGATTTGAAAAAAACTTGAATCAACACTACATTAGGATGCTTCCACACGAGTTTCATCTTTCCTGGCCCAGTGGTTCCTGAGAAGAAGATTTTTTTAAGATTTTGCCTATATACTCCTATGTAAAACTTTGATCGGCCATTGTGGCCCCACCCTACCCCCGGGGGTCATGACTTGAACAAGCGTGAATCTACACTACCTGAGGATGCTTCCACATGAGTTTCATCTTTCCTGGCACAGTGGTTCTTGAGAAGAAGATTTCTGAAAAATGCCATTAATTTTTCTCTAATTCATAATCCTTCATTTGAACAAACTTGAATCTCTTTACCTAAGGACACTTTGTGGCAAGTTTGGTTGAAATTGGCCCAGTGGTTCTTGAGAAGAAGATGAAAATATGAAAAGTTTACGCCGACGACGACAACGACAGACAACGGACAAATTTTGATCAGAAAAGCTCACTTGAGCCTTCGGCTCTGGTGAGCTAAAAATGAAACCCACATGAATTAGCATTAACTAGAGACAAGAAAAAAAAAACGATTCATTAACTGTAGTTGTCTAATTAACTGATATAGAGATAAATGTATTTTTTCGGAATTATGAACATGATATAGGATATTTACGAACACAGAAGAGTCATTAGCGACCCCATGGTGAAAACGACGTTTGCACAACAACACGAAGAAATTCCCAGAATGTAAACATGATCATGGTGCTTCACATATAAATACGTACGTTAGTAATCGTTATACTTTAGAATATAAGTATAATTTGACCTTATATTCTTAAATAACAATTACTCTAATTTGACCTTAAATATCAGATATAAAGTTACTTAGCTTAAGGTGCTCCAGGGACGTTAAGTTATTAATTTCTCACAACAAATGTACCAAAGGATCATTCTCTATAAGGCCGTTTTTCGGCCTACAATGACTTCAAATTTTCAGATAGTATTTTTTACCTTAAAAAATTCATGAATCACTAGGCTTATGTTCCAATTTAATGATAAATATTGGTTGGTTAATGATACGTTAGTATTTTTAATGATATATGGTCACAAAGTAAGGTACTATCGGTCCGTATTAGCATTCGAGTAATGGGAAAACTCAATAGGGTGGCTGTGTTAGATAACTCCTACGCATGTCATAACCACCTTTCACCAAAACCAAAATTTGCATGTAAATTTCTTATAAATATAAAAAGTGACTACCAAATTATGAATTTGGTTAAAGGTGGTTATGACATCTAAATAAAAACTTTTCTCTTCATTTTTACGATATTTGCAAAAATAGTTAACTACTCACAATGAAGGATATCAGCTTATGTAGATTATTTCTTTTTATAAATTTTTGGTTAGAGTACAAATTTCTGTTGATTTACTAAGATTAATATCAACCATGCATATTTACTAAAAAAATGTGAACTTTTTACTTAAAAATCTAAAAATCAAAGGACTGTTAGGACTGGATGTCATAAAATTTCAAGTGGAGACGTTTCTTTGAAATGTGATAAAAAATAAGAAATAAAACTTTTTACAGAATACATGGTATGAATATGAGTTATCTTTTATATCTATAATGATAGTTTAGTATATCTATATATGCTACTTCCTTGAGTTTCGTTATGAGTACTGCATATATTCTTTGTTTTTCCTTATGAGAACTGTATATGTTATAGAAATGATGAAAGCAATCTTTGTTGAAGCTGTAACATGCATTTATATTTGTGTTATAGACTCTTTTCCTAGAGGCACACACATAATTTTTATATGGACACTTCCGTACGAGTATCATGTGATCCATATTTTGTTAACTAGGTAGCTGAACGCGACTCGTAAATAGGCATAGTCCGCCATATTTCCCGTTCTTCAACGCTCTCCCTACAACTCGTATATAAGGAGCAGATCGCTAGTCAGTTCAATGTATTTCACTATAGAGATCCGACGAGTGTAGACGTATACATCTTACAAAGCGTGCTACTCAACATCGATGAAATTATCAAATTTTACGCATTTTTATCGAAACAGGACGAAAGTATCATGGAAAATGCAGGTCAATACATTATTTACAAACAGAAAATGCACATAAAAAAAAAATAAACGCAAAAAATCTAAGACCACGATAGGAGTAATACATGTCGGCCACGAGTTTCGAGTGTGCAATCGGATGGAACGAAATTGAATGGTTTATATACCCGTTTGACAGTGCCTATTTATGAGAAGTGTTCAGCTTTAATATTGAGAGGACTCAATCTTTTCATCACACTTCTTTGATAGCATCGATATAAGTTACGATAACATAAGTCCTGTCTTAGAAAATAAACTGGTAAAGAGGAGAGGGATTCATAAATGTAATATGTGATTGATAATGAATGTTGCTTTACCCCATTTAAGGATTTTTCAACCAGATAAAGAAATCATCCATTTAAGGTCAAGTGTTTATGCATAGCTGCATTACCAACCAACGCACAACGCGGGACGGGACCTTTTTTAATTTTTAAAAGAAAGATAATATCTAAAAGACCGATGACATTTACTAGAGACTGAATTTAACCTACAGGTTTCAAGAGTGGGAAAGGAGCATCAAACCCTTAGGGTCCATTTTGTACTTGGGATGTTGTAGAACTCTTAATTCTGCATACGAATAACTTCAGAATCTGATATGCATAGTTGAAGAAACTGTTAAAATTCTGCTCCATTTTATGTTGTGCCGTTAGACACGGGGGGGGGGGGGGGGGGTCTAAACTTATATACATGTAAATAAATAAAGTTTAGATGGCATTTTTAATTGAATATATCGTACAACACGAGTATTTAAATAAAAGCAAAGCCATTTTACGACGCTATTTCATTTTACTTAGAGATGTATATTTTAATGCAACCGCTCCGAGTTAAATGAATTGACTATTTACATGTATATGGATAGTCAACATATACTTGCATTGATATTCTTATGCTGTTAATTCTTTATTATTTTTTGTTGTTGCTATAATTGAATTTATTTCTTAATTACTACTTCAGTTTGATTTAATCGCAATCAATATCCATTCAGTGCTTTCAACATTTGATACATAACTTTTAAAGTTCAATAGAAACTTAGAAACCCCATTTCTAAAATGATTATTTTATGCGTAAAATAAGTACCACATCTATAGAAATGATATACAATTACAATATAATTATATATGATATAACGCTTTTCAATAAATTGCAAATCAAACTTTTTTCAGCACCATTCAGTGTAAATTCTGTAAAGATTAACGTTCAAAATATCCAAAATGTGGATGCATCGGAATTCTTGTCTTAAAAACATCTTGAACCTTAAATTTAAAAACATCTTCGAATTTATTACTAAGGTCTGGTGTATTTCTGACATAAATAAACAATTTTTGATTATTTACATTCAGAAACATGCATAGAAACTTGATTTAAATAGACGTGCCCTCAATTTTTCTTTAACTGACAGCCATTTTTTATCTCTAAATCACGTGACTTAGATGATCGATCTTGAAAAACAAACATCAAAATCATGAACTAAAATGATTATAGTTATATAAAAATCACATTTTAAAGTAATTTTATCGTAGGCCGGAAAATGCCCTTATAGAGAATGAACCTTTGAGAAGTCCATATAACTTACAGGAACCTTATTCCATATCGATTTTCGCATAAACCATTACAGCAAAGCATATTTTTTGAAATCATCTCACGGGTTTGAAAGAGATGTTAAGTGCAAATAGAACAATCAATTTTCGACCATTTGTACGAGTGGACACAGCATTTTACTTTACTTGACTTGTTTCGGTAAAGTTGACCGATTAAATGGTCTCTTATTTTAATATTTTGAATATCAAAAATACATGACATCGAAAATGAACAAAAATGTTAGCTACGAGATGTCACGCAATACTTATTGCATGTAAGACCGTAAATGACATCACATGAAGCCATTCAAACAGTCTGTGGCCTAACAAGGAGAGTAACAATTAGGGATCATTTTGCACCGGCTTTTATTGTCCGTCTGTCTATCCGCTTTCTCCTTAAACATATCCTTACCTTAACTTTAATTCTCTCTGTGCCAAGAGGCACACAAGGCCTGAACATCTTTCTTCCACCGGGACCGATCTGGGGCTGCAAGGTGTCAAAGGAGTTTCAACCTGCATTGTTTCGCTCTACCTCCACCATCTTCCGCAATGTTGTCTTGGGGCTTCCTTCTCCCCTCAGGGGTCCACCCGAGGCACAACACAGTCATCCGCGGGATCCTTTCTAAGCACATGGCCGATCCAATTCCATCTCTTCCTCCTCACCTCGCCAATGATGCTTTCTGCTTCTGCCATCTCCAGAACCGTCTTGTTTGGGATGTGCTGCTGCTATTTGACCTTAAGAATCCTTCTGAGGCACTGGGTTTGAAGGATGTCAATCTTTTTTTCCTCTGTCTTGGTAAGCTTCCAAGTCTCACATCCATAAAGTAATACAGAGAGGACCAGGCTCTTAAAGAGGGGGACTTTTATTTTCCTACTGATGTCTGATAGCAAGTGCTATCCTCTTCCTTATGTCAGTAGTCCCTCCTCCATCCTTGTTGACATTGGCGCCGAGTCAAGTGAAGCTGTCCACCTCGTCGGCATCGCTGTTTCCGACTGTCAGGCTGATTTTACTCTTGCAATTTATCTTCATCACTTTGAGTCCCCCGCGTGGAGCAGTGGTTAGAGCGTCTGCTCTAGAGTCGTGAAGTAAGGAGTTGATCCTTACGTCGCGAGTTCGAATCCCACCGGGGTTGTGGAGACCGGTCCTTCGGATGAGACCGTATAAACTGAGGTCCCGTGTCGCAGTAGGTGTTGGCATGAAAAAGGTCCCTCACTGCTCAATCATCCTCAGTGTTGAGTATAGGACAAAATTTGCAGCTCTCCACCGGCAAGTGGTGGCGTCTCTATAAGAGTGAAAAATTCTTCAGAGGGACGTTAAACAATATACAATCAATCAATTATTACTTTGCACTTCTTGGCATTCAGCTTCAACCGAACTTTTGCGGATTTTTCTTCCAGTTTTGTTGTTTTAGACTGAAGATGGTTCATTGCTGAAGACAGTAAGGCAGTGTCGTCCGCAAAGTCAAGGTCTTCAAGCATAGTGGTGAAGTCCCATCTAATTCCTGTTCTGTTTCCTCGTACAGTCTGTTGCATCACCCAGTTTATCACTAGAAGGAACAAGAAGCCTGACAGTTTTAAACCAATAATCACAGGAAAAGAGTCTTTGGTCTCGTTGTTATCGATCACAGTATACTGATAATTGTCTTACAGGGCCTTGACTTTTTGTGCATTCCATATCTCTTCATGATGACCCAAAGGCTGTCTCTGTGCACCGAGTCCACAAAATGGATGTACAGTGTAGCATTCCACTCGTTGACTTGTTCTATGATGTTCCTGAAGATAAAGATCTGGTTGACAGTCCTTCTCACTCTCCGGAACTCTGTCTGCTCTATCCTCAGGGTGCAGTCAACTCCAGCCTGTATTCCGTTAATGACGATCCTGCTGAGTGCTTTGCTGCCTTGGGGCAGCAATTTGACTCCCCTCCAGTTGCTGCAGTCTTGTAAGTTGCCTCTCTTCGTAAATTTGCAGATCAGTTCTCTGGACCATTCTTTGGGCACACTTTCCTCCTTCGATATTTGGTCATAGGTTCGCTACAATTCCTGACTGCTCTTATCATGGTCTCACTTTAAAATCTCTGCAGTTATTTGATCTGCTCCAAGGGTCCTTCCCATTTTGAAGCTTCTTCTGGGTAACCCTTATTTCCTGCATTGTGGGTGGCTCAACTGATATGTCTAGCTCTTCTCCCTCCTCCTGTTCATCTTGTGGTGGTGATTCTGGAGTGTCTATGTTGAGTACTTCCTCAAAAATGTTCGCTCCATCTGGCAAGCCTTGCTTCTTTATTTTCGGCAGCTCTCCATCTTTGCTCCTTACCGCTGCTGCTTGTTAATTACTCTTTTTTGTCAGCTGCTTTACTATGCTGTGGTCGCCCGTGTGGCGCAGTGGTTAGAGCGTCTGCTCTAGAGCCGCAAAGTTAGGATTTGATCCTTACGTCGCGAGTTCGAATCCCACTGTGGGACGTGGAGACCGGTCCTTCTGATAAGACCGTATAAACTGAGGTCACGTTTCGCAGTAGGTGCTGGCACGAAAAAGATCCCTCCCTGCTCAATGGCCCTAAGTGCCGAGTATAGGACAAAATTTGCAGCTCTCCACCAGCAAGTGGTGGCGTCTCCATATGAGTGAAAAATTCTTGAGAGGGACGTTAAACAATATACAATAAATCAATCAATACTATGCTGTACAATTATTTCTGCCTCCCGTTCTCGGCTGCTTTCTATGCTCGCTCAGCTATCTCTGCCATCCATCTCCTCTTGTCCTCTCTCTCGCACTTTTCTTGGATGCTTTGTCTCCCTGTAATTTTCCTTCAACCTTGTCTTGACTCTTCCTGGTCTTGTGCTCTCTATCTTTGTCTTGATGTCTTTTCTTTCATCTATCAAGTTCCAGGTGTTTTCGTTGATCCAAGGTTTGCTTTTGCCTTTCCTGTAGCCAATTACTTCCTGTGCTGAATTCACATTTGCCCTTTTCTGCTGTTCCCACATTTTCTCAATATCTTCAGTCTTTCCCCTGTGCTCTTCTAATTTCTTTCTCATACAGTCATTGAACTTTGCCTTTTCTTCGTTTTAAGGCTTTCTATATCCAATCTTGCTTTCAACTTGTTCTTATTCTTGTGTGTGCTGAGCCGTAGCCTGATTCGGGTCTTCACCAGGTAGTGATCGATTTGGGCATCCGCTCCCCTCTGAACCTAGGTGTCAAGAACAGAATATCTCCACTGTCCATTGATGAGAAGATGGTTAATCTGGTTTCTCGCTAGTCCAGAAGCAAACACCCATGTTGCTTTGTGTATGTCTTTGTGGGGAAACAATGTTACTGTGATTTTACAAGTCCGTTGGTCTGACTAAATTCACACAGTCTTTCTCCATTCTCGTTCTGTGTTCCCAGTCCATGGATACCCATAGTTCTTTCATATCCAATTTTTTCACTCCCCACCTTGGCGTTGAGGTCCCTCATGATAATAATGATGCCGTTCTTATTACACCCATCCAAGGTCTCTTGCAACTTCCGATAGCATTCGTCTTTCTCCTCCTATTCCTTTTCATTTAAGGACAAACGAGACGTTCCTTAATAATAGATGAAATTTTCCAAGATTTTGTCATTGAAGTATTGCTACTTAAACAAGTTTACTCACAAAAATTTGAGGTACCTTACCAGGCATTTCTGCAAGATACCAGGAGTAGTTTTTTCTTATATAATCCTTTTGGGAGGAAAAATAATTTTCCAATTTCAAATGTTTAAGTGTTTGGATTTTTTAAAGACGTTTAGAAACTGGTATAGAAATCAGAATGTAATTAACATTTTGAATATTTTTCATACATTACGAAGATATACAAAACAGATTTTGAGGAACGTCCCGTCTGACCTTAATGTGGCGAATATGCTTGGATCATCGACATTAAACATACAGAGATAACGAAAAGTATTCAAGCTCAAAAGTCTATTAAACAATACATAATATGAGCAGATCTAGAGCATACACGGACCTCTACAACATCAGAGGTGGGATCAGGCGCCATGGAGGAGTGAGGATCCCCTCCCGACCGGCTACACCCGCCTTGTTCTCTCTCATGATCAGGAAATAACGGAATTCATCGACAATTCAGTGTTTAAATACATGTAGTGGCCTTACAATCAGCATGAAAAACTCCAGTCAGCATTAAATATCTTAATATTTACATTTCTAAATTATTTTCTTCATTTAAGATTCTTTTCTATTTTGAGAACAGTTCATTTTCTCATACACTACTAGGTACCTTGCATATGCAAAAACATTTCTACTATAATTATGACGACAAAGACTGTTATGTTTCAAAAATGGTCATTGAATAACATTAATTTGTGGCAAATCATCAAACAAATGAAGTAAACATGATTTGAAAAAAAAAAAAGAAGATATTTACAAGGTTCATGTCAAGATGAACTTCAACGCATTCGGCATAATTTATTTATATTTACATTTCCAATGTCTTTGTCTGAGATAAAATTACAAATTGTAAATGTACTTTATTTCCCCATCAATGTATTGGCGCGGTTCCAAAAAAAACCACGTGCAGGGCGGAACAAACAGCTAGACAGAAGCAGGACTTCGAGCACGTGGATTGACGGAATCAGAGCATGTAAATATAAGGAATAACTGTCTTATTTTTCAATTTCATGAAGATGATCAATCGATTGGCTTGCGTGATAATTTTATGCATAAACGCCTTCGGCGTTTATGCAAATTATCACGCAAGCCAATCGATTGATCACTTCATGAAATCGAAAAATAAGACAGTTATTTCTTAAATCAAGAAACGTTTGCAAGCTTCATGAAATACGCCGAGATAATGTCCTCATGAATTTTCAAAAATCAAATAAATGTAAGGGGTGGGAATTTCATATTTAAACTGTATTGCTCTGCGTAGGGAATTTTGTATATATGACAAAGTTACTGATCTTGTGACCTTGAACTTGACTTTTGACCAGCTTTTCTGAATAGCTCATATTTAGCACGGTGAGAAGTAGAACTGGGCTACTTCACATTCATATTGCTTGCAACGTGACATTTTGAATAAAAAAGCTTGACAGTCCATTAAACTTTGACCTTTGACCTATTTCTTTTGTAATATAGATTTTTTTGATAAATATTCCTTCACGCAGTAATGCAGTCTTACTGCGCATCTTTTCAGGCCAATATATGAATTATAATATCAGTGTTAAATCAATAGCAGTAATTTGTTGCTTTACGTTTGCTTTATTTACCTATGTTCTTGAAAAAGCAATTTTTGGTTCATTTGTTTTCATTTTTCGCCTCGGGGATACTCTTTTGATAAAAGAGATTTCAAAATAGAAACTCTCTGTGCAGGTGTACCGACAGCAATCAATAATTAATTATTTATTCTTACTTATCTTTGGTACGGCGTTAGGCAGATCGATCCAACTGCAGCTCTTATTTGTGTCGAAAAAAACAAGATTTTAATCTTTACTTGAACATTTAATCATCATTAACATCTTTATGAGATGGGTCTTTCGTTGCGTTTCACTTACGTGAAATACGAGTTTGTTTTTTTGCTTGTTTGTTTGTTTGTTTTTTGAGGGGGGGGGGGGGGGGGTAATTCTTAAAAAAAGGAGATGGATGTTCAACAGATATTCAGACATCAATATGTAAGCAGGGTGGTCTTTTAAAACTGAGATAGCAGATTAATGGCCTGAATAGTTTGTGTGAAATCAGTACCATTTTCTCTTGAGTACAATAAACGAAAGTTTAATTCATTCAGTTTCTTGGATCAACTTTAGAAAAAAAAACTTAATTTTATTATAGTGATGAATCATTTGCATTCTCTAGTGTTAATTAGTCCTCTGTAGCTTTAGAGGAGAGCGTGTCTTAAATCTAGACCTGTGGGCCATTTTCATAAATTTGATTCTGAGTTATGATCGCCATTATTTCTTGCTTACACATCCAAATTTATGATCGCCATTATTTCTTGCTTACACATCCAAATTGTGATAAAAACTTATGTTTTATAACAAACATAAAAATACTATATGAAAAAAATTAAATTCAAAATCGGTCATTCTAGTCTACTGATTCGTATTTTGTTTATATACAAATCCAAAGTTACGAACACAAAATTACTTTAAACTATCACAAAAAAACTAAAAACATGACTTTTGTGTACTAATATATCTCACCTTTTTAATTTATTCTTTGATCTTTCATCACAATACACAGAGATGCTTGGTAAATTCGATGTTGTTATAATGTTGTTATCAGATTCTGAAGCTAACTCACAATTATGTAGGATGAGCATACCAACTGTAAGAAAAGATCCAGGTGAATGAAATTTTATTGTGATTATTCCCCTACACATGACCCGACAAAAGGCATGCTCTTAGAATTGGTTCCATGCAAAACAAGAGCATTAATTTAAGTGCCCAGGGTAATGCTAATGGACATCAGCTGTGTAATGCACGTGATCATGCACGCGAGGTACACAATACACAATGCCATATGAAGAGCTGTGCAACTTAATTTGCTAAGGAAAGTGTAAAGGAATAAAAATATGTATTTATAAATAATAATATAAAAAATATCTAACTTAAGTGTAAAAATTTGTTAAGGATATCCACAGCTCAGCCAGGAAGGATAACTCTAAATTTATTATTCAATTCAAAAGGTTTCAAAATGAAGCTTGAAATACATGTAAGTATAAAAATCATGCGATTTTGCACAAATACCAGAATACCTTACATATTTACCATAAAATATTTATATTGATAAACTTTCAATCAGAAAATATGCAATTCCTGAAAATTTAGGTGTGATTTTCTAATTTTCTCTTTGTTATATGATTACTAGATAAATAATTTTTATGATAATGTTTGAAGAATTACCTTGACAGTGACGTTATCTTTTGTGAGCATGTTCAATATTATTTAACGCCTGATTTTCAGAAACTACGGATCGGACTACCTTAATAATGTTTACCAATGTAGTATGACAATGTATATTTTAATTACATGTAACTACAAATAGTAACAAACTTGCATAACAATAACATCGTGCTACCACTGTGTCATTTCATGACAAACAAAAGCAAAAATGCTGCTAACTTTGAAGGCATTATTTTGAATAATTTCATAAAGTACTTTTGTACTTCTGTTCCCTCAAAAGTGTTATAGGTCATTTGAGAAATAATTAATATAACTTAGGCATATGTTCAGTGTCGAGGATTCTTATCATTTGAAATAGATACGGACTAAAACAATGTATACCTAAAGAAATCACTCTTCAAAACTATTAATCTTGACCAGGGGTTTCACCTGACCCTTCAATTTTGGACTTATTGAGCGTCATCGTTTTTGTAATACATATGTATATGTATGTTGCTATTTGCCTTTTTTGTAAACTGATGGGCTGTATTGCCCAAAATTATATTCTGAATAAACTATATATGACCATAGATCTTTAAGAAGGGATTCTTGTCTGCTGGGTTCTGTCTATATGAAATATTCAATTAAGTATATTTACTTATGCTTTATATATTTAGATGTAAGGGATCTAACGGATCACATCTTTCTTTCTGCATCACGATTTTACAAATTAAAATAGAATTGGTAAACTGGGTTTGAAAGGGACTATATTACTGGTGGATCGGTGGAGTAAGAATATATTTTCTTTTCTGCTTTTTAAAATTATTAAAGAACGGTGAATTTGGTTAATATTTTAGTCAATCAAAAAAAAGTAAGTTAAATATATAAAAAGGAACTTTAATTTTTAAAGTACATCAAATAAAAATGATTTTCCAAACAAACTGCAATTAAGCTTCCAACCTAAATATAGACTTAAGCCAAAAATCCATATAGATTTTTTTTCTTTTCTTAGAAAACGTTCAAAACTTTTTTGTTTTTGCATCATTTTGTATCTTTAACTTTACCATATATATGTGTAAAAGAATTAGAAGAAAAAAAAAACTAGTATACTACGCATTTGGAAATGAATAATATATCCTAAAATATTAAGAAAAATAGAGAAAATATCTTTTTTAGTTAAATATTAATGTCATTTTTTTAATGTCAATTTGGAAATATCATCTGATAGACCTTATATGGAAATATTTTTATACAAAAGGAAACACATTTGATCTTATGAAATAGAAGTAGGCGGATTGGCAGCAATATTTTTTTTTTAAATTTCATTCTTAATGTCCAGGTGAAACAACTGACCTTGCCTCTTGTATAAAAAGATCAAATTTAATCATCTCTTAGTGATATTGTCTGTTATCTCTCTAAGGTATAAAGATATCCCTATTATTCAAAGAGATATCCTTTTTAGCTAAAGAGATATCTCTATAAGCAAAAAGAGATATCTCTCAATGTTGAAGAGATATCTCTCTTATTGAAAGAATTTTTCTATTTTACGAATAAATAGTAAAAGGGCTTGCCATACCTTCTGGTGAGAGATTGATAACATGACCTAAGAAACATAACTCTCTTTTTGTATCAACGTATTTATAAAGTACTGAAAGTACTCGTATAATCACTTCTACGGATGCTTGACGATAGTGAAAAAAAACTTTACACATGTAACAATACAATACAATTGTTTTGTCTTTTAGAAATGCATTAAGACTAATTAAACTTCATGTCTGTTTTATGGCATTATCAATCATACATGTATATAGCTATAGTTGTTTTTTTTAATCTAATAAATTACGATATTCAACTTTTTACCTTTTCGGTCTGTCTGTCTGTTTGTACGAAAAAAAAACAAAATAATCTTCGTCAAAACCTTTTGATCAATTGTTACTAGGGCTTTTCCTATTAACATATGTATGCCAAGTGTCTTTATGGCAATGGCAACAACCTGTATTTTGATAAAAACTCTTTGACTTAGTGGTTGGAGTTTGACAAACTTTTATTCTATACTTTTGTCAAACTTTGGCTATATCTTTTGTTGATGTGTAACGTGTTTAATTGCCACTATGGATTTCATATTTATAACATGTATTCTTTATGATAAGACCTTTCTTTGGTACCCAACGTTCTTAACCTTGACGTTTGTAAACCGTTAAGTAACTTGGCTGTTACATTTAAAAAGTTGCCACCAGGTCTTTCATATTTCTCTTGCATATATCCTATGACAAGGCCTTCCTTTTAACTCATGACCTTGACCTAGGGTTTAACCTTCTGTTGAAAAAAAAATAACCCTGGTCATAAATTTCAAAAAGTTACAATGTAGCACTAGGGTTTTCCCATTGCCCTTGTGAAAAAAGACCTATTTTAAAAATTTTTTTACCTCATGACCATGGATACATAGTCAAGCATAGAGGAGAGAAATCAAAGCAAAACCTTCAAGAATCTAAGTTGCCGAGAACGAAACAAAAGACGGCCATCTTATACAGAAGAAAGATGGGGAAGAGGAAAATTCAGCGAGATAAAAAGTAAAAGCTGCTACTCTCAGCAATCTGTCAAAGAAGCACAAGTAGCCACTGAATTGAAAGTTATAAAAACTGTGTACCAAAGCACGAAGAAATATAAAGGTGATTACGAGAGCATTTTGAAGATTCTGGATCGACAAAACCCACTGACTCTCTCACAGTGAGGAGGCATCACAGACAATTGCTTTTTCAATTAAAATAAATTGATCTCGTACAATTATATATTTACATTGTTACTGTTCATTTGAAAAATTATTTTGTTAAAAACATTGTACTGCAGTGTCAAGCTTAACCCAATATTTCAGTGAAAATAAGTACAATGATAAATACTGTAATATACATAATGTATGCAAGTCATCAATTATAAAAAAGAATATGAATTTATCAACAAAAAAAACGGCTACTTGCTGTCCACAGACTCCACCGATGTCAAGGTTTTCACAAGAGGTTTCCTGACGTCTGCCCCGCATATATCCATCGCACGAACAATCCTGGAAGGCTGGAATCAAAAAGACTACAATCAAATGTTGACTGTATAACACCATTTATACTTATTATGTCTGTCTGACATATTTCCTATTTAACAATAAAATATGCATTATTACTACTTTAAAATTGTCATAATGCATATTTTTATTGATAAATAGGAAATATGTCAGAAAGACAATTACCAGGTTCAATATATTCTGAGTGGTCTGAAAGATTTAACGTTAAGGTAGGTCGCGGGTTTGCTTTTGTCATCAGTTTTGGTACACAAATTTGACGATCCGAGCGGATGTTTTGTGCACATTTGATTATGACGTCGGTTACGTCAAAAAGGCAACGTTACGTTGTTTTCCTTTTAATTCTCTGCAAATGAATTCAAGTCTATACGAATCAAGTCATCGTCTCAAGCCACGATCTGGAGTTCGCATATATAGCTCTCTCCAGATGAGAGAGGAGTGTACATTTTGGCCGTGGTTTGCGACGATGGAATCAAGTAGATTAATGTAAAAAGTAAATGCTATTGTACTGAAACCTCTAACATGTTTTATATGTATCATTAAATTTCAGTCTGAATTCTGATGTGATTGAATGTAAATTCATAGGACTAATTAAATACAATACCAAATGAAAGGAATAATTTATATTGTAAGTGTAACTAAACTGCTAAAAGTCAATCAGAATAAATCAGCGTAAAATTTATGGTATGCAGAAAGAACGTTATCATGAAAAAAAAATTGCTTAGCGGAAAACTTGAGAGGTTGTATGTGCGCACCTATTTGAAACTCAGGGGTACATGCGTATTGCATCATGGCTGCCAATCAAAGCCTGGGCCAAAATATGCGTACATTTTCAGGATGGAATAAATCCTCATCACTAAAAACGGGTGAAATTTAATTTCATGCGTTTTCCTGGTTTTTTTTTATTTAAATTATCATTATTGTTTTGTTATTATGCATTTAAATCTCATGTACTCGCCTTGTTTTGCTGGCTAATGAATTGTGACAATCATGCATTTAAAAATCAAATTTATACAAACACCTTGACTGTAAGACCTATAGGACACTTTTAACAATTTAAAAGTATCATTCTTTTATAACAAAAGCTGAAAGTGTAAAAGCTAAATGCAAGTGTTTAACATTGAAATTTAAAATATATTAAAACAAATTAACAAATGTTTTAAAAGATTTAGGGCCATATACTATAGCATTGCAGGTCCCCCCCCCACCCACCCACCCCCCGTTTATATCCTCAGTACCGGGATATTTTCTTACCGTTTTCGAATAAAGTCTTTAGATTTTTGTATTATGCCTGAAATCCTATCGACCATGGATTTCAAAAAAATACTGGTACTAATATATATTTTATCACTCGCGTTGTTGTCGCTGCAGGTTAATTCTCATGCACGAGGAATGTTTTACCGTTCATTCTGACTCTGTGATCAGAATATGAATTTCACAATACTAGTGAAAATATGTTGCTTGTCATCTTAATATATTTTCCACAATAAGTTAAATGATTAATAGAATTTAATTTTATATCTATGTCACCTTTTAAAACTTGCATATTCCAAAAGTCAAGATATTTATACTCGTACTGTAAACGTGACTACACATGTACGTTCAACAAATGACGTTGCAGATATAAATAACGCCATAAACGCAACATTTTAGCAGTATGAAAGAAAACTTTGAAATTATTTAGCAAAAAATCTAGCGAGAAGACATATTGATTTTTTTATATAAATAGTTTTGATTTTACCTCATCTTCACATTTTGAAATTCCTGACTTATTCGTCTACGTCTTTAAAAAGTTATCAAATCTTTTAAAAGAAACTATTCTCACAAAATTGCCTGAAAAACGTCATTTTTCCATACATTTCATTAGTAAAGCGTAAAAAAGGATTAAAAACTATACCGCGTTCACAGTACTATAGCATTAAATCTACGTAGGCAAATTGTATAAAAAATGCAGGTAATACGCTGTAAATTCTAAGTAACATTACATCAAATTTTCAGGATATGTTTTCTCGTAAGAATTTTTATGCAGTAAACCCGCGACCTACCTTAAGTCTATGCTGAAACACATCATATTCCTGAAAATGTAATCTTAGTAAATTAATTCAAGGTTAGATTGTATCGATGATAAAACAAAAGGGATTTTCAAAAACCATAATTCGTCCACATATAAAGACTGCTTCGACTAAGAGAAAAGTACAACTGATGATTTTGAAAGAACTGCAACTTACAATATTTGTTGAAACTCTTCAGAAATGAAAAACATAATTAGTGTATTCTTAACTCACGTGACAAGGGGACAAGGCCCGTAACCATAAGGTTCAGCCAGGTTGAACGAGACTACACGTACAATACAACTTTAACAATTTTAACAAATATTAATAATTTTTAATTTGCTCCTGTAGCCGAATGGAGATAATAAATACATTCAACTTATTTTTGCTTAAACTAATTAATTGTACACGCGGCCAATATTGCATGGTTCAGTTGAAAGAATGATATTTGAATAAATATTTGCTCTTGCGAAAATTTCTTAAGAAACAAAGAAATTTAAACAAGATGTATTTGTCAAACACTGATGCTTCCATATGGAAACTCATGGCTAGTTTGAAGTTTCTCAAATGCAAACTCCAAAGGTCAAGGTCAAAAGGGTCAAAATTGTTGGTATCCAAAGAAAGCTCAAGATTGTCAAAGGGAACCCGAATACATACGTCTGTGAAATATGAAATCCCTATAGTGCCAAACTAGATGTGACCAAGGTTAAAGTTTTTGTTAAAGTGAGTCAAGCTCTGAGGTCAATGTCTAAAAGTTGAAAAAAAAAATTATACTCATTGAAAGGTCCTATCACAATGAATACACATGTGAACAACTTTTCAAAAGTTCTGGCCAAGGATACTGTGTAGTAATTTTTTTTAGAAAATGTGGGTCAAGCTCCAGGGTCAAGAGGTCAAATTTGGTGCCACTCAAAGAAAGATCTTGTCACAAGGAAGACACCTGTGAATTATGAAAGCTATAGCCCCACCCACCCAAAAGTTATGGGCAAGGTTTAAGTTATTGCGGACAGACAAACGGACGGACAGGACAAAAACTTTCCCCCCGATTTTTCGATTACGATGGCATAAAATAAAATATATTGCGTGGGGTTCTTCAAGTCACATATTCATAGAAGGTGAACAAGCCACTTTTTTCTCGCAAAAGTCTTTCGGATACCTAGATATGGCACGCCAAATTCACAAAAATGAGATAAACCTAGTTTCACAATTGATAAAATAGCTTTATCGACTGTAAACTATAGTTTACAAACCGTAAACTATAGTTAACGATTCGTTAAGTATAGTTTTCATCTGTAAAACTGTATTTAACGGTTGTTAACTATAGTTTACGAATGATAATCTAAGTTTATCTGTCTGTAATAAGCGTTAACAATAGATTTTGTTGATAAACATAGATTCACGTTTGTAAACTATAGTTTACAATCGTAAACTATAGTTAAGAGTTGTTAATCATAGTTTCACAAATCGTGAAACTATATTTATCAGATCGTTAACTAAAGTTAACGGTTTGTAAACTATAGTTTACAAATCGTGAAACTGTATTTATCAGGTAATGTATGTTTTGCAATCGCAAATGATTGTTTTCGGTGTTAAGTATAGTTTACGGTTGTGAAACATAGATTATCGCGTTAACTATGGTTTGCATATGTAAAATATATATTAACGTTGTTAATTATAGTTTACAGTCCGTAAACTATAGTTTACAACCGATAAACCTAGTTTATCGACTGTGAAACTATGTTTTGCTCATTTTTGTGAATTTGGCGTGCCATACCTAGAAGTAAATTATTGACATTTACTGATTACTATTGCGTGACATTTATAATAGGGCGTATATATTTGACACATTCACAATATGCCATAAATAATGGCGTCCCACCCACAACGACACCGAAAGTGGGAGACTACAATTCTTTGAATTTGCTTGTTAAAAAATTCAAAATCCATTTAATTTTGTTTACACTTAAAATCGCTAACTTTCTAAGATTTGTACTTGCGTGTGTTCAAATATGAGTAATAGTTCTTAGTTGAAAATATTATGAAAAATAATCATGCATATGTTTTTTTGTTTTTTTTTTCAAATAAAACAAGATGTGTTTGTGAAACACTGCATGGAGCCCTCGTATGACAACATAGCGAAGATTTAAACTTTTCTTAAATGCAAACTCACTGGAAGTACAATTCTGAAAAATGAAAGTAGGCCAAGATTAAAGTTTTTGCGGACAAACAGACAGACAGAGAGAGACAGACAGACGGACGGACACGACAAAAACTATATATATACCCCCCAGGGGCGTAGCAACAGGGGGGGGGGCAGGGGGGGCCTGGCCCCCCACTTTTTTTCCCAATCTTACTTATACTATAGGAAATGTTAATAGAAAGCCTGGTCCCCCCCCCCCCACTTTTAGTGATGTACCGAGAATTAGAATTGGTACTGAAAGTAGTTGACACTGAGAAAAAGTTAACTTCAACTACCCCCCCCCCCCTCCCCACGAAATAGGATTTTCGACTTTGGGCGAATTTTTCCTTTTTTTTTTTTTTTTTTTGCTTGTCAACTTTTTCAGGTAAGTAAAAAAAAAATTTCTCTGGCTGCCCCCCCCCCCCACTTTCAAAAACGATGCCGCGCCTGCCCCCGAAACTTCGTTTACGGGAGCATAAAAATATATGTATTATAGGGGTCTAATCGAAAATAGCAATATTTGTTAGTGATAAAAACGACTGAATGAGCAAATGATATCTTATTCATAACTCACTGGAATGATTTTGCTGAGCTTTATTGTTAAAGTTATGAACTGATACATTAAATGAAAAATTGGACAATTGAAGGGACCTACATACTAGCGTAAGAAAAATCGTGCTATTCCGGAAAAAAGAACCTCGGTCCTCTCGACTTGCTTATTATACTGTCCCTAAGACCGGAAGTATCCAATCCATGCTGGTGAAACAGATTTCAGTTGCGTTTGACAAAAATATTCATTTGTAAAATTCTATTATCAGCAACAAGCTGATACAATTTTAACGTACTACATGATTGTGACAGCTCAGCCATGGTTAAACCGAAGAACAAAAATAAGAAAAATCAAAACGAGGACTTGTAAGTGTATGATCATTAGACGAAACATGCTGTAATGATTGAATAATACGTTTACAGTTTATACGTAGAAAACAAAGAAGACTAGTTCTATGTAGTTTTGACAATTATATATATGAGATGATCCCCTTTGTTGAATCATTTTGTTCTTATTTTGTTGTGCCACAAGATATAGATATTTGCCAAAAGGATGGGGTACAAAATACCAATGAAACATATGGACCTTTCTTAAGTGATATTTTCAGTCAATAAGCCAAACAAGAAAAAGATATTGTTATTGCTATAAAAATAGTGATATAATTTGGTTTACTCTAGCAAAAATGTTAGTGATAGCAGGCTGAAATATTTTTTATATTAAACATGTCAACATATATACAGCAAAAAGGTATCATTTTTAACATCTATCAGGATATAAATTTGGGTTGGTCAAGGGATCAAATTCCATAAGGCTGAAAGGGTTTTATAGTAAATTTGATCTTGTAACAAACTGTATGTCATGATGAACCTGTATTCATAGATACACATTGGTATCAGTAGTGTATATGCAAATGTAAATATTTTACATATGCACAGACAAATTTGATAACTCACAAGTATTGTTCAATAAAGGAATTCTTTAAAAAATATACTGTGTGTCCTGGTAGTTGGTGTTTGAACTATTATCTGATTATGTACAGATACACAATGTCTATTTATATTCTGGATATTGCACAACACTTTGAAATTCCATTTGTATCTGGTTCTTTGGTGATCATAAGTAAGCAGGTTTTCATCTGTATAGTTGTAAGTAAAAATTTTTTCTCACCTGTAGTCTGTATTGATAAGGATTTTAGTTATAGAATTTTTTTTAAAAAAATTTAACATTTATAGAAATTTAAATCAATGAATTTTTATTGAATGAGATTATTTGATATACAGTCATGTATGAGTTGACATATGAAATACCCATTTAAAAATCCTCTTTTCAAATAAGGCTGCACATGAAGCAACACAAAATGTCTATCCCCATTATTTTTCAAAATCGACAGTCCACTAATCGTGTATATATTAGATTGTGTAATACTTTGTTAAGTATAAAATAACAATTATGACAGTGTAAATGTACCTTAGAGTTTTTTTTTGTTTTGTAAATCTTAGCAATTTAACACTTAAGCAAATAAAGAAATATATTTTAACCTTCGCCATAACTTTTAAAAATTGAGATGTTTTCCCTATCCTGGCTAACTGCATACTCCATAATAAAGTCCTACATTCAAGGTCAATGACCTTGTTTTTTTTGCTCCAAATAGCTTTTTTTTTGTCATAACTTTTGAAACATAAATAACTATTTTAAGATGCAAATGTGCACTGTGCAGTCCTTTTTCATAAAAAAAAGGTCCAATCTTGTGACCTTGACTGTGACCTATATACTAAAAATAGCTTTTTAATTTTTGCCATGACTTTTGAACCATAGAAGATAGGGACATGTATTTGTATGCATTTTCCACCGAATTAAGTTCTTTCAAATGACACCATGGTCAATGACCTTGTGACCTTGACTGTGACCTATATGCTGAAAATAGCTTTTCCACTGTTTGTCATAACATTTGAAGCATAGGAAGATAAAGGATGATATTTGGTATGCATTCACTGAAAAGTCCTTTTAATCATCAGATCTTGTGACCTTGACTGTGACCTATATGCTAAAAATATCTCTTTACACTTTTTGCTATAACTTTTGAACCATAGGAGATAGGGACTTCTATTTAGTATGCATACTCCACCGATTAAGTTCTTTCAAATGACACCATGGTCAATGACCTTGTGACCTTGACTGTGATCAATATGCTAAAAATAGATTTTTTGAACTTTGTTTCCGCCGGGCGCATAGTGTTTCACAAACACATCTTCTTTGTTTTGTAAATCTTAGCAATTTAACACTTAAGCAAATAAAGAAATATATTTTGAATGGCCATCTTTTAAAAATTGATTGTTTTCCCTCTCCTGGCTAACTGTGCATACCCATAATGCCTACATTCAAAACTTTTTTTTTTTCCTCCAAAATTTTTTTTTTTATTTCTCATCCCACAAATAACTATTTTAAGATCAAATGTGCACTGTGCAGTGTTTTTCATAAAAAAAAGTTCCAACTCCTGACTCCCTACTCCCTACCAACCCAGCATTTTAATGATTTATCCCTGGTTGGGATTGGACAAGAAAACGTGTATTATGTATTACACTTTTTCCAGGAATGTTTAAATTTCGTTTTCTTTTCTCAGCGAAGACGACGTTGACATAGATCCTTTAGGAGAAAATATAGAAAGTCAAGAGGCTCTTCCACAAGCTAAACAAGGCGGTAAAAAGAAGAAAAACAAGAAAAAGGATGACTGGTATGACATTCACTGAAATTCTAATCATAGATAATTATAACTGGATATTTGTAAAACTAAGATGTAAAATTTGCTCAATGATGACAATGAAGAATTCATAATCTAATGTAATATGAAGTAGTCTTTATATACTTTTGATGAGCCGATCATGAGCTTTTCTGATCACATTTTGTCTTCCGTCTGTCTGTCCGTATATATATGTCCGTCTGTCTGTCCGAGACTGTAAACTTTTCACATTTTCGTTTAAAAACCACTGGGCCAATTTTGAAAAAACTTGGTACAAAGCATCCTTGGGTGAAGGGAGTTTTAAATTGTGAAAATGAAGGGACATATCCCCTTGCAAGGGGAGCTAATCAAGAAAAGGCAAAAATAGGGTTGGGTCATTAAAAAATCTTCTTCTCAAGAACCACTGGGCCAGTAAAGCTGAATCTTATGTGGAAGCATCTTGGGATAGTGTAGATTCTAAATTGTTCAAATCATGACCCCCGGGGGAAGGGCGGGGCCACAATGGGGTATCAAAGTTTTACATAGAAATATATAGGAAAAATTTTTAAAAAATCTTCTTCTCAAGAACCACTGGGCCAGAAAAGCTGAAATTATAAGCATCCTGGTATAGTGTAGATTCTAAATTGTTCAAATCATGACCCCCGGGAAGGGCAATGCCACAATAGGGTATCAAAGTTTTACATAGAAATATATAGGAAAAATCTTTGAAAATCGTCTTCTCAAGAACCACTGGGCCAGAAAAGCTGAAACTTATGTGGAAGCATCCTGGTATAAGGTAGATTCTAAATTGTTCAAATAATGACCCCCGGGAGAAGGGCGGGGCCACAATGGGGAATCAAATTTTTACATAGAATTATATAGGAAAACTCTTTGAAAATCTTCTTCTCAAGAACCACTGGGCCAGAAAAGCTGAAACTTATGTGGAAGCATATAGTGTAGATTCTAAATTGTTCAAATCATGACCCCCGGGGGAAGGGCGGGGCCACAATGGGGTATCAAAGTTTTACATAGAAATATATAGAGAAAATCTTTGAAAATCTTCTTCTCAAGAACCACTGGGCCAGAAAAAGTGAAGCTTATGTGGAAGCATTCTGGTATAATGTAGATTCTAAATTATTCAAATCATGACCCCTGGGGGAAGGGCGGGGCCACAATGGGGTATCAAAGTTTTACATAGAATTATATAGGAAAAATCTTTGAAAATCTTCTTCTCAAGAACCACTGGGCCAGAAAAAGTGAAGCTTATGTGGAAGCATTCTGGTATAGTGTAGATTCTAAATTGTTCAAATCATTACCCCCGGGGGAAGGGCGGGGCCACAATGGGGTATCAAAGTTTTACATAGAATTATATAGGAAAAATCTTTGAAAATCTTCTTCTCAAGAACCACTGGGCAAGAAAAGCTGAAACTTATGTGGAAGCATCCTGGTATAATGTAAATTCTAAATTGTTCAAATAATGACCACCGGGGGAAGGGCGGGGCCTCAATGGGGAATCAAAGTTTTAGATAGAAATATAAAGGAAAAATCTTTGAAAATCTTCTTCTCAAGAACCACTGGGCCAGAAAAGCTGAAACTTATGTGGAAGCATTCTGGGGTAGTGTAAATTCAAAATTGTAGGAATCATGACCCCCGGGGGAAGGGCAGGGCCATTATAGGGAATCAAAGTAGAAATACATAGAAATATATAGGAAAAATCTTTGAAAATCTTCTTCTCAGGAACCACTGGGCCAAAAAAGCTGAAACATATGTGCCCATGGAAGGATCATGGGGTAGTGTAGATTTCAAAATGTCTAAATTACTATCAGTGAGAGAGAGAGAGAGAGCAGAGATAACAACACTTCTCAGGTGAGCGATGTGGCCCATGGGCCTCTTGTCTGAATATAATATTATATGAAATTTGTTTAATAAGAATAGTATGAGTAGTATTTTGTTGTTCAAATTTGATTTGGAAATGATAACTTCAGTTGCCCAATGCCTTGAGGAAGTTGAGATATTTTAATTTCTTGGCAGGGAGGACGACGTGGCTTCAGAAATACAGGCATTATCACTGCAGTCGAAAGGAAGTGGAGAGAGTGAAGAGGAGGATCCCGCACCTGTAAAAATGAAAAAGGTAGAGCTTGTCATCAAACGCAAAGAAATAATATACATTAATGTAAATAGAGGGATCTCCACTGAGAATCTTACAAGATGCCCTTAATCAGGGAAGAAGTTTTCATAGTATTTAATGAATATGTCAGATGTTCACCTATGGGTTATAATCAAATTTAATCAATAAAAGTCCACTTGAAAAGAAAAAGGCTTTTATTCACCAATTTTTTTCCTTGGACTAGGAGAAGAAAAAGAAGAAAAAGGAGGATTCTGACGAGGAAGAGGAAATGGGGAGAAAACCTAAAGCCACTTTCCAAATGCTTATGATGGATGATGATGACAATGATCTTCCATCAGAGGTATATATATGGCAACTATTGAAAGAGAGACTGAAAGCAAAATTTACAAAAGGAAATGTTTAAAAAAAAACTTTGTTTTAAAAAATTGTCAGCATTATTTTTTCACTTCATTGATTTCACTAATTTTTGGAATGTTCAAAGTTACAAGATTGTGTGAATTTCTGAAATATGTGAAAATTTATCTATTATTATTGTGGCTTATTAAAACACTTATTTTGCTCAAGTTAGCTTTGACTCAAGTGAGTTTCACTGATCTAAATTGTCAGGCACTTGAATTTAGAAACCATAGGGTTGAATTCTGATGAATAGTTAAACAGGTTTATAAGTTTTTTTTCTTTTTTCATTCAAATGTTGCAGGGCAACAGTTTCACAAAAAATACTTTTATATTGTTGAAGACTCAGTTTGTTTAAATGGAAGTTTGTTTTAACTCCATTTAGTTTTGAAAAGCTGTAAAGAAATCTTTATTCTGAGTTGATAGACAGAGTGAGAGAGAGAGAGAGAGAGCAATGTAATCAGGTGAACCTTATAGCCTATGAGCATTCTGTTTTATAGAGTGACCATGAAGAGGATGTAGAAGTAGTATTAGAGAAACCAAAAGAGGAACCCAAAAAGGAAGAAACAAGTAAAAAGGACAAGAAAGGAAAGAAAGGGAAGAAGAAAGGTCAGGAGGAAGAAGACTTAGATGCTCTGTTGGCGGAGCTGGACAAACCCACAGAGAAAGGATCTAAAAAGAAAGGCAAGAAAAAGAAAGGTGGAGAGGAGGAGGAGGCCATGGAAACCGAGACAAAGGCCATAGAAAACGGGAATCAAGAGGAGGCGGACCGAGAGGCAAAGTCAGAGGTCAAGGTCGTATCTATAGATGATATAGACGATGAAGAGTATGACAAAAAGAAAAGGAAAAAGAAAGAAAAGAAAGAAGGGAAGAAGAGCGAGAAAGCTGAAGATGGAGAAGAGAAAGAGGAAGACGGTGAAGATAAGGGAGAGAAAGAAGAAGAGGAGGAGGAGGCTGGAACAATGAAAACCGCCGCCCAAAAACGAAAGGAGAAGAGGGAACGAGAAAAACTTAAAAAGATGCAGGTAAAGGTGTTTATTGATTGATTTACATGTGAATCATATGTACATTGTAAACATTTTAAAGAAAAATTATTTCTCATATCACAGAAATGAAAAGTTCAGAATCTTTGTGCATTTTGTAATATTGATAGGGAAACATATCTAAGAATTAACTGTAAGTCATATGTATTTTAAATTCATTTTCTTAATGGATTCCCAAATTTTTATTTAGGAGAAGAAAAAATCTAAATCAAAAGCAGAAAGTAAAGAGTCAACAGAAGCAGCTCAGGAGAAACAGGAAAAACCTGAAGGTATTAATTAATGTGTAACTCTTCATGTAACTTGAGCTAAAGATATAAATTAAAACAGTACTCAGAGTGAAGCTTACTTGCTGATTATAAGGACCTCACATTAAGATGACTGTAAATATTTTAAAAATGCAGATTTTTTTTGGGGGGGGGGGACGGGAATTATACTGCAAAAATTTAATATTTCACTGGAAGAAATGTTTATTGATTTGTAAAATTTAATAGTAATTAAACACATATTAATGTTCAACACACAAATTATTGATAACTAAGCTAACAGTTCTATTGACAATTCCAGCTTGTTAGCCTGAATTGAAGATTTCAGCAAGTTTTTCTGATCACCTGACTGTTAACTATTCACCTTCTTGACTTCTCCAGTACTGCTGAATCAATTTTAACCAAACTTACCATAAAGCATCCTTATTTGAAAGGATTTCTTCAAATTTATGAAAATAAAGGACCATTTTTTTAAAGGAGAGATAATAAAAAATAAATGAATTGGTCTCTTTAAAAAATCTTCTCAAGACCAACTTAGCCAGAAATGATGAAATTTGACATAGTGTGGATTTTATCCTTTTTTATGACTTCCAGAGGTAGGCTTGGCCAGTAGGGCTGCAGTGAAGGTGGGGGGGTTGGCAAAATTTTATATGTCACTATGAATACATAGGAAAAATCTTTTCTTGTGAGAGTTAAGTCATGATGAATCATATTGCAGTATTGTAGAAGCATTCCTAAAGGGGTAATAAAAATTTAAATATGTTCAAGTCATGACCCCCCCCCCCCCCCCCCCCCCCACTCATGTAAGCATTTTGGCCCTTGGGCCTTTTGTATGAATTGTCAAGGCAAAATATTTCATTTAGATTCATTGAAATTTATCAGGTTATCAGCTCATCTATTTCAAATTGAAATTTAATTGATGATCTTACTATAATTTTAGGGGAAGGGGAACCTGCCCCAGATGGAGGAGAGGGAGAGAAAGAAGGAGAAAAGGATGAAAAGAAGAAGAAAAAGAAAGGAGAGAAAGAGGACAAAACAAAGAAGAAAAAAGCTCCTGTAATTTTTAGCTTGAAAAGAGATTTTTAAAAAATATTTAACAATCTAGAATTCAATTGTTATATGTTAGAAACATTATTGATCTTAACAAGGAATTTGGATAATTATTGAAATATTGCATTGTAAAATCTTTAGGTGGCTGCCATTAAGTTGATGCAACAGAAGTTAAAGGAAGAAGAGGAGAGATTAAAACAAGAAGAAGAGGAGAGAATCAGAAAAGAAGAGGAGGCCATAAGACTGGCTGAGGAAAAGGTACTGTGTATAATCAGATTTTGCTTCTATATACAGGAAAAATTTGCCCCTTTTGTTTTTGTCCCATTTGTATGGAATATTAGAACAGGGCAAACTTAAAAAACACAGTAAAAATTTCTGAACAGATCTGTGACTGGTAATTTTGCCAAAATTATCTGTCATTACTCACTTGAAAAGTATTTTCCAACAAAAAGCCTCAATCCATTTTCCTTTAACTCTATTTTAATCAAGAATTTAAGTATTCCTTTTTTTCTGGTGTTCGTAGAAAAGATTAGAAGAGGAAAGAAAACAGAGGAAAAAGCAAAAAGAGAAAGACAGAATAGAGAAGATGAAAAAGGAAGGAACGTACCTTACAAAGAAGGAGAAACAAGACAAAGCCAGGGCGCTGCAGATGTTGGAGCAGATGAAAGCAGCAGGTAAAGAAATATAGCAACAGATAGATGATACTGTGGGTGACTCTCTTAAAATGCTTCTACTTAACATGTGGAATGATAAAACAGTTATAGTATAATTATAATTTAAGTTTTAATTCATTTGAATATTTTGATGAACTTTGTGTTTATTCTTTGATAGAAAAAAAAATCCTTTATTTTTAGCTCTGCTGGTCAGAGCTTATGCGATAGTAATGCGTCCGGCATTCGTCCGTCTGTTTGTCTGTCTGTCTGTAAACAATTTTTCAAAATGCTACTCCTCCTACAGTTTTAGTCTGATTTCAATATAACTTGGCACACAAGTAGACTACACTAAGATACATAATTCTGTTTATCGGTTTTTGATTTCGATGAACGGTGTTGCCGTGGTTACTAAAAATAGAAATTTCTGTCAAATTGTTTCAAAATGCTACTCCTCCTACAGTTTTGGTCTGATTTCAATATAACTTTGCACACATATAGACTACACTAAGATACATAATTCTGTGTATTGGTTTTTGATTTCGATGAACAGTGATGCCATGGTTACTAAAAATAGAAATTTCTGTCAAATTATTTCAAAATGCTACTCCTCCTACAGTTTTGGTCTGATTTCACTATAACTTGGCACACAAGTAGACTACACTAAGATACATAATTCTGTGTATCAGTTTTTGATTTAGATGAACGGTGTTGCCATGTTCACTAAAAATAGAATTTCTGTGAAATCTTTTCAAAATGCTACTCCTCCTACAGTTTTGTTCTGATTTCAATAATTTTTTTGCACGGAAGTAGACTACACTAAGATGCACAATTCTATTTATCATTTTTTGATTTCGATGAACATTATTGCCTTGGTTACTAAAGATAGAAATTTCTTTACAATGCTATCAAAATGCTAGACCAAATACAGTTTTAGTCTGATTATAATACATTGTGGCATGCAAGTGGACTACACTAAGAACATAAAGACTTTCAAGGTTCCAAGTCCCAATTTACTGCTACTTTTCTCTTCCTTTGCTATAAGGAAGAACCAGTAGAGCTTCAGTCTCGACAGAGACTTCTGGTTTAAAATTTTTTACTGGTGAAGTTTTAATGCAATATCCGTGTTTGTACTAAACGAGTTTTACTGTATAACAATTGGATTAACAATTCTCTTATTCATGCCAGTATTGCTATAGTAATGTTGTTTGAGAAATGATCTATTTCTAAATTCTAGGAATTGAAGTGCCCAGCAAGGAGGATGCTCCAAGGAAGAGACCCGTCTATGACACAAAAAAGAAAAAGAAACCTCAGCAGAAAACAGGTACATCAGAAAATTACAGATTAGTGTAAAAATTGATCAAAATGATTGCACGTGATAAACATTGTGAGTTTTCTGAGAATGTGGGAATTGATTTATGTCTTAAATTAGTATTGTTGTATGCTATGTATGATAAATCAATTCATAAAATGCGTAAACCAGGATTTTCTGTTTATGCCTGCGTTAGGCCATGTAAAATTAATCTTTAGATTCTCATCCTAATTTGCTAAAAAATTGGGGCGGGTGGGCGGATTTTATTTTTTATTATTTATAATTGTTAAAAATTGTAAGTATCAACAAAACATGGACTCTTCGTACACAGTTTTTTTTTCATTATGTTGATGCAAATATGAATAGATTTTATTCTTTTTATATTCTTTTAAATATTTAAAGAAGATTCTTGCTTTAAAAAATTAAATATTTATTGTTAATTAACAAATTATCAAGTACACATTATACGGCACACCCTTAACAAAATGAAGTGAGGATACCAATAAATTGTGTTTGCGTGACTTCTCATCGGCCTTTTCCCAATTATATGTTCCTCTTAGTTTTACCAACAAATCCCTTTCTTTTCTGTAAAATATCAAAGATTTCCATCTTCCTCAAAAAACTTATCGTTCTTGAGACTTGACATGTTTTCGACATTAAAATAGGTCATATTTGCAAAATCTATAAAATGTTCTAATTAATATTCTACTGAAAAATCTAGGCCTGGACAGTTTTAAGATTGACCATTTCCTTAGCACTTGACATTCTCTAAAGTCTGTCTAAGATGTTGTTTTTTTATGCAAAATCACACACAGCTGGAGATCGTTATATATATATATTTACATTTGCAAATGTTTTCCTTTATATAACACTACTGAAAGGAATGCTTATCTATAACTGTATAAATACAGGTATGGGGTCAAGAGGTCATATATGTGCGTTTGGATAATCGTTTGACGTAATTTCTCAGTGACGTCACAAAGGGTCGACGCGCGTTCAGTGAATTACATACATGCCGTTGGGTTTGAAAATAATGAATTTCACACGTTAAAAGTCACAATTATGCAAATATAAAGTATGAATTAGTCACAAATGTAAATATAAGTAATAAGGTATCATTTTAAAACATCTATCGGGCTATAAATACGGGTCGGTACGAGATTAAATTCATCATAAAGCCCTTCGGGCTTTATGGAATTTAAGACGAAGCGTGAATCCCGTATTTATATCCCGATAGATGTTTAAAAATGATACCTTATTTCTTAAATAACTTGACCAGGTGTCATTTTCCTCGTCTATATTTTTACTTTGTCACAATTTCTCTAAAACTTGCTCCTGCCAGTGATGTTATCTCATTGTGTTTATGCTATTTTTCTTCCCTGCCTTCTCTATACTGACAAATTATCCTTACATATTTAAATTGCTTTTATTGCCGATTTTCCTCCATTCTTCACATGGCTCTTTTGCTATAAATAGCGGCACTCGACTTTTAATACAGACGGGAGATAACTCTTAAAACTTTGATCCAAATTCTAGCTGAATAAAAATACATGAAAAAACCTTTAACACCAAAAAATTAAAATAAAAAACACCGGGGCAGGACACTTTGAGAGGGGCGGGCGGGGATGAGAATCTAAAGATTAATTTTATATGGCCTTATCAGAGATTCAGGAGCCCATCAATAAATCTGTTAACCTTGACCATAGCTTTTGAACGGTTGGCGCTAGGGCTTTCATATTTGACATGTGTATCCTTGTGACGACCTTCTTTTAGCAACATCATTCATGACCTTTACATTGGAGTTTGACCTACTTTTTAGTAGGCTTTCACATTTCATGTGTATTTCTCATGGCATGTTGTTGACTTTGTAGATTGACCTACTTTTGAAAAACTCTGACTTTGGCAATGAGGTGCCATATGGTGACATCTTTCATAAACACATTTTGTTGAATTTTTCAGAAGATGAAGAAACTTCCGATAAAAAATCTGAAAGCCCTGAAGAGATGACCCCTGAACCAGAGGTCAAAGAGGTTGAAGAAGAGAAAAAAGCCAAGCCTGCTAAAGATGAAGAGGAAGATGATATTAAAGATGACTGGGCTGCCAGCAGTGAAGAAGAAGAGGAGGAGGAGGAAAAGGAAGAAGAAAAAAATAAAAATGGTGTTTATTTATGAGTAATATTTTTAAGCTTAGGAAATACGGTATCATTTTTAGCTCACCTGAGCCGAAGGCTCAAGTGAGCTTTTCTGATCATATTTTGTCCGTCGTCCGTCTAGCTGTCCGTCTGTCTGTCCGTCTGTAAACTTTTCACATTTTTGACTTCTTCTCAAGAACTCCTGGGCCAATTTTGACCAAACTTGGTACAAAGCATCCTTATATGAAGGGGAATTTAAATTGTGAAAATGAAGGGCCAAGTCCCCTCACAAGGGGAGATAATCAAGAAAAGACAAAAATAGGGTGGGGTCATTAAAAAATTTTCTTCTTAAGAACCACTGGGCCATAAAAGCTGAAACTTATGTGGAAGCATCCTGGGGTAGTGTAGATTCTAAATTATAAAAATCATGACCCCCAGGGTTAGGGCAGGGCCACAATGGGGAATCAAACTTTTACATAGAAATATATAGGAAAAATCTTTAAAAATCTTCTTCTCAAGAATGACTGGGCCAGAAAAGCTGAAACTTATGTGAAAGCATCCTTAGGTAGTGCAGATTCTAAATTGTTAAAATCATGACCCCCGGGGATAGGGCAGGGCCACAATGGGGAATCAAACTTTTACATAGAAATATATAGGAAAAATCTTTAAAAATCTTCTTGTCAAGAACCACTGGGCCAGAAAAGCTGAAACTTAAGTGAAAGCATTCTTAGGTAATGCAGATTCTAAATTGTAAAAATCATGACCCCCGGGGATAGGGCGGGGCCACAATGGGGAATCAAACTTTTACAAAGAAATATATAGGAAAAATCTTTAAAAATCTTCTTCTCAAGAACCATTGGGCCAGAAAAGCTGAAACTTATGTGAAAGCATCCTAGGGAAGTGTAGATTCTAAATTGTTAAAATCATGACCCCCGGGGATAGGGCGGGGCCACAATGGGGAATCAAACTTTTACATAGAAATATATAGGAAAAATCTTCTTGTCAAGAACCACTGGGCCAGAAAAGCTGAAACTTATGTGGAAGCATCCTGGGATAGCTTAGATTCTAAATTGTTAAAGTCATGACCCCCAGGGGTTGGGCAGGGCCACATTGGGGAATCAAAGTTTTACATAGAAATATATAGGAAAAATCTTTAAAAATCTTCTTCTCAAGAACCACTGGGCCAGAAAAGCAGAAACTTATGTGGAAGCATCCCAGGGTAGTGTAGATTCCAAATTGTTAAAGTCATGACCCCCGGGGGTTGGGCAGGGCCATAATGGGGGATCAAAGTTTTACATAGCAATATATAGGAAAAATCTTTGAAAATCTTTTTCTCAAGAACCACTGAGCCAGAAAAGCTGAAACTTATGTGGAAGCATCCTGGAGTAGTGTAGATTCTAATTTGTAAAAATCATGATCCCAGGGGGTTGGGCGGGGCCACAATGGGGAATAAAAGTTTTACATAGATATATATAGGAAAAATCTTCTTTGCATGAACCACTGGGCCAGAAAAGCAGAAACTTATTTGGAAGAATCCTGGGATAGTGTAGATTCTAAATTGTTCTAATCATGTCACCCCCGGGGGTAGGGTGGGGCCACAATGGGGAATCAGAGTTTTACTATGTTGAATCAAAGCATCCTATGGTAGTGTAGATTTCAAATTGTTTAAATTATCATCAGTTGGGTAGGATGGGGTCACAACATGTATAACAAGGGGGAAATCTGGTAAAGAACGGAATGTTCAAAGCTTCTCAGGTGAGCAATGTGGCCCATGGGCCTCTTGTTACTTGTTTCAACTGGGATTCGAACTCAGGGCCTCTGGCATGCTGTGCCAGTGTTTTAACCACTGAGCTTTTGAGACTAGATATATTGACCGACTCTCACACATACACACTTTTGAACCCATTAACTTGAGAAGCATGTCAGATGTTACATTAAAGATTGCATATGTATTTTTCAAATAATGAGAGAAATCTTTGTACTACAGTGGAACCAAAGAAAGTAGAAATAAAAGTGACAGACACAAAGAAAGGTCAAAAAGAAGAGGAGGATGAGGAAGATGAAGAAGATGAGGAAGATGAAGAGGATGAGGAGGACGAGGAGAGTGAGGAGGAAGAAGAGGAGACAGAGAGTGAGGAGGAGGAGTCAGAGAGTGAAGATGAAGATCTGACACCAATAGAGAGAGCCAGGGCAAGAATCTGGGTAAAGAGTACTGACATCATTCAGTTTCAAAATTTCAGTGTAAAATAAATTATTTGGACTATTGATTTGTGCCAGTAAGTTTGAAATGTTACAGAAATAATCCACTCTGATTTACTCTGATTTTGATTACAGAAAAGGAAGGAGGAAGCAGAGAAGAAGAGGAATCCCGACAACCTGAGAGCGGCTGTTATCTGTGTGCTGGGTCACGTAGATACAGGGAAGACAAAGATCCTGGACAAGGTACCACACAAATACATAACTATTTACTGAATACAGGGGTGTTTTCAGCCTGTGTTACAAGTGTCTTTTAACTTTTGTAAACAATTTTGCCCCTCTAAAATTTGCCCAGATACAGTTGTGCTATTGAAGAGATAGTTCTTTGAATTTCTCCCCTTTGAATTTTGCCCACTTGCTTGAAGGCGAAAGGGCAAAAATAAAACACAGGTTAAATTTTCCCAGTCTACACTATATTTCTAATCAAGAAATGATTGATATATATTTGTAAAAGATTGAAAAAATATTTATTAATGTCAATGACTTCTTTAAGATATGTTTACTTTAATTAAATTTTTAAAACGATTTTGTGTTTTAGTTGCGTCGAACACATGTACAAGATGGAGAGGCAGGGGGAATCACTCAACAGATTGGTGCTACTAATGTCCCACAAAGTGCTATCCAGGAACAGACAAAGATGTGCAAGGAGGTGGGTACCAAGAAAAAGCTGTCTGAAAAATAGTCGAGAAATTAATAGAGGTTTGATAGCAATCAATGGAGATATGGAAGTTTTCCTCTTAGTTAGCTCACCTGAGCTGAAAGCTTGAGTTTTTCTGAACACCCATTGTCCCATGTCCATCTGTCTGTCCATCCATCTGTAAACATTTATTTTGATTTCATCTTAAGAACCAATTGTCAATTGTAACCAGATTTGATTATCCTTGAGTAAAGGTGATTCTAAAAGTTGAAATAAGTTGAAATAAAGGGCCAAGCTATCTCCCAAATAGGGATCATGGAGAAAATGCAAAAACAGTGGGTCATTAAAATTGTTTCAATCTCAACAACCACTGGACCAAAATAAATTTATTTTACATAAAGCATCCTAAAATTCTAAATAATACAACACACAGTCCTTAGGAATAGTGTTGGGCCACAATCATAACAATGGGCAATAATGTTTTACATTGAACTATGCAGTGAAAAAATCTTTTTGAAAAAGGCGAAGGGGGGGGGTGTCCATATTTCAAGTGCCTGTGTGCACTAAGATACATAAGAACTACGCACTCTAACTCTTGATTACCGCCTACATTTTGCACCCATTAAATTCAATACAAAGAACAGTTCTATGGTAATTGATTAATCATTTTAATTCCAGCGCTAGATAGTAAATTATCATTAATTCCAGCTCTTGAAAAAAGGGGGGTAGACGATATTTTCTAGTGAAATCGAACTTTCAAGAATCACCATATTTTGAAATAGTCTTAAATATGATAAAATGTATCTCATATCTTTTCTTATGTTTTATGCAAATAAACAAAACATATATAATTTAATAAAATACAATTATTTAGTTATAAATAGCTTTAAAATTTGTGAAAAATCAGCATTTTTTTCGTTTTTAGCTCTACTGGTCAGAGACCAGAAGAGCTTATGCAATAGTAATGCGTCCGGCGTCCGTCCGTCTGTCTGTCTGTCTGTCTGTCTGTCTGTCCGTCTGTCTGTAAACAATTTTTCAAAACGCTACTCCTCCTACAATTTTAGTCTGATTTCAATTTTACTTGGGACAGAAGTAGACTACACTTAGATACATAGAATAGTGCATCGGTTTTTAATTTCTATGAACGGTGTTGCCATGGTTACTAAAAATAGAATTTTCTGTGAAATTCCTTAAAAACGCTACTCCTTCTACAGTTTTGGTCTGATTTCAATATAACTTGGCACACAAGTAGACTACACTAAGATACATAGAATAGTGCATCGGTTTTTGATTTCGATGAACGGTGTTGCCATGGTTACTAAAAATAGAATTTTCTATGAAATTCCTTTAAAACGCTACTCCTCCTACAGTTTTGGTCTGATTTCAATATAACTTGGCACACAAGTAGACTACACTAAGATACATAGAATAGTGCATCGGTTTTTAATTTCGGTGAATGGTGTTGCCATGGTAACTAAAAATAGAATTTTCTGTGAAATTCCTTTAAAACGCTACTCCTTCTACAGTTTTGGTCTGATTTCAATATAACTTGGCACACAAGTAGACTACACTATGATATATAGAATAGTGCATTGTTTTTTAATTTTGATGAACGGTGTTGCCATGGTTACTAAAAATAGAATTTTCTGTGAAATTCCTTTAAAACGCTACTCCTTCTACAGTTTTGGTCTGATTTCAATATAACTTGGCACACAAGTAGACTACACTAAGATACATAGAATAGTGCATCGGTTTTTGATTTCGATGAACGATGTTGCCATGATTACTAAAAATAGAATTTTCTGTGAAATTCCTTTAAATCGCTACTCCTTCTACAGTTTTGGTCTGATTTCAAAATAAGTTGGCACACAAGTAGACTACACTAAGATACATAGAATAGTGCATCGGTTTTGATTTCGGTTACCATGGTTACTAAAAAAAGAATTTTCTGTGAAATTCCTTTAAAACGCTACTCCTTCTACAGTTTTAGTTTGATTTCAAAATAAGTTGGCACACAAGTAGACTACACAAAGATACATAAAATAGTGCAATGGTTTTTGCTAAGTACAAACCAGTAGAGCTACAGTCTCGACAGAGACTTCTGGTTTGTCTATAAATTTATGTTCCCCCCCATGAAACACAAAAAGCTTTGGTATAAATTTGTAAAACGACAGTCCATATTACCTGTAAAAAGGAATTTTTGTTTCACGGGGGGGAAAGATGTTTTAAAAAAAATTTCTGTTTTCCGTTGATTTCTATAGTGAAAAACACAAGTTTTACCAAAATTATAGAGTTATCTCTCTTTGGTATCCTAAATAAGTAACGTTTTATGAAAATTCATATAAATATCTATAAAAATTTTGAAAATCTTTCGAATATGTTAACTTTTGAGAATTGACTTAGAGGTAGGCGGGAGAACAATACTATCGTTCGTAGTTCTTTAGAGCATCGGTTTTTGATTTTGATGAACAATGTTGCCATGGTTATTCAAAATAGAAACTTTTGTAAAATTTCTTTTAAACACTACTTTTCCTATATTTTGGGTCCAATTTCAATATACAACAAATAGACAACACTAAGATACATAATTATTTGCATAAGATTTTGATTTGGATGAACAAAGTTGTCATGGTTACTAAGAATAGAAACTTGTGTGAAATTCTTTTAAAATGGTACGCCTCCAACAATTTTGGTTTGATTTCAATATAATTTAGGACACATAAAAAAGACTACAGTGTGATACTTAATTTGGTGCATCAGTTTTTTGATTTTAATGAGCTCTGTTGCCATGATTGCTAAAAAATATAAATTTCTTTGAAATTCCTTCAAAATGCTACTCCTCCTATAGTTTTTAGTCTGATTTCAATATAATTTGCCTCACAAGTAGACTAGCTACAGTATGATACATAATTTTGTGCATTAGTTGTTGATTTTGATGAGTAGTGTTGCCATGGTTACTAAAAGTATAAATTTCTGTGAAATACCATTAAAATGCTACTGCTTCTACAGTTTTGGTCCGATTTCAGTATAACTTGGCCCACAAGTAATGTACCTTTTTGCATGGGTGTTTTGTTAGCTCTTCTGAGCCAAAGGCTCAAAGAGCTAATGCTATGGCCATTTGTGCGGTGTACGTCGTGCGGTGTGCGTTAACTTTTTAGAATATGGGCCATAACTCAAGAACCCCTTGGCCAATTATTGTCAAATTTGTCACAGAGTATCCTTGGCCCAAGGGCTACCATTTATACTAAAATTAGGGGTAGGACCCTAAAACAAGGGGAGATAATCACAAAAATAAAACCAAAAGTACTGGTTGCTAAAAAATCTTCTTCTCCAGAACCACCAGGCAGATTTTCACCAAACTTACCTACAAGGGTCCGGATATGTTGAAGATTAAAAATTGTTCAAGGCATGACCCTGGGGCAAAGGGCGTGGTCTCAAGGTCACTTCAAAGTTGACCAGAATTTACACTTATTAAAAATGTTGATATTTTGCTTAATATACAGACTAGAATCATCAAATCTTGTAAGTTGATGCATCTCAGGACTTGACATCATGTTAATACAAAAAGTAGGTCATGGTGACCTACTTTTTAAATTTTATGGGCTTTTGTTTTCAAATTGATTTGGAGGCATATTTTGGACACTTTAAGGCCTATCTAGAGGCCGTAAAACATATTTATGAAAAAGTAGGTCACTGTGACCTACTTTTTGAACTTTGCAGGCATTTGTTTTCAAATTGTTTAAAAGGCATATTTTGAATACTATTAGAACTATGATCATCAAATTTTGTCAGTTGATGCATCTTTGGTCTTCAGAAAATGTAGACCAAAAATTAGGTCACTGTGACCTACTTTCGACATTTTATGGCTAGATATAAGTATCTCGGGTACTAATTGGCTTAGAATCATTAAAATTTGTCTGTTGATGCAGCTTGGGTTTTCAAAGATTACGGATCAAAGAGTAGGTCATGGTGACCTACTTTTGACATTTTATGGCTATATTTTAGTATCTCAGATACTTATTGGCTTAGAATCATCAAACTTTGTCATTCGATGCATCTTGGGTTTTCGGAGCATGTCGACCAAAAAGTAGGTCACAGTGACCTATTTTTGACATTTTATGGCTAATTTTATGTTTCTCAGGTATTAATAGGTTTAGAATCATCAATTTTTTTTATTTGATGCATCTTAGGTTTTCGGAGCATTTTGACCAAAAAGTAGGTCACAGTGACCAACTTTTGAATATCTCAGGTACTGATTGGCTTAGAATCATCAAACTTTGTCAGTAGATGCATCTTGGGTTTTCGGAGAATGTTAACCAAAAAGTAGGTTCACAGTGACCTACTTTTGTCATTTTATGGCTATATTTAGGTATTTCGGGTACTTATTGGTTTAAAATCATCAAACTTTGTTATTTGATGCATCTTGGGTTCTCGGAGAATGATGATCAAAATATAGGTCACGGTGACCTACTTGTGACATTTATGGCTATATTTAAGTACTTATTGGCTTAGAATTGTCAAACTTTGTCAGTTTATGCACCTTGGGTTTTCGGAGAATGTTGACCAATAAGTAGGTCACTGTGACCCACTTTTGAATATCTCAAGTACTTATTGGCTTAGAATCATCAATCTTTGTCAAATAATGCATCTTGTGTCCTCAGAAAATTTCAATCAAAAAGTAGGTCACCATGACCTACTTATAGTATTTGATAGTTACATTTAAATATATTCAGCCCTAACTGGCTAAGAATCATCAAACTTTGTCAGTTGATGCATCTTGGGTCTTAGGATAGATTGTATAATTTATCAGAAGAGCGGTGTCATATTAGAAATATATTAAGCATTTAATACCTTATGTTGCTGAAGAGTAGATCTTTCAATGAGAAAAAGAGATGAATAAAATCAAGTCCTTTGTATGATATAACATTCTTATGACTACAGAGTCTGTTTTTTATTTAAAAAGGATCTTGTGGGTTTTTTTTGCCAAATATATTTTCTGACTATATCATCAAAACTCTCCATTGGCAAAGATTATGGACAATAGTAATCATGGGAATTACAGCTTTCTATGTTATTTGATGGGTCTCAGCTTTAAACTTGTCCCAGAAGCATTCTTTAAGGATCAAATTAATAATGAAATATGAAGTCTTTAGTCTTAATTTTGTTATGTGTAAGGAAAAAATTTGTAAACATTTACACTTTGTTCCCAACAAATAGTAGGGATGTGATGATTTGACTCCTTGGCATCATTGAAGAGATATGTCATAATGAAGCGCAGTCTTAATTTCTGGTCAGACCTTTTAAAATTGATCAGATCAAGATCCAATTTGTCATCTTGTTTTTGGACAAAGGTGTTCTTAATCAACATTTTGCTAGTCAGTTTTCAGAAAATCTGTTTTTTGAGAATAGTCAAATGTCCTTACTAAATTTTTATCTAAAGATTGTCGTTTAAGTATATAAAAAATTGAATAACCTTATACTTGAATGACAGTTTTTGGCTGTATTAAATTGCAAAATACTTTAATTAAAAACTTAAAAATTATAATTGCATGATAATTTTATCAGCTCTTGGTGCATAAAAGATAAACAAGTCAGGGAAAAAACTGTAGGCGTCATGTAGTCATTTCCCAGTGTTTGATAAATTACAGGATGGTCCTGTCATAAAGATTCACCACTGTTATTCATAGCTTAAATTTTATCGTCATTTCTTTAATTTTTCAATGTTTTGTAAACTACTAATTTTAGGAGATAGTTAATTGACATAACATTGGGTTATTTTTCATCTTACAGTGTCAGTCTGTAAAAAAAAAAAATAACCCAACTAGCTTATGCAAATTTAACATGGCCGGTGCATGATATGCAAAATGTACTGATAAAGAGTACAAGAGAAATTGATCAATTTTCAAAAATTGATATGATTTTTATTCAAAGTGCAGGGCAGATGCATGTCATGCAGGACACTATCTACATAAAGGAATACCACAACTTCCTACAAAAGTCCTACAGCTTAATTAGTTTCTAGATGTATAGCTTGTTAACACTTACTTACTTTGCACTTACACTTTACTTACTGTACACTTACATCATCAATGGAAGCAATGTTATGGATGCTGTGTTTATGCAAAATTTAAATAACAAAACTTCTATTAAGGGTTGTTTCCCAAATTTAAATGACAACAAAATCATAAGAAATGGGTAAATCATTATGATAACTATTGTGATATTATATTTACATTTTTGAAAAAAGGGTATTATCTAGCTCTGTATTCACTACGCAAGTTTTTCAAATAGATCAGTCCACCATTTAGCTGCAGAACTGCAGCATTATGCTTTTATATATAAATCCTTGACCATAATGCTACAGATCTTGTAATGCAAGTAATGTACAATTTATAGTGCACAATTTTAACCTGTTGGGAGAATTTTTTTCACTTTCCAGCATTGGTCAATCAATCTTTTACTCCCTAATTCAAGACACATTGTTTAACAAAAACAGTTTATTTTATCCACCTCCCAACACTATTTGGTTGCTTTACAGACCAGTAAACTCTCCTGTTTTGAATTTTATGTCAGATGGTAAAAAATTCAAAACACTCTGGTTTATTTGTAATAATTACTATATAAAACAATAACACTACATTTCTGCAGCGACCCACCATTTCAATTGAAAAAAAGTCATACATGTATTATTAAAGTCACCCAGTATAAATGTTATACATATGTTTAATTTGTAATTTTTTGTCCACAGTTTGCCAAGTTGGAATTAAAGTTACCAGGTCTTCTTATTATTGACACACCTGGACATGAGTCTTTCAGGTAAGTCCACAGTGATATAAAGAGGAGGGAACTCAAACAGAATAGTGTGAAAATTCTCAATCTTCAAATTACAGGATAAAGTTACCATACAATATAACTTTTTAGCTCTCTCTCTCTCTCTCTCTCTCTCTCTCTCTCTCCATTATTATTTGCTCACCTAAACCAAAGACTCAAGTGAGCTTTTCTGATCAAAGTGTCTTCAGCTTTTCCGTTGACTGTCCGTTAACTGTCATGTATATTTTTTACATTTTCAAATTTTTCTCAAGCTAGGCCCACAGGACCAGTTTCAACCTAACTTGTCACTTGTTGAGTGAGTGCAAGTCAAGTTGGTTCAAATGATTATTCACATCCTCTTTCAAGGGGGAGATAATTAAGAAATGGACAATATATTATGGGTTTCTTTAGAGCACTTGACTAAAAAGACAAATATGAAAACAAATGGGGGTAGGGTATAGTCACAGTATGAGAACATAACTCTGGAGAAAAATTATTTAGGAAAATAATATGAGAAACTTCTTCTCAAGAAAGTAGGGACACAATTATTAGCCATATATATTCATAATATATGAGCATCATTGGATAGTGCAGATTCAGGTTTCCTCAAATCATGGTCTCGGGGCACAAGTGGATACTAATAGTATAGAGAGCAAAAATCCCAACAGAAGGCTATTGTCTGGTTATATTGTGTTTGTTTATCCTCATGTACTGCAGACTGAAGTTTTTTCACATTATGACCTTCACAAGTATGATGGCACTATAGTAATATGATATAATTTTACCCAAAAATACTCAGGAAATGAAGGAATCTTCTCATAAATGTTTAGTGATTTTAATGTGCAAAGATCCTCAGGTAGTGCAGATTTATGACTCTCTGGGTTTGAGTGAAACCACAATATGGGATATTCATTGACTCCGCCCAACCCATGGGGCCCACAATTAAAAAAAAAAATGAATTTCCACTCTGTGACAAAAGTCCTCACATGACTGTGTCACCTAAAACTGCTCAGAAATTAATTTCTACGGCCCCCTTTTTTCTGAAGAACAGCAGGACCAAGGTCTCAGGTGAGCATTATGGCCAATGAGCCGTGGACTTGTGTACATTTACTTATTTTTGGAAAAATTTGTAAGTGTCCAAGTTGAGGGTCATTTAAAAAAGATTTCTTTATTTTCTATATGTAATATTAGAGTTCCAAAATTCTGTTGACCATTTAACAGGTAAAGAAATGTAGCAATGCTATGCTTATTTCTTTTAAAGTATTCCTCCTAGCAGCTGAAATACCATACTTTTAGAGTAATGACTGTATAATTTACTACATCAGTGTGCTTACTTTTTGACAGTAATCTGCGATCTCGCGGATCTTCTCTCTGTGATTTGGCTATACTGGTTGTTGACATCATGCATGGCTTGGAACCACAAACCATTGAGTCCATTAATCTTCTCAAGGAACGGAAAACCCCATTTATCATCGCTCTTAATAAGGTAGGGATGCTGGCATGTGCTTCCATATCTGTATGTCTTTTAATTTTTAATGGCTGTTAAAATTATAATTAACATCCGCTTTAGTACATTTTTGTTTATTATAAGTATAAAAAGATTTGAAAGCACTTTTGGTTGATGAATTTAGAAGACATGTTGACCACAATGTTCATGAAAGATAAATTTAGCTGTCCCGTTTTGTAAGTGAACAAATGTTGTACAAATGAACCATTATGTATTTATAGAATATACATCTACAGAAACTTTTCTTTTCATTCATATTAACTAAGAATGATATATAGAACTAATTTCATCGAAGAAAATAAATAAATACGATCTTTTAGATATTTTAATCACAATTGTTGCTTTGACAGATTGACAGGTTATACCAGTGGAAGCCAATGCCACATACAGACATTGTGACTACGATTAAAAAACAGAACCCCAACACAAAGTCAGAATTTGAAGCCAGGACTCAAGAAGTCATCGTACAAATGGCTGAACAGGTGAGTTCTGGTTTACTATGGCATAAAGATAACAAATGTTGACTGATATATGAATGTTTGGGTTTTTGTAGAATCTTACAAAAGTTATGTTACTGTATGAGGTGTATTAAGATTACACTTGAGCAACAGTATCCTATCATGGACTTTCATGTATAGTCTATACATATGAGGTTTAGAACAATTAAATGTCCTGCTATAATTGTGTGCATTTTTATACCCTCTTTCAAAGAAGGGAGGGCATATTGTTGTGCTGCTGTCTGTCTGTCTGTCTTTCTATCTGTCTGTTTGTCTTTCTGTCTGTTGGTTCATCAGTTTCTGTTCATTTTCTTCACAGAGTTTTCACCTACTGATATGAAATTTATTTACGGATTTATCATAAGAATAACTAGGTCAAATTCTGTTTTTGATACGATCATGCAATCTTTGACGGAGTTGTGCCTCTTGGACTTAGAAAAATTCCAATTATTTTCAGTTTCCGTGAATTAGAAAAATTCCAATTATTTTCAGTTTCCGTGAATTAGAAAAATTCCAATTATTTTCCGTTTCCATTCATTTTCTTTGCAGAGGTTGCACATACTGAAATGAAATTTGGTATACAGATTTATCGTAAGAATAGCTAGGTCAATGGGTATAAGCTACATAAAATTGAAATTCTGGTTCTCAGGCCCGCGTGCATCCGTTTTGAGGTAGCTGCATTGCCAATTTTATTGTATTTTCAATAAAATAAAAAGTTGGTATTGCGGAGACCAATCCGGAAAAAAAAGTTCTTAGTGTGTTTATTTTTTCGTAGTTTAGTATTCAAATATCACTTCCGGTAGCCATTTTCAAAGAGATTTTGGCTACATCCTTTGAAAATACATTCGAAGACATTGCCTACAATGTTCACACGCTGATAAGCGATGGATAATGCAAACCTTTTGATCAGACATGGAAAGTATATCTGTGATTAAAAAAAAATTATTTTTATTTTAAAGAAAATTCGAAAATTAAAATTAAAAAAATACCTCCCTCATCTACTTTATTACCAATAAAATGATATAAATAAAATGCCTCCCTCCCGCATCTGTTTTGGAGAAAATTGGCCTGAGAACCAGAGAATTAAATTTAGATAGCCTAATCGAGCAATTTTTGACAGAGTAATGCTCCCTAGAAAGATTTCAATTATTTGCAATTTCCGTTTATTGTCTTTGTAGAGGTTGGACATACTGAAATGAAATTTCAATTGGTAAACAGTTTAATCATAAGAATATCTCAGACAAGTTCTATTTTGGATACGATTGAGCAATTATTAATTTATTTTTAGTTTTCGTTCATTTTCCTGATATACAGATCTATCATAAAAATCTTGAGGTCCAGTAAGTATTGGGTACGATTGAACAATTTCTGACAGAATTATGCCCCTTGAACTTAGAAAAATTTCAATTATTTGATTTCAATTATGGAGGGGGGGGGGGGGCAATTGATTCAAAAACATCTCTTGTTTTCCCTTGACCTTCTCAGTGATCTTTGACTTTATTATTATTATATATTTGTATTAAACTCAGTTTTAAAGAAACCATTCAAGGTATTTTCATCAAACTAAAATCATATACATGTACCTATACAAATGTCCATGTTCTAATGAACTCTGGGCAGATGTCCTATGGACATGTTTCTACTTTTTATGCCCCGCCATGAATATGGCCGGGGCATATAGTGTTTGTCATGTCGGTCTCCTGTCCTTCCGTCCTTCTGTCCTTCCGTCACACTTTGCATTTAGCTCTGTTTAAAGCTAAGTTTCAAAGAAACTATGCAAGATATTTTCATCAAACTTCATATGCTGATAGATATTGATGAGAGCTATGCAACTGCATCAACATTTTTTGACCTTGACCTTTCCTTTGACCTTGACTTCACTTTTCTTAAATTAGTGTTTAGCTCAGTTTTAAACATACCATTCAAGATGGTGTTATCAAACTTCACATGTTGATACAAACTTGCACGGATGGTGCATCTAGGGATGAACACTACCAGACTTGCTTCGGATGCTGGATGTGACCTACATTTTCCAGATGAGTGACCAGGTTAAAGTTTTTGGAGCAGGTCCATTCCCAAGTAACTATAAGCCCTACCTGAATCAAACTTGCATGGATGATGCATCTAGGGATGAACACTACCAGACTTGCTTCGGATGCTGGATGTGACCTACATTATCCAGATGAGTGACCAGGTTGAAGTTTTTGGAGTAGGTCCATTTCCAAGGAACTACAAGCCCTACCTGAACCAAACTAGCATGGATGATGCATCTAGGGATGGACACTACCAGACTTGCTTCGGATGCTGGATCTGACCTATATTTTCATTCCCAAGTAACTATAAGCCCTACCTGAACCAAACTTGCATGGATGATGCATTTAGGGATGGACACTACCAGACTTGCTTCGGATGCTGGATCTGACCTATATTTTCCTTCCCAAGTAACTATAAGTCCTACCTGAACCAAACTTGCATGGATGATGCAGCTAGGGATGGACACTACCAGACTTGCTTCGGATGCTGGATTTGACCTATATTTTCATTCCCAAGTAACTATAAGCCCTGCCTGAACCAAACTTGCATGGATGATGCATCTAGGGATGGACACTACCAGACTTGCTTCGAAGGCTGGATCTGACCTACATTTTCCTTCCCAAGTAACTATAAGTCCTACCTGAACCAAAATTGCATGGATGATGCATCTAGGGATGGACACTACCAGACTTGCTTCGGATGCTGGATCTGACCTACATTTTCCTTCCCAAGTAACTATAAGTCCTACCTGAACCAAACTTGCATGGATGATGCATCTAGGGATGGACACTACCAGACTTGCTTCGGATGCTGGATCTGACCTACATTTTTATTCCCAAGTAACTATAACCCCTACCTGAACCAAACTGATCAAATTTTATACACATACGAATTTTCATGTTGCTTTACTAATATATCCTTGGCGGGGCATTCATGTCCTATGGACATATTTCTAGTCTAATTTTCCTTGGGTAATGTGGGGGCACTACAGGGAACCAAATTTTTGCATAGGAATAAAATTTGATGATGAAAATCAGCAGGAACATATTTACTCTGGTGAGTTTTGTGACCTGTGGAGCTCTTGTTATAAGCTCACCTGACCTGAAAGCTCAAGTGAGCTTTTCTGATCACCTGGTTGCTGGCTTTTGCAGGGCTGTCACAGCACCTTTTGGTACAGGGACCGGGTCCCTCTATATTGGGAAAAATCCTCGACATTTTTGTCAAATTGGAAAATTATGAACATACTTACATGTATTAACCCCCCCCCCCCCCAAGCAAAGTATTTTATCATGAAAGCCATTTATCACTATTTACTTACTAGACAGGGATTTTTTTTTTATTATTATTTTCATGATACAGAGACTGAAAAAAATGTGGGGAGGGAGGTATTTCTTACTGTTTAATTGCATCTTAAATAAATCAAAAATTTAGAGTATAAAGAATAAATTTTATTGAAATGATCAAGTTACTATTTAAAATTTTCCTTTTAAAGGTTAGCATAAAATTGCCTAAAATTTATTTCTTTTTTTTCTGGTCATTTGACTCATGCAAATGAAATAGATAGTGTCCAAGATTTTATTTTAACTTATAATTCACTTTAAAGTATATATATTTATTTTATGAACTAACTCATAATGGTTATCCTTGTTTAATAATGAAAATAAGTTCCCCCACCCAATCTACGTATGACCTATCTATAGATCGCTATTCCATGACAGAGGAAATTCAAATTAGTAATAAACGATCACGACAGGGTTGTTGAATATTAAAATTAAGCATGCATTACTGCTAAATGGATCAAATAAAGGATGTATGTGTGGGATATTAGGTCGCATATACGAGAAAACACATGTTTGGGAAATTTTTACGTGCGAAATTGGGAAAATCTAGTACTTTGTGCCATTGGGAATGTGTCTGATATTCAGTCCAAATTTGAGGGGAGTGACGGCCCTGTTTTGTCTGTCTGTCCATCTGTCTGTCCCTCCATCTGTAAACTTTTCACATTTTGAACTTCTCAAGAACCACTAAGCCAATTTTTGAAGAGCTAAGCCATTTTCCGAGGGGAGATAATCAAGAAAAGGCAAAAATAGGGTAGGGTCTTTAAGAAATCTTCTTCTCAAGAACCACTAGGCCAGAGTAGCTGAAACTTTTGTGTAAGTTTCCATAGATATTGTAGATTATAAATCATTCAAATATTGGTCCCTGGGGGTAGTGTGGGGCCACAATAAGGAATCAAAGTTCTACATTGAAATGTATAGGAAAAATCTTTCAAACTCTTCTTTACAAGAACCACTGGGCCAGAAAAGCTGAATATAAAATGAGAGCATCCTTGGGTTGAGTAGATTCTAATTTGTTCAAATCATGGCCCTTAGATATAGGTTGGGTCACAATAGGGAATCAAAGTTTTACTTAGAAAAATATTGGTATAATGTTTAAAAATCTTCTCAAGAACCGCTGTGCCAGAAAAGTTTAAACTTGTGTGGAATCTTCTTAGTGTAGTGTAGATTCTAAATTGTTTAAATCATGACCCTCAGCAGTAGGGTTGGGCCATAGTACTGTAAGTATTATAAGGGTGAAAATCTGTTGAAGAACAGCATGGCCGAAGTAACTCAGGTGAGCACTGTGGTCCATGGACATCTTGTTTTTTTCAAAGAATATTCAGTACTTTTTGAAAGTTTCTTGTAAGGAAAATGATGAGATGACATAGAGGTATTTCAGGGCTTCAAGAATAGGAAGTCTGATACATAAAAGTTCTGTTAGAGTTCATAGTATTGATTGATAGGGCTGAAACAATATGCCCCTCCACAATACGATACATATTGCAGTACTTGTGTCTTAATTCAATTTTTTCGATGTGATACATCTTGAAGAAGAAACAAATGATAAGGTTTAAAAAAAAATATGTATTCAGATTTCAAAAGGCAAGTGAAAGGTGGTGAAACAATGAAGAGTTCTTTGCTTATGTAGATTAAAAAAGCACTTTTTGTCAATACTAGAAGAGACAGCCTGCCCTGAAACATTTTCCATTGCCATTTTTTCCCTCATGTGTATCAAACCATTAAAATGAGGTCGAACCCGATCTATTTCAAGGAGTAAACAAACCCAATTATAAAAAAAATATTGAACCCAAAATCGAGATGGTGAATCAAATATTAGATCAATCAGTTATATTGAACATATTGCAGTGAATCATTTAAATTGATATTGCGGCGAATCGTTTCAGCCTTATTGATTGATGAAATATTTGACAATTACAATATTTCCGGTGTCTTATCAGCTGTGTAATTGTGTTATGAAATGTCAAGATAAGCTATTTATGCATGAAAAATTTAAACATTTACGGATTACATCAGATGGAAGAAATTGAAGTAGATACATGATTTAGCTAGCTTTTAATTTTTAGCTAAACATGAACCAAAGGCTCAAGTGAGCTATTCTGACTGAAATGTTTGCTGATGTTGTTGTAGAATTTTTATAGTTTTATCTTGTTCAAAGCCACTGGGTCAATATCAATTAAACATAGCACAAAATATCCCTGATTGAATGGGATTCAAGATTTTTCAAGGAGAAATATTCAAGAATAAGTAAAAAATTGATGGCATCTTTTAAAAGTCTTCAAAGTACTACTGGGCAAGAAAAATTTAACCATAAAAGAACGTTTTGTTACATTGTTTAGATTCAAGTTTCTTCGGATCATGACTTAAGGTAGTCCGATTCTCAGGTTCATAAAATTAACAGTTATGTAATTGAAGAAACTCAGAAAAATATATCCCTGAAACCACAATGTAATGTAAATTTACCCACAGTTTTTCTTTAAAGTTACACATTAAAGTTTATCATGTTATATAGGGAAAATTGTCAAATCTCCAATATTTATGCAGAAGAAGCAAATAGGAATATCAGTTATGCATTTTCTATTTGCAAATTGATCAACAAATATGTTTTAGGTTAAAGAACAATAGGTATCTAGGCATTCAGAGACATTGCCGTGATTTTTAGCTCACCTCAACGAAGTTGGGGGAGCTTATGTAATACCCTCGGCGTCGGCGTAGGTGTCGGCGTCCCAGGTTAAGTTTTTTGGAGCAGTTTTCTTTTAAAGTACTGCTATGTCCTATATTGATTAGGCATGCATGGAAGATGCTTCTAGTGTGTTTCATTGTACCAGTCAAAGTTTCAGATGCTGCAATTTCAGCAAAGGAATGACCAGGTTAAGGTTTTTGGAGCAGGTTAACATTTTTGGTGTAGGTGTCATTTCCAAGGAACTATAAGCCCTATGTTGACCAAACTTGCATGGATGATACATCTAAAGATGTACACTACCGGGTTTGATTCGGATGCTGAATCTGACCTACATTTTCCGGTTGAGTGAACAGGTGAATGTTTTTGTTGCAGGTCTCATTTACAAGTAACAATAAGTCCTATGTTGACCAAACTTGCATGGGTGATACATCTAAGGATGCACACTACCAGGCTTGCTTCAGATGCTGAATCTGACCTACATTTTCTGGTTGAGTGAACAGGTTAATGTTTTTGGTGCAGGTCTCATTTCCAAGTAACTATGAGCACTGTAATGATCAAACTTGCATGGATGATACATCTAAGGACGTATGCTTCGGATGCTGAATCTGACCTACATTTTCCAGTTGAGTGAACAGGTTAAAGTTTTTGGTGCAGGTCTCATTTCCAAGATACTATGAGCACTATAATGACCAAACTTGCATGGATGATACATCTAAGGATGCATACTACCAGGCTTGCTTCAGATGCTGAATCTGACCTACATTTTCCAGTTGAGTGAACAGGTTAAAGTTGTTGGTGCAGGTCTGATTTCCAAGATACTATGAGCACTATAATGACCAAACTTGCAGGTTAGATACATCTTAGGATACATACTACCAGGCTTGCTTCGAATGCTGACCTTTATTTTCCGGTTGAGTGAACAGGTTAAAGTTTTAGGTGCAGTTTTCATTTCCAAGATACTTTGAGCCCTATTATGACCAAACTTGCATGGATGGTACATCTAAGGATGCACACTACCAGACTTACTTCGGATGCTGAATCTGACCTACATTTTCCGGTTGAGTGAACAGGTTAAAGTTTTTGGTGCAGGTATCATTTCCAAGTAACTATGAGCCCTATAATGAGAAACTTGCATGGACGATACATCTTAGGATGCACACTAATGGACTTGCTTCGGATGCTGAATTAGACATACATTTTTCAGATAATGGACCAGGTAAAAGTTATTAGTGCAGGTCTATTACCAAAGAACTATAAGGCTTATATAACATTGTATAAACCAAACTTGCACAAATGATGCATCAAGGGATGAAAACTCAAATTTGCTTCAGATGCTGGATTTTAATTACATTTTCATGAAAAAGAACTAGTTTGAAGTTTTTTTATAGCTCTATTCCAAAGTATCAGATCAAAATTGTATAAATATTTTCATTTTGGGATGTACACTTTTTTTGGTTAATTGTGTGACTTTGCCTTACTTAAAGACAACATTCGTTGAGGTGAGCTCTGTAATCTCTGATTACCTATGTTAAACTTATTTGATATTCTATGTCTCCTATTTCCTTCGTGTATTATATAATACACAGTATAAAATGCTTTTGCTATCATTGCAAGACATCACAAATCACTCCTAATTTCATATCATGCTAATTAGCATTGGTATCTAAGGCTTAATTCAAGAAAATCTCAATTCTTTAAACCAGGTGTATTTATTTTTTCCTTTTATAGTTTTATAGTTTAAAAATGGCAACTTTTTATAAGACCTTTTCTAAGACTTCCAAAAACCTTGAATCATATAAAGATGAATAAAATGAAAATTGTTACATGAAAAAATTTCATTTATTAACTTAAAAGTACATATGACTGATTTCCTTAAATTTGATCAGATGAAAAACTAGATATTATGTTGATACATCCAATGGATTAGCACCCACTCAGAGTTTGAGGAATCATATACACATTTTCTTGCTTAGAGACTTAATTTTTCAAGTGTAAAGCAATAAAAAATGTCACAATCCAACTTATCTATAGAAGCCCAATAAAAATTTTAATAAAGTAGTTTCTTGTGAATTAAAGCAATTTGGATGCAATAAAAATGAATTTGGGCATTAAATTATTTGATTAAGCATATGAATTTAACTATTTTTGACTTTAAAGGTTTTTTCAAAGGTTTGTTCTATTTGTTTAAGGATGAATATTTTAACACTAAAGGAATTAATTTTTTTCATATCTTTAAATGATGTGTTATGTAATGGATTTCACACTTTTTTAGATTTAATATGCCACCATATGTTCTTTTTTACTGTCTTTGCATTGTTATTTATTATGTTAATTAAGTATTAAAGTTAATAACCAGACATTTCTATAATGTCATATATTTCAAAGTTTTACATCTGGTCTTCAGATCTGAAACATTTATGTGCAGGCTGTTTCATTTCAATGGCAAAAGTTTGCATTATTGCATCATTAATAATTGTTTTATTTTAAGAATCTCTTCTTTTTTCCTTCGCCTCCTTTTTAAGTGTTTTCAAAAAATTAAATTACATCATTAGAAATACACATTTCTTAAATAGATAAAAATGAAGAAATTTCAATAAAAAAATCATAATTTTAAAAACAGCAATATATGTACATAAATAATTATGATAATGAATCATGCTGGTATGAAAATATTGTATATAACACACTGTAAAAGTTGTTATTTTAGCTAGATGCAAATTTAGTGCTGTATCCAAAGAAATCTATACATGTATATGTTTTAAAAGAAAAGTAATTCAAGTTATTTCATATTGTCATGAGTGATAGCATATTTCAATATCTGATTTCATGACTGCACAAGGTACCCCTACCACTGAATGTACCATTGAAGAAATGAAATGGAATATTTGTAAAATGTATTTATTGCTTTTATTATACCCCCCTCAAACGAAGTTTGGGGGGTATATAGGAATCACCTTGTCCGTCTGTCTGTGCAAACGTGTCCGGTCCATATCTTTCTTATGGAGGGACATTAGAATCTACTACTCCACACAAAGATTGCCCATGACCTAAGGGTGTGTCATGACCTTGACCCAAGGTCATTTGGGGAAGTTCAAGGTCACTGGAAGAAAAAAGTCATAATTCGTGTCCGGTCCATATCTTTCTTATGGATAAACTTGGTAGGTTCTCATTTCACACAAAGATTGCCCATGACACAAGGGTGTGTCATGACCTTGACCCAAGGTCATTCGGGGAAGTTCAAGGTCACTGGAAGAAAAAGTTCATAATTTGTGTCCGGTCCACATCTTTCTTATGGATAATCTTGGTAGGTTCTCATTTCATGCAAAGATTGCCTTTGACCAAAGGGTTTGTCATGACCTTGACCCAAGGTCATTTGGGGAAGTTCAAGGTCACTGGAAGAAAAAGTTCAATTCTTTCCGGTCCATATCTTTTTTATGGATAAACTTGGTAGGTTCTCATTTCACACAAAGATTGCCCATGATCCAAAGGTATGTCATGACCTTGACCCAAGGTCATTTGGGGAATTTCAAGGTCACTGGTAGAAAAATTTCATAATTCATGTGTGATACATAGCTTTATTATGGAAAAACTTGCTTCTGAAAAAACCCAGCGGGGGGTATTTTGTCCCGTTTGGACAGTTCTAGTTAATTTTTAGTGTTTGTCAAATGTATATGCCAGTTTTCACCAGAAGGCATTCAATCATTAGAAAGATTGATTGATTGAATATTGTTTAACGTCCCTCTTGAGAATTTTTCACTCATATGGATACGCCACCACTTGCTGGTGGAGAGCTTCAAATTTCGTCTTGATTACTTGGCACTTAGTGCCATTGAGCAGGGAGGAATCTTTTTCGTGCCAGCACCTACTGTGACACTGGACCTTGGTTTATTCAGTCTCATCTGAAGGACCGGTCTCCACGTCTCACAGTGGGATTGGAACCCTCGACGTAAGGATCAACTCCTCACTTTGCGACTCTAGAGCAGACACTCTAACCACTGCGCCATGTGGGCGACAATCATTAGAAAGAAGAATTAACACAAAGTCTCAATTACTTCCAAACAGCCCTTGTATTATCAGGGTCATGTTTTACCTTCACCAATATTTCAGGTTTATCATTCTGAAACCAAAATTATGTGTATGGAAAAAAGTAATGTTCTTTGAAGCATACAAGATTTGAATTTTTGAATTTTCTTTTTCTTTCAGAGCATTAATGCTGCACTATTTTATGAAAACAAAAATGTGAGGGAATATGTCTCCTTGGTGCCCACTTCTGCCCACTCAGGAGATGGCATGGGCAATTTGATTGCCTTACTTTGTGAGCTGGCCCAAACCATGATGGCCAAGAGACTGGCCTATAGTGAGGAACTCCAAGCCACAGTCATGGAGGTAAATAGTTACTTAGAGTTGTCCTTCTTGGTATAATCAATAATCTAATGCATTGAGAGAGACCTTGTATATCTGATAATTGTAGACTTTCCCACAATATTACTTGTCTTATTGAAAAGGATGGGACACTGGGATGGGTGATGCAAGATTGAAATAAAAATAACCAGTAATCGTACTACAGTAATATAATTGTAAGGCACGGGGAGATGCTGGGAATGTTTATATGAGATGGCCAATTGGAGTTTTCCAGATGTTACGTAGATAATGGTGTGATGGGTGGGGGTGGGGATTATCTTCTCTGTACAGGAGGGCCCATATAGAGGTCCCTGACCTGTTCTGTATTTTAATTGCTCCAAAGTCCCTTATCAAATCACTCTACAACAAGATAGGTAGGCTTAGAAGGCTTTAATATCTCCCTCCACAGTAATAAGCCTCTTCCTCTTTAACTTTGATGAGCCACGAAACAGGAAATGAATTGATAAAATGTTACGCAAGCCCCTACTCTCAGGTGTTAGCATTTCATTCATAAATCTCATTATCAGTTTTCTAGTTGTGCAAAGCCTGGGTCCTTGCTAAATGAAGTCTTTCCTCCCATTTTTGTCCATTTGTGAATTCTTATTATCCTTTATTCATTGCGTAACCTGAATTGCCCACATTGGACTTTTGGATTAAACATTTGAGAACCTTTGATATAAGATTGTGTAACTTTTCAAGTCCCAGGAACATTGCTTGTATTCAGAGAGAAAAACTTCAAAGGATATTTACAAAATCCTTATGTGCTGATAGTGTTTGCAAGCAAGTTTAAAACTGGGATCACTTTAATATGAAAAAAATGCTTTAACCTTAGAAAAGTCAGTTTTTGAAAGGTGAAAACAATGAATGGGAATAAAATACATTGTAAGATATCATATTCACCTAAGTGTCCACACCCTATAAGGTCACCTGCATAATTTTTCACTATAAGGATTTACACACACACCCATCCACCACCTCTCCTTTTTTGGCCTCTTTTACAACCTTTACTAATTAAAAAAAAAATAGATCTAGTATCCACCTCATAACAATTTTCTGAGTGACTTGTGTGGATTTTTTTGTTTAGAGGAAAACAGTATTCACAGCATTATGTAAAACTCTCATTTTGTGAAAATAGACATTTTTTTGCCACAAAAGACTGTTTTTTTTAAATGAACTGTTCTCTCTCTGTGTCCTCTTTTTATGTCTAAGTACAAGATGCATGCGCCAGATAAAGACAAGATAGTGTACCTGGGCAGGCATGTTACAAGATGTCTGTTGTTGAGAGGATGTGTGTTATCTGATGACCCCCAAAAAAGAGAGGTGTTGCCCAGATCCTATCGCTGCACGCTCCTCATTTTCCATTCACAACACACACAGCTCTGCAACATTATCTCCCACTGTTTTTTTTTTATAGAAATGGAATTAACTCACCAATTAGCTGTAACTTTTTTTCCTAAATTTATTAAAATTTTAATAACTTTCTTAATAAAATTCAAATTTATTAATTTGATGCTTCAAGTTTACATTTTATAAATATGGATTATTTTGTTGTAAATTAGCAATGAAATTATTTCAAAAGGGTTGCAAGTTTGATTATTTTTGTTGTAAAATTCTTTAAAAAAACATGCTTGTATGAATAATTTTTATGCCCCGGCATGAATATGGCCGGGCATATAGTGTTTGTCATGTCCGTCTTTCCGTCCAGCTGTCCTTCTGTCTGTCCTTCCGTCACACTCTGCGTGTAGCTCTGTTCAAAGCTCAGTTTCAAAGAAACTATCCAAGATATTTTCATCAAACTTCATAAGCTGATAGATATTGATGAGAGCTATGCAACTGCATCAACATTTTTTGACGTTGACCTTTCCTTTGACATTGACCTCACTTTTCTTAAATTAGTGTTTAGCTCAGTTTTAAACATACCATTCAATATGGTGTTATCAAACATCACATGTTGATACATACTGATGAGAGCTATTCAACTGTATCACCATTTTTGACCTTGACCTTTCCTTTGACCTTTGATCTCACTTATCTTTAATAAGTGTTTAGATCAGTTTTAAAGATACCATTCAAGATATTTTTATCAAACTTCATATGCTGTTACATACTGATGTAAGCAATTCAACTGAATCAACATTTTTGACTTTGACCTTTCCTTTGACCTTTTTGACCTTACTTTTCCTAAATCAATGTCAAACTTCATATGCTGATACATACTGATGTAAGCAATTCAACTGCATCAACATTTTTGACCTTGACCTTTTATTAGACCTTGACCACTTTATCAAATTGTGTTTAAGTCACGACCTCACTTTTCCTAAATCTGTGTCAAACTTCATATGCTGATAGATGATGTAAGCAATTCAACTGCATTATAATTTTTGACCTTGACCTTTTATTTGACCTTGACCTCACTTTTTTTCAAATTGTGTTTAAGTCAGTTTTAAATAAAGAAATTTTAGATATTTTTATCAAACTTCATATGTTGATACATATTGATGAGAGATATGCAACTGCATCAACATTTTTACCTTGACCTTGACCTCTCACTTTTCCTCAAATAGTATCAAACTTCATAAGCTGATACATATTGATGTAAGCAATTCAATTGTATTAACATTTTTGACCTTGACCTTTCATTTGACCTTGACCTCACTTTTATCAATTTGTGTTTAAGTCAGTTTTAAAGAAACCTTTTATAATATTTTTTCAACTTCATATGCTGATACATACTGATGAGAGCTTTTCAACTGCATGAACAGATTTTGACCTTGGCATTTCCTTTGACCTTGACCTCACTTTAAGGAAATTAGTGTGAAACTTCATATGCTGATACATACTGATGTAAGCATTTCAACTGCATCTCTATTCAAGATATTCTGATCAAATTTCTTACACTAATACAAATTTTCATTTTGCATTACTAATATACCCTCGGTGGGGCATTCATGTCCTATGGACATATTTCTAGTTTTGCTTAAGAGAGAAGGAAACAGGATTTTCCTGGAAATAATTTTTTTTTTTAAATTCAATTAATTTTTTGTTGGCCAAAACCTTTTCCTCCGTCAGTGATGATGAAGGTATTCTGGTATGAAGATCAGGGAGATTTCATCATTATGTTCCATTTATATCACTTTTCTTTCAGATTACTTGTATATCAGTTTAATTAGAATGTGTGTTTAGATAATTAAAAATGAAATATTCAGTGAAGACATTTGTGTGCATACCCAGCCAACTTACCGGTATGCATGCATTTGCAGAAGGAAATTGGCTAGATGAAGAAATAATATTTGACAAAAATTGCAAACCTATTATCATTGCTACAGACTTCTATGACAAAGCTGGTCTTTTGGATTGATCTTGTGAAACAAGCTAAGTGGTTCTGTCGACACTAAGTACTTCATTCTTGTAAAAATCATCTCAAATTCACTACAAGTCCCCTGAATTCGCAGACAAGGCGACCCGACCATTTCCGGCCATGACCCTCTTTCTTTCAAGTAATTGCGTACATTTCCATTTCCTGTATTCAACAGTTCTTACATAAGTTGTCAGTTAAAAAAAAGATGATAAAAGTGCATGCAGAGTAGTCTTGTAAAAGAAAAACTTTTCTTCATTTCCCCTTAAATGGTTTGGACTTCTGAGAATTTTAAACCCCAAACTTTACTGAAATTGGATGACAGATTGAGTTCCCCACAACTTCAACAAAATTAATTTGGCTTTGTGTATAAGCTGGGGCCTTTGGATTCAGATTCAGTATTAAGCAATGTCACCAATACTGTGTCCACACATGCAAGAATAATTCAATGTTAACACGTAACAATAAAGGGAAAAAAATGCAGTATCATGCAAGTATCAATAAACAGATTGTTTTTCTGGCAGGAAGTCCAATGTGGCCACACATGGTGGGTTTGCATTTGTTAGGGAAATAAAGCAGGGCTTAGAGGATAGAAGCATTTGGAAAGATCTGAATTTGTGTTGTAAAAACAGGACAATCGTGTGGGTTCACTTCAGTCAGTATTTTGAATTTACCCTTCAAAGACGTGTCTTTTTAGACATAGAGAACAATTCTTTGGTGTATATAATTAAAGTCAAAAGAGTCATATTTAATGTCTTTCTGAATTTTGAGAAGGGAATGACAAAGAATTCAATGTGCTGAATCACTCAATATCCATTGATAATTTAATCATTGACAAGCTTCATAAAGTTTATAAATTGATTGACTAAATTTGATTTTGTTACCCATGCAGAATACATTTGTAAAATGTTATTTAAAGGGATGATAAATGATCTGAAATGAATGAATCTGCACTTTAACAATCAAAAGCTAATGAAAACACTACAGGCCATTATTGCTCACTATCACATTTGTTTCCAGAAGAAGAGTACACATAGTATCTAGTACTCTTGTTTTCAATGTTGCCTGTTCTGCAAAAATCAAACGCTTTGATGACTTGAATCCAGCATGGTGCAGTGCATGGAATGCTACAGGGAATGGGCTCTTGGATTTTGTAGGTGGATCTACCCATTGCTCAAACCTCCATATGGAATCAAGGGAATCTTTAATCTCAAGTACTTGGAAGAAATATTTAATGGATGCAAGGTACCTGTAGGAAGAAATAAAGGAGTTAATGAAAAGAAATGAGAATGCAGGAATCTGGGAGCCACTGTTTTCTCCAATGATCTGCAAGCATCAGTGTTCAGTTCACTCAAGGACAAACAGAATAGAAATGTCTGTAGAGTAAATTGTATGCAATCAGCATGCAATGATAAGTCCATTCAATTTGATATATTGTAGACTAATTTTATGGTACACTAATGCAGGGGGGTTTGGAGCCAGGGCCTTAAAGTTTATGAATGAAGCTAAAGAAAAAGAAATGATGCCTCAATGAACATATCAAAGGGTTGCATCAGCCCCTGCTATAATATAACAATTATATCTGCCATTGTGACATAATCTCTATCTGAAAGCAAATTCTTCACACAAAATTGTTTGGCATGCAAAATAAAAAATTATGGTTTTCCAAAATCTCAATTTGAAAGGGAGATGAAAAGACCTGACAAATGGAGGGAAGATTTGGCGTCAAATTTTAATTCAAGGATGGATAGGGATTTATGGTTTTCTATTTCTGAAGAGAAATCATGTTTAATGGATGTTTATTTTATTAAAAATAAAGTGATGTTTTTCGTAAAAGTTTGAAATGCGAATCCTGACATTCAATCTGTGTATATTTCACACTATTTAGTTAGATTTAGCATACACCTTTAAAACTTCATCAGCTAGTGATAGCAAATCATAAATTCATACTTAGAAGGTTTATTACATCAAGAAAATCTTAATATAATCAAGAAATCAGAGAAACACATTAATAATTTCCAAATATATTAAATGAAATTGGCATTAACCTTGGGTGAAATTTTATATAAAATGTATTTATGTTTTTTAAAGTTTTCAATTTCACACTTCTTTGATATTAGAACACACATTAAATGAAGATTGAAAGTGCTGGATTAAATTGAATTGGGTATGTTTAAAGGTACATTTAATAAATCAGCACATTTCATCTTAAAAGTGTAGTTTTTATGGTCGCCGGCCCCAGCTATTTCCTCATTTTTGTCCGCTGTAGAAGGTATCTAGTACATGCGTGAAATCCATGTTGTCAGGCATTACTTGTCAATTATGTGTGTACTCTAAGACATTGTTCCAAGCAAGAGCATTTTCATGTTAACAAGTCGGTAGAGCCTTGTCTAGTTAGCTAACATTGACCCCAGCCTCAGATCTGATGCCATTTCCTCAATCCACTTTTTATGATCAACAAGATTTTCTAAAACAAACATTCTGTTGCAATGTAGGGAACAAATTTGTTTGCTTTTCCAGGTGAGTTGATTAAAACTCCCACTCCATTGACCTCTTGTCGAGTTTCCTCTTAAGCAAGTTTCTATCAGAGAAGAGTGAAAACTTTTGGCAGATGAGTCAGAAAGGAAGAGAGCTGTTGACTCTCTTGAAAAAAGGGCTTTTTTTTTTACAAAGACTGTCTGAATTGAATGTATATTCTGATAACAGTGTTGACCTTTTGGAGTGTATCTTGTCTTGCATGTTTATGACACAGAAAAATCATTGCTCTTATCTTTTCGGTTTGAAGACATTGAATTGATAAATCAAAGTATATTGATTTAATAGTTCCAAATTTATGGATATGATTCCTAGATAAAACTCCTATGAATTCAAGGTCACTTCATTAATTAATTAGTTTGCAAGCATGAAAATTGAGTATGAAGAATACTAATTGAATATAAATACTACTGTATAATATTAAATGAAGACCTACTCCTTGTCATAATGCAAGTCTTACAACGTTAAGACAGAAGTTTCCAATATACGAGTCCCAGTTTTTTTCTAAGAGTTGAATGTATTTGACACAGGTGAAAGCCTTGCCTGGCTTGGGTACCACATTAGACATTATCCTGGTGAATGGTTCAATTCGGGAGGGAGACCAGATCATCGTCCCGGGGACAGAAGGACCCATAGTCACTCATATCAGAGGACTACTGATGCCCCAGCCAATGAAAGAGCTAAGGGTCAAGGTATGTAACGATTGCTTGTATATTATATAGGTTAGAAACGGGTACAGTAAAATATGCTTATAACGGACAGGCTTATTACGAATTAACGCTTAAAACAAAGTGATTTTTATTCCCCCTTGTTTTATTTTTTTTTTAGTGTCAACAGAACTATTGCTAACTGCTGTTAAGAAAAGGCATTGCCATTGCATGCTAGCCTAGATATTAACACAAAATTTTTTTCTGGATTCTTTACTGCTAATTAGAGTTGATAAAAGGCAAAATCAGTTTTAAAAACGTTTTATTTATTGACTCAGGATTTCAGCAATAAGAGATATTTAATATTTTTAACGATATAAAATTTTGAAAAATATGCATATTTAAAGTTAGAAGTTGATAACACATCCTGTTTATTGAAATGTGTTAAATTTCAATTTAAATGTATCTCTGATAGGATCATTCATATATTTTTGCAGTGGTTCACAATAAAATAGGTTTGAATGTGAAGATGGAGTTGAAGTTGTTGTAAAAATAAAGAACTTTGATAAACAGAAATAAATTTCATGGATAAAGATTTGACTATGCATAAGTGACATTTATATAGTCACTGAGACAGATCAAGGGCTGCTCTAAGACTTGGCTATAGTTTGATCAAAAGTAATGAAAAGTGATCTGAAACCTTTAATTTTTGTTTATAATCATGAATGTTAATATTTGCAGGTAAATACAGGCCTTTGGCCCAGCAAATCCAAAGTTAAGGCTACATGTAGAAATCAAAAGTTAATCTTTCTTGTGAAACCTTTATAAGTCAGAGTAAAAATGTGAAAAGTTACCACACACAGAAAGACAATTGGGTGGAACATTTAGTAAAATTACCCCACCCCCCACACTCTCCCTCAATTATAGAGTCATTGAAAAAAAAAAAATATGTACCACCAAATATTGACATAACTAATATTGACTAGACAGATAACTTTGTTGTTTTTAGTCTAACTGGGAGCATCATAAAGAGGTGAAGGCCGCTCAGGGGGTCAAGATCATCGCCAAGGATCTGGAGAAGTCCCTCGCGGGTCTCCCCATGTACGTGGCCAAGAAGGACGATGAAGTGGAGTATTACAAGGTCAGTCAAGGTCATCTCTCCAGTAAAACGGAAGGTTTCCTTCTTGATTTAATAGCTGTATTTTGATTGTATCTTTATTCATTATCATTCATTTTTATCACTGCTTGTTTTTTGGCGCTAAGTGTTTATGTTAATTTATGCTCTGAAAATTCAACATGAGATGCAACTTTATGGAAAAAAGTACTTGTGTACTGTGTAGCATGCACAACACTAAAATATTGTTATAGATCCTTATAAAATGATGATGCAATAAAAAGGAACAATTAAAACATAGGCAAGATGACAAGAACCTGATTTTATTTCATAATGATAGGATTGGGATATGATAGGTCATCATGAATGTCTAACATTTTAGTTTTGTCTGGTTCTTAATGCTAGAGAATGCTATAAAGAAATAGCTTTACCTATCAGAGATCTGCTACAAAATCAGATACAAACTGCAGCTGTCGAGGAGAGTGCAGAGTACCTGAAAGTGCAGGTCTATTTCTTACAGAGAATGTTTAGCTCACTAAACTGAAAGTTTAAGCGAGTTTTTCTGATCACATTTTATTGAGTTTGTCTGTCTTTCTGTTTGTTGGTCAAGAAAAGCTTCTTGATTTATGCTTTAGATTCTAGTTAATTCTCGACCTCAAGGCTGCCCAAAATAAGTGATCAAAGTTTTTACACAGTATATATTTATACAGTTTTCCAGTTTTTCAATTTTCGTATAAGAAATGAAAACACACAGGTCATTTCTTAAGACAAACAGGGTAAAACTACTACTTCTGAATGCAGCATCAAAAATCTTGTGCAAAGCAGGCTTTTGAATATACATTACTAAAGTTGAAAAATTGTAGCCTTTGGAAAATCTGTTGTCAGGTGACATAAGAGTTTCTGAAGGATTGTTTATAAAGTCTAGCACTTCTTTTGTTCTTCTTTATTTGTTGTGCTAAAAGTACTATCCAGTTAGTTAATGGGTTTAGGTACAATAGAGTCATTGATCTTTTTAACACTTTACCTTCAGGGGCTCAGTTGAAGACAGATGATTTCCAAACCCATGCTAGGTGGGTTTTTTTTGTTTTTTTTGTTTTTTTTGAAAGGACTCTTCTTAATTTTGTCATCATCTGCCCCGAAGACTCCCATTTTAAGAGCAGCTGAACTTCCTCATGTAAGGTCTTGTGACACTGTGATATCAGCAAATTAATTATCTTTTCTTAATTAAAGTTGTGAAATTGCAGTCAAATTTTAAAGGGAAGAAAGTCAACTTAAAAAAAAATTGTTAAAAACGACAAGGCATTTTTCTGTAGCATTGCAAAATTAACTTCCACACCAGTATCCAGATTATTTTGTGGAACAGCCCAGAAGAGCCTTGTAATAATGAGAGGGGAAATACAATGGAGGTCTAGATATTAAAGATGGTGTTGTGACATTGATGGTTTAGGGTCCCAGCACACAACTGTACTTGAAAACCAAAATGATGCACTTCAGTTTCACATTGACATTTTTATGTTGATGTACTCTATCAAAACAAAAACTGAAAATGAGAATGCCCCTTTAAATCTGCAAGCAAAAAGTAAATGCCCAGTGGCACCTGCTTAATGAACTAAGCTAGGTCATGTTTGGCCAAAAAGTGCAGGTGACTCTAAACTCTGTCAAATTATTGACTTTCTTTTAAAAATCTAGGGCCAGGATATTTTACGAAATACTCACGTCTGAATGAGAATGAACAAATCGACAAAAAAAGGCAGGAAATGTAGCTCATTGATTAAATTGATTAATGTATGTGTGTGTTTCATTGATAAAACATGCCACAGACCTTTTTTTTTACCCCTGAAACATTGACATAGTACAATCAATTTCAATTTGACAGCTGTACACGCCAGTTTTCTTTTGAGTGAACAAAATTTAAACCAAGTGTCTATCTATGTTTTCAAATAATTCAGAAAAATTCTGTAAACTTAGGTGTGGTCATTGAATGGAACATTTTCATTCATGACATACTCATCATTTCCATAATTTTCATGGTGGTGTAAATTCTTTCATGAATATCAAATTTTTACAGGTATTTTGATTTTAAAAATTACGTTCATGCATACATGTTGGTCATTGATTTGACAGTGTGTAGATACCTATTCAGCTGATGGAAATTTTTGTATGGCAGGTATTATATGGTATGATGATGATGTTATCTCAATATGGTGATGATGATATTATCTGATGACACAGGCAGGTGTTCCTGTGTCAAAAAATTTACTTGAGTAAGCAATAATTACTTATATTGAATATAGGTATATTATTCCTATATTATGGGGGTATTACATATGTCACTTAAAAATCTGGTCTCTTCTACAACAAGATTTCAAAATTCTAGATTTTTTCCCCTAGAAAGACATATATACATTATGGCTTATACCTCAGTTAAATGTTAGAAATCGTTTAAGTACCGTGTACATATGCACCTGTACCAGTATTCTGGCAGGCTTTATTCCAGCATTGTTCTTGTTTCAGCATACCAGTGTCGTTTTTATTTCATTTTTAATGGATAATGACAATGTTATCAGAAGTTTAAGGGGACCACTGATTTTCAATAGGGAACCTTTTGCCTTTTATAATAAATGTGTAAAGCTAAGTTAGTTTTATGCTTTCTTCTTTTGACAAATGTTGCCAAAATCTCAAAGTATGTGTCGCCAATATAATCCCTTGCCATCAGACATATTCACAAACTGTGGTGTAATTTACTAATTTTGCGGTGTGTAGATTCTTCTGATAGCCTTGCTATTAAAGCTTTAAAAATCAATTTGGATCTTAATTGTCCATTGAAAGTTTGTGAGAAAAAAGTTGTTCCATGTGTTGTATTAATATACCCTGAGTTATGATTACAGCAGGTATACATCATTTGAACTAAATTTTTTGTAATTACAGGGCTGTATTTTATTTCATTTTCTTGAAGGGAGCGCCAATTTGAAGATGTATTGATAGTAATTGAAGCATAAATCAAGACCTGACTGTTCATTCACATTGTAGGTTTAGAAATTAGGTCCACTCCTAGGTTGTGTGAAGGGCCCTTTTGTTGTCAATATTTTATTTTGAAATATTAATTTCTTTTATAATCAAGTAATAGGTGGCCTTTTCTCCACTAAAATAGTAATGGAGTATCATCAATTTGGGATTTTATAGGGTTATTCTTTCTAATTGATCACACCATATATAGAGATTGAACACAAAAAAAATCCCTTTAAAAAAAACCAGCTCCTTGCAAAAAAAAGAAAATTTCCTGCAATTAATCTTCTCAGAAGTCAATTTGTTTCTGATAATTAAGGTCACATACTAAAGATGGTCAATCAATCAACAACAGTACACGAGTACCTGGCTCATGCTCTCACCATTTCATTGTTTAAGAGTAATAATTATCTGAGGTTTTTTTCCACAAAAAAAGCAATTATTTTTTCCCCTTTCCTAAGAAGCAATATGTTTTTTCCAAAAAAAAAATGTAGCAGAATATTTTCTGTTCATTAACTTATTTCTAGCTCACCTGAGCTGAAAGTTGAAGTGAGCTTTTCTGATCACATTTTACCTAGCAATTGTTTGTCTGTCTATTCTGTCTGTCTATGAATTTTCACTTTTTTTTTTTATACTTTTTTTAGAATCACTTGGCCAGTATCAGCCAAGTTTGTCACTAATTGTCTTGGGTGAAGGGGATTCAAGTTTGTTTCTTTGAAGGAGCACCCCCCCCTTTTTTTTTCAAGGGGAGTAAATTAAAATTGAAGAATGATCCTCTGAAGAACCATTTGTTCAGGAGAACTGAAACTTATGTAAAGGCATCATTTCACAGCTTAGATACAAGTTTATTCAAATCACGTATTCCCAGGGAAGGGTAGGACCACAATTGATGTCTAAATTTTATGTTGTAGTTAAAGCAAAAAAATCTTAATACAAATCTTTTTCTCAAGAGTCACTGTGCCAGAAGAGTATAAGCTTACATAGTAATGTATATAGGAAAATATCTTAAAATCTTCTTTGAAAAACAGCAAAGGTATGATTAGTTGATTAATGAATTTATATAGAAGCATCCTCATGAATTGAAATTTTTTTAAGGTTTGTTCAAATTATGACCCCGAGGATAGGGTGGGTTCACAATAGGTAAACAAAGTTTTAATAAAATATGTAAAGGAAAAAAGATCTTTAATAATCTTTATCTCAAGACAGCAAAGACATTAGTCAGCTTTATTTAGAAGCATACTAAGGTATCTTCAGAATTTTAAGAAGTTTTATATATGAATATGCATGGAAAACCTACTAATGAAGAACAGTAGAGGTCATAGCGATTAGGGTGAGCATTGTGACCCATGAGCCTCATTTAATTTTTCAGGAGGAACTGTCTGCGGCCCTGAAAGAGGTTCTGAGTAGCATTAAGCTGACAGAAAGAGGAGTCTTTGTCCAGGCGTCCACTTTAGGGTCACTGGAAGCTCTACTAGAATTCCTCAGGACTTCTAAAATTCCTGTAAGCCACCTTTCCAACAAAATGTTCTCTAACTGTTAGATGAACTATATATTAAATAAAGGTCAAAAGTCTTGGTGTTTAGCAAGTAATTAAACATGATATTTTTGAAATTGTCATTTAACTTTGTGTTTTTGCCTTTCAGTATGCGGGCATTAATATTGGTCCAGTGCACAAGAGAGACATCATGAAAGCATCTGTAATGTTGGAACATGACAGTCAGTAAGTGATACACCTTAATGTACTTCTAAAAGTGAAACTGCAGCATTTTTATTGCAGTGCACTTTGCAACTATGAGTCTTGTATACAGAAATTTTAATGGACCATTGATAATGGCATCAAATTCTGCCTGAAGAGCTGATTGGCACAGATTTAGTCTAACGGTGTCACTTTATTCTGGGGTGTCATGTCTTATACAAAAAATTGAGCCAGTATTATGAGCATTTCCTCTCCTTTATTGCAGGAAAAGACAGCCATTAAAATGCTAGCAAAACTTCATTCACACATAATTGAAATCTTGAAATGTTTGAAGAATATGTCAGTCTGATAATGATGAAATGCTACTCGATTGTGAAATGAATTCATTCATTTTGGGGGAGCTGGAATTTTAATGTGAAGAGATTTTTTTTTTCTTTTATTGATTAAATATCAGCACAACTAGTCTATGGGAATTTATCATATGGCTTTACATTGAAAATATTGGTGCATAATTGAAATTACAAAATTGCTCATTTTTTACCATTTAAAAGGATAAGAAAAACCTGAACAGGGCGTTTTCTAATTTAAAAACAAAAATCAATTGAATAGCAATATTTAAGGTCAGGAATGAAATGCACCTTTGTTTAAGAAAAAAACAGGGTTACTGATTGAAATATATAGAGATAAACTGATCAGTGCTATTAAAATCAAAGTCAAATTTGTACTTTTCTTAGAGAGGCATGTTGAAGGACTAAGGAATCAGGGCTTGCCTCATCATCAGATGCAGGATATTGATCGATTACCGAGGGTCAGATTTCTTGCAGACAAATGCTCTCAGTCCATTTCCATCCTGTCGATGCAGATTTGTGTGGATAAAGTGCTCTTTCATCTGCATTACAATGCTATGTGATTTCTGATACCTCGTCAGAATAACATTATTGATTCTCCCCTGTCTCGCATTACGGGTCAGAGTTCCTGGGTATTTCCGCTAGGGTTAGCCAGCTTCAACCTGTAAATGGATATGACATAACTCAGTGGGTGCATTTTTTTTCCCTGTTAGCTGTGGAAAAAAAGAAAGTTTGGTTGTAAAAGTAGTTGTTGTAAACTCTCTGAAGTAGTGTCATTTTGGAAATGATTTTGTCCATTCTCATCAGCAGGTGTCTGAGATGACAGCTTGACACCCTGCCACTGAATTCTGTTGACTCACTGTTGTTTGTATTTTCACTCAATAACTGTGAATCTTGGGTTTTCAAGCATGCCAAGTAATATACTATTTTTAAGACATGTTCTTTAATCATTTCAACCCACAGTTAAATTTTAATTAGTAAAACTTACTTTCGCACTAATTAACATCCTTTTCTTCATTTCCTGTTGTTGACTGTCCCTCCTTTATGATTTGTGATACAAATTTCTTGCCAAGAACACAAGTTTGAAATGTAGGGATTATAAAAGATCATAATTTATGATATAGGGGTGGAATGTTATTTGACCAATGCAATTTGGATAATTTCAGAGGGATCTAAAGGGAAGTTCTTGCCTAACAATATTGTATTGCAGCAATTGTAGTAGTTTTCTTCTTGTCACAAAATCTATGTAGGCATTAATTTGTGACTCTGGGTCAAGGTCATTTAAACAAGTTTAAGGTATCGGTACATGGAAAATAAAATGTAAATTTCTATTTTTAGACCTTTACTTTGCACTGCATTGGTTGCAGAATTTATTGTTGGCTTGATGACCTGATAGTGAACCAGGGTCATTTGGCAAGTCAAGGTCACAGGTATCAAAAGTACATGTGTAGTATATTCTTATCAAGATTTGTAGAGATTCTTGACAAAGTGACTGCTTTATGACCAGAGTTTGTCATCTTTTAATCCACTTGAAATGTTTGAAAGAATGTTTCCCCTATCCTGATCAGATGTTTTTCTTGAAAAACGAAGTCCTCATTCATTCTCTTGAATTCACAAATCATGACGAACATTTAAACAAAACTCACTTATGTCACTATATTAGTACTGTAAATGCCGGAATTTACACTTGGAAGCTAATTTTCACTAAAAACACAATAAGATTTTTTTTTTTTTTGCATTAATCTCCCCCTTTTCACCGAAACAATGTCTATATTTATATAAACATTTTTTCATGTAGTTATAACAGTATTATATCCTAAGCTTGTACAACAACAAAAAATGTCTATGGCTTTGCTTGTAATTTGTGTAAATTTTACACTTACAGTAAACAAAGTTTGGAATATTTGTCTCTTTACAGGTATGCTGTGATTCTTGCATTTGATGTACGGGTAGAGAGAGAAGCTCAAGAAATGGCTGACAGCTTAGGAGTGAAAATCTTTACAGCGGACATTATATACCATTTATTTGATAAATTCATGGCTTTTAGAGATGATGTAAAGAAAAAGAGACAAGATGAATTCAGACATATAGCAGTGTTTCCCTGCAAACTTCGAGTGCTGCCTCAATATGTGTTTAATTCTAGGGACCCCATTGTGGTAGGGGTGTCGGTCGAAGCGGGCTTTGTCAAAATCGGAACGCCATTATGTGTACCGAGTAAAGAGGTAAGGCTCAGTCTCCGAATCTTTAGGACCTGATTATGGAACATGAAAGAAAAAAAATATGCCCCTTCAAAGAGATTTTTATTTTGTTGTAGTTTTCTGTATTAAGTCATGCTTTTGAATTCTTGATTGAACAGATATTTTGTTGCCCTTGACCTAATTGTGTTTCATGATATGCACTGTGGGCTCAAATCATGCTCAAAGGTCAAGGTAGTAGGCTGAATACTGTGGAACTATGATCAATGTGAATCTGAATCTGACAGCATGCAGAAGTGTCTTGATGTTTTTCACTCAGATCTCAGTCACCTAGCTATAGGATGTTGAAACCATTTCACAAATTGTGTTTTGGGGTTTAACTCGGTATGTTTTGACATTGAATTTGTCAGGATCTTCATACAAGGTCATTGTTAAGGTCACAGACAAGGGAGCTCATTGACAAGGGCAGACAAATTTGATTTTTTTTCCAGACATGATTGCATGGACACTGGTCAGATGAACAAATCAAAGAATTACATTTAATTTTTAAATAATTTTAATGTTCTGATGTATTTCTTGCATAAGACCTTTAATACATTCAGTTATTACATTTTGATGATATAGGAAATTCAGATGTCCACATAAACCACATGTATAAACACACCCTATTACCGGCAACTGTGACAACCGATGCAACTGTGACAACAGACGGCAAAGTAATCAATCGCTATGACAGAGACCTCATTGATATAATAATTTTGACTATTTATAACATTCATTTACTTTCTTTTTGTGGTTTACCGTTTTGATCTTACCTTACACTATTTATCTGTTAAATATAAAACTATGATTTCTTATTGAAACAAAATAAGAACAGGATAAAGTTAAATTTCAATCGTTATTCAAGAAAAAATTGGTCAAATTGAGCTTATAAAATAAAAACTGCTACTCTGCGGTCACATTTCTTGTTGCATATAATTGATTTAGACTCTCTACACAATAACTTTATAATGTGGGTGGTCTTTGTTGTTTAATAAGTGTGCTGCAACCGTTTGATTTTGATGGGTTATGAGATTTTGGCTGTCGTGAACAACAGATAATCTTTTAACATGGCAAACACTGACGACAGATAATGGCAATCGGTAACACCTTTATTTTAATCTGGATTTCAACTTTTCAAATGATTTTTTCATATCAAGTTCATTGACAAAAATATCGATCACTAGGTGTTAGATACAGGTGTTCTCTAACTTATATAATTTATTATTTCAGAAGATGATTGTCTAAGAAAGAAATATAATCTCTCTGCAAACTTTTGCTGCAAGTCTTCAGCATACATTGCTGCAAACTTGCAACAAACATTGCTGCAAATTTGCTGCATTGAAGCCAAAGAAACCATGACGGACTTTAAATACTGTAGACGTACTTTTTTTCCACGGGGTCATTATTCCGCGGATTCTCAATTTCTGTCTAATCCACGGAAAGATGGATTGATTTACTATATATTGTTAAACGTCCCTCTCGAGGTTTTTTCACTTATATGGAGACGTCACCGTATGCCGGTGAAGGACTTCAAATTTTGACCTTTACTCGGCACTAAGGGCCATTGAGAAGTGAGGGATCTTTATCGTGCCAACGCCTCCCGCTGACACGGGGCCTCGGTTTTTAAGGTCTCATCCTAAGGACCCACATCTTTCACTTCAAAGTGTCGAGCGCATGGCGAAGGAACAGTTGCTATCGACTAGGTCAGAGATACGAACTCACGACCTCCCAATCACGGAGCGAGCGCTATACCGACTGAGCTACCGTGAACGTTTCCACGGAAAGGAAATTACGCGGATATTCTAGATTGTCTCTATATGCCTTACATTTACATGTATAATAAGTACGCTTGGACAAATTTCCGCGGAAAATGTGTGACCGCGTACATAGCGTAAATTAACACCACGCGGAAAAAAGTACTTCAACAGTACCTTTTTGTTTGCAACAAGTTTGTCGCAAGTATCGACAAACTTACAGCAAACAGTTATCCATGCAAAAGAGGTTTACCGCTGGCTATAACCTGCTGCCAATATTAGATTTTCAAAAGAAAGATACGAAAATACTACATGTCGTAACGTTCAGTGTTCAAGCTCAAAACTCCATTAAACAATACAAAATGCAGCAGTAAAACAGGAAATTCTAAAACTTCAGAAGTGAGCACGACCCACCCATGCATGAAGGAGTGATCATCACCTGCAAACCAATAACCGCCGTTTGCTTCATGTCATCATCGAAAAAAAAAATCCCTCGAAAATTCAGTGTGTGCAAATAATGGCCTAACAAATATATAGGGGGAAAAGTCAATCGACATTTGAATCAATGATAAAATTTATTTGCTGACAGGGACGTTCTATAGAAATAAAGAAATGGTAACTTTAAAACAGTGTTGATATTCTTGTTTCGTCTATTGTTTGTTAAGGTAGAATGGGATATCTCCATGTTATGACGTACTTCCGTTTGAAATATTGTTTTGATTTGCATGAGCGCTTATTATCGGGTCAAAAATTGTAGATACACCGTTTAAAAGAACAAACTGTAGCTAATTTAATGCAAGTTCACATAAGTCGGCATTTTAGCTAAAATAGACAAAAAAGTATATAACTTTACTTTTAATTGTACTATGGACATTGAAAAATCAAACTCTGTAAATCATATAGTTTGAACATTGCAGCTTTTGAACACTATTAATGAAAATGAGTCTTTCAATTGTTTAACTGTCCACTACCCCAGGTGTTCAATGAGGCATGGATAAGTATGAGGATTTCACATTGTGCTTAATAATTACCAATCAATTATCACGTTAACCAGGACTGGTCGTCTTTGTTATTGAATTCAAGAAGTAACTGTTTGGTCACAAATCAGCTAGCTGTTGGATATAGTCCGGATACTTTTAAATGAATGTAATGGCTCGATTTGAATGAGACACGTTTTGAAAGCGATTGTCCAGGCATTGTCTTCAAAACATTTCTAAGTTAAAGACTATCAACGAAAGAAAGTGCGAATTTTTATACATGTATCTGTGATAAAATGCTGATCCATTTCTTAAATAGCACCCAGATTTTTTCAACCCCTGGAAAATAAAGAAAGATAACTCTTCCGATCGGATCTTTTAATCCAAATATATTTAAATGCATCTGATATTTTCCATCTATATATATTTTTTCAATTTCTTTACTTCAATTTGCCGACATATTAATATACATTATAATTGTAGATTTTCATGCAATTTTATCCGTCTGTTTTCAAGAAATGAGGTTTTCCCAGTTTTTTACACTTATTTTTTTTTAAATTAAAAAAAAATACGAAGACATATTTCTTGTCATTTTTATTTTTAATATACACTTGATATAAGAAAACTTCTTCCTATAATATTAAAGCTTTTGATATAAGAATTATGTAATAAAAAATCAGTTTTATATTTCTCATCAAAATAATAAAAAAAATTATCAAAATTACGATTTAACATACTGATGCGTGATGGCATTTCAAATCCTCCTAATTTGGGTACATGCATATATAGGAGAAATTTCGTTTGGTATCCCATACCACCTTAATTATTTACCTCATTTTATAAATTTTAGAAAATCCTACGTAGAGCATGTTCTTGCGTATTGAATCAACTGAGAGTTATACACCCTGTATGTATGTGATGAAAGTATACTGCTGCATAAGTAAGGGAAGTTGACGATTGAAAAGTTATAGTCATTACTTTTATAATAGAAATAATTAAAACAAAACAATATGTTAGCAGCCAGACGTTGTGTGCGCCATTGCATATTGTACATGTACCTAATTAAGCGCTTTTGTAATCATTTAAAATGATGAATACTGTATATTCCTACCAAAATACCGAGATACTAGTATCTACAACTTCAATTCAAATATTTCAAAATAGCGAATTCTTTGTTTACCTAGGTACATTCTACATTTCATTGGCTGGTTTGACTTGTTTACTTTCATGCGAGCTTCCTGCAAACCTTCGGTTTGTCAAATTTAATGTTTCAAACGAACTTGTTGCTGCTGTATATAGAGGCATGTATGTTTCCTGCAAACATTTTGAGTTCCTGCAAGATAATTTAGCAATAGTTATATGATGGCCGTAGCGTTGCAGATCTATAGCGTTATGGTTTTATATATTTGTCTTTGACCATAACGCTACAGATCCCGTAATGCAAAAAAGATGCAATTTACGGTGCAATATATTTTGCGCACCCTTGGGGAGAATATCTCCACTTTCTAGCATTGGTCAATCATTTATCTTTCACTCCCTTATTCTAGGCACATTATTTAACTAATTTGTATGTTTTATCCATCTCCCAAACCCTTTATATTCTCTTTAAGTGATAAACTCGCTTGATTAAAATTATTTGTTAGGTTGTTGAAAATTCACTTCAAGCAAGTTTATTGCCTGTAGGGAAACTATAAATGGTTGGGAGGTGAATAAAATATACATTTTGGCTACGAATATTCAAGTATTGGGTAGTGAAAGGTAGTTGATTGACCAATGCTTGAAAGTGGAGAAATTTTCCCCAAAAGTGCGCAAAAAATATTGCGCCATAACGGGATGTAGCGTTATGGTCAAAGACAAATATATAAAACCATAACGATCGCAACATCGCAGCTTAATGCAAGAACACTCTTACTGTGTACAATTTTATGCTGAAGTCTGCATCAAACGTAACAGCTTCGTAAGGAATGCCCCTTTTAGCAATTTTATTAAAAAACCAAGTTTATAACTACATAAAACTTTTACATAATGATTAATATTTTTATTATTTTTGAATACTTTACTTGTAGGTACTATAGTGTGGTCCTTGATATTTCACAGTTCCAAATATCCATTCTTCGTTCCCTATCGTTGGAAAGCAAAATTACGAACATTCACCAATGGACCGTCTTATTTAAACATGTTGCTTATCGAATAATAGTTTGATTCAGTTGCTGTCGTATACAACCACAGGTACTTGTAGACAGGAACACCCCACCCCTCCGATATAAAACCCCGGGGCTTAATGGACATTTTTTCCACAAATTATATTTATTACACTTATTCATCATGTGTATAATAGGAAAAAAAATAGATCTTTACGATGAGTTTTTTTCTAAATCTCGTGGGGGAGGGATACATGTCCATAAATACCTGTGATAGCAAGTACCATACATATGACCAATATTAACAGCCAATATGTCTTGAGGAAATTTGATGCTTACCAATACAGCTAATTTATACTTTATTCAACTTTGTATCCACTGTTTCTGATTGACGTATTTCGTTTTAAATCTGCTGTCATTGTTTGCCTCGTCTGTTGTACACGATAGCCAAAATCATTTCACCAAACAAAATTAAACGCTTGTGGCGCTTTTATTAAGCAACAAAAATTATCCATATTTTGAAGTTATGCCTCAAAACGTCTAAATTTATTATATCCAACAAGAAATGTGACCAAAGAATAGCAGTTTTTATCATATTAGCTCAATTTGACCAATTTTTCCTGCACAGCGATTGAAATTTAGCTTTATTTTGTTCTTATTTTGTTTCAATAAGGAATCAAAGTTTTATATTTCACAGAAAAATAGTTTAAGGTTAGATCAAAACGGGAAACCACAAAAAGAAAGTAAATGAATGTTATAAATAGTCAAAATTATTATATCAATGAGGTCTCTGTCATAGCGATTGATTACTTTGCCGTCTGTTGTCACAGTTGCATCGGTTGTCACAGTTGCCGGTAATAGGGTGTGATAAATATCTCATAAGATTAAGAGGCTTCTATAATCAATCCCAACTAAGTAAGTCGGCCATCCTTTACCAGGCATACAAAAGATCTTAAAACATCAGTTATCTTTCTTACCGGTGAACATCAGTTCAAGTTACTGCAGTCTCATCTAAAACAATCAATTCTTACACTGGATGCAGTTTCTGTCAACTACCAAATGCCTCCTATATTGAATACCTCTTGCAAACAAAGTTATAGGGGTATATAGAAATCACCTTGTCCATCTGTCTCTCTGTCCATGTATCATGTCCAGATCATAACTGTGATGGAGAGAGCTCATACTTGAATTCAAATGCTTTTAGAGTGTCGTGAACTTGACTGAAGGTCATTAATGTAAGTTCAAGGTCACTGGCATAAAAAAGTTTGACTTTTGTCTGTTCCTTGACTTTCCAATGGTTAAACATTGGAGGTTTTTCTCCACTCAAAGATTCCATGTATTTGTGATCTAAGGATGTGTCAAGACTGACCTAAGGACATATGTGTGATTTCAAGGTCATTGGCCGAAAAAATACAATTTCTGTGATGGCCACACAATGTAATGGAGCATACTTGAAACAAATTTTGCTTTGACCCCAGGAAGGCTCTATATCGTGACCTTGACCCAAGGTATAAAAGGTTTTCGAAAAAGTGTAAATGCTTATCTGCTTCCCAACTGTCTAATGAAAAAAATTAGGCATTTATACTTTGCAAAAAGCTTACCGTCCTAAGGATGTATCTTGACCTTGACTCAGGCCATTTAGGCAAGTTCAGAATCATTACCATTTATGATACCTATCCTGACTGTGTCTCGTAGCTCATGATTGACATACAGATAGATTATGACCCTAGGGAGAGACATGATCTTAACAAGGTCATTTAGCCAAATTCAAGGTCACTTTCAAAATGGCGAATAACTTTTGTCTGTTTCTGAACTTTTTAATGATAAAAGTTTTTTAAAGAAAAAAATTGGACATTTTCTTAATTTCAGTAACAGTTCTACTCATTAGTACAGTTATTACATACATAATATTGTATACAAATATTCATTGCTATGTGTATTACTTTCTTATGCACTTTTATGCACCATAAACACCAAGAAATAAACTCTATCATTCTAAGTGGGATAGGCAAAAACTTTTACTGTTGAATTTAACATAAAATTGTGTTTAGCATTGCACTGTAAGCCCATATACTAGGACACAAAATCTGGTGCAAACATATGTTTGACCTATTCTAAATTGTGACCAATGAAAAACTAGACATTTGCTGATAATCAAGAAGGGGATGGGAGGATGAAAAATTTAGTTCAGAGGAATCAGCGAACAATCTCTTTCATGTTATAGAATGGTAGAAATCAAAACAGCATTGACTTTACAGTAAATATGTATAAACTGCAGGATGAGGAATGAATTGGGAGAATATCTACAGGAAGTGGTTATTAATTAATCAGTGTGAATAATTGCAAGCAGGCAGATAGGAGAGGTAGAATGGTAGACAGTAGGTAGGGGCCTCATAATGGCTCTCTGGAGTGGGTACATTTTACAGACTCCTCAGTCATGGTCAAGTCGACCACAAACCACAAAATGATGATTTCTTGACATATGATCAATAGCCATATCATGTTTTGTAAACATGTTTACCATGGATAGGCTAATGAGAGAGCACTCAGTACACTTGGGTATGCTTAAATCTTTCTGCCAACTTCATTCAGAAAACTCTGTAGGCTTTATAAACTTTGCTTTTATCTTTTAGATTATGGAGAAATTTCTATATTTGCCTTTATTTTATACTTGATAGGGGAAAACATGCTTTAAAGTTAGTGCAGTTTTTAATCAATCATGCAGTAGGATGCATTCAGTGTCGTAGTTTTATAGAGTTTTCCTGCTGAGTCTTAAAGGTCAGAAAATCTAGAAATTGATTCTTGTCATCCATTTTTAATGAAAAACCATTTCTGGTTGAAATTGGAAATGATCAAAGGTTTATATATTAAACTTTTCCTGTCGAGTCTGAACTATCAACATTATTCTTATTGCTGTTAACATTTAAACTTGGCCGACAACTCGGCTACTGTGGGTCTTGGGAACTATGTACTCTTACGACCAGGCACGGAACATACATCTTCCTGACACAATAACTAATGTAACAAGGGTAACAAATACTTCAGCCCAACATAAAACATTTATCACAGGCATGTAGAGAAAATGGCTGTTTTCTCTTATCACGTTACATCAGATGAAAAGGTATTCAGGCTTTACTTATCAGGCTTATGTCTGGTATACAAGGAACAGTATTTTTCCTTGCCTATGTTGAAGAAGTTAGAGAAAATAAGAAAAAAAGCATTAATAAGATAATTTAGATGTATCTGGAGCAGTGGTTCAGATCCACTGGTGCACTCAGGGTGTAGAAATGACCTGGAACAATTCCTATACATAGATATAATCTTCATTAACTGTTGAAATCCTGCATGCTTTTCCTGAAACAGGAGGTAAAATGAATTTGTAAAGAATTGAAATATTTTCTGTGCTTAGTTTTATACTGTATATGCAGAAAATATCAGTTGGAAGTGTTCAATCAACAGTCAAGCTGAATGAAATAATTTAAAGCTTCCAGCAGAGGCAGTGATTTTTTTGTACTATTGTTGCAGATTCTTTGTTCAATATTTTCAGTCCTAAGTGAGTAGGAATATTTTGTATTAATACCACACCTACTGGTTATAATTATCTGCAATGATTTCGTAACCCACTCATCTTCAGTTAAGTGAATAGTAGAGTAAAGAATACTTGCTACCTCCTACGACGAAATAAATCTCGAAACATACTATTGGCAGCAAAAAGGGATTGGCTCAAAGAATCCGATGTATTCTGATGTTTTTAGCCCATATATTTTATTTGCGCTTTATTCTTTTCCGATGTTTTTTCCTATGTATATGAAAATGTAAGCTGGCAGGATGAATGGAATCGGTTTGTGAGGCAACAGGAAGTTGGCTTTATTGCTGGAAACTCCTGCCAAATTTTTCCCCTATAGACTTCCTCTGTTTTTCCAGGTTTATCTAGATTTCATTAGAATTCATCTGTAAATGAAATGATATTGCATTCATCAGTGGCTTGAGTCCAAGTTGTTGTTGTCAAGTGAAAACTGGGTTTACAAACTAACTAATGTATTGATATTTTTGGTTCATACAATGTCTATCATCTGTTCATAAATTCCATTTGAAAAATTAAATAGATGTACATTTGTATTTATGTGATAAATAAGCATAACAGTATTGATGTATGAATCTTTTTATCTGAGGAATTTGCTGCGTCATGCATAGCACATAGACATAAGCCTCCACGTCGTTGCAATAATTCAGGGAAAGATAAGAATGCTTCATACAAATTTGAAAAATGGAAGACAGAGCGTTGAGAATTTTGAGCTTGATTTTGATGGGGGCACTATTGATGTTGAAGTTTTAGACAAAACAGCTGCTATCTCTCAAGCAAACATGGTACTGACGTCAAAAAATGCTTCCGGAAACACATGCTGCTAATCGCTACCACTTCCCATCCTTAGCCAAATTTCAATTCACCTGGCAAAATTTCAGAACTTCTAAAGTAACTCTTCAGTAAAGAATTCACCCTCCTTGATAATATAAGCCTGTATCAGGCATGCAGAATTTCCGTATCATGAACATGGCTGTAAATATATCAAAAAGAGGAAATTTGTCATCGATATTTGTGAATGAATAAAGCCGCTGCAGAAAATTTATTTTTCTAGCCTCCCCCATCTTGGTGAAGGTCATCTGGTGCAGTGCCAGTGATGTATGAAGTTTGACATAGCATAATGAAAAGCCAAGGATGCCACGATCTGATGATAATTCATTGTTGAAGCCTTCCTGTACTCGAAACAAAAAAATCCTATTTTGTCCGCAATGCAGAAGTTCATCTTTGTTGCAACAACAGGAAGCGTTGGCATCAGACTGTTTTAACGCAACATAACGGGGGATGAACATTATATCATAAATATTTCATTGAAAAAGAAGTACATCAAGCCACTGATCTAGAAGTATTTTTACCCCATAAATAACAAGGCTATAAATAAGTAACACCTTCAGTTTTTGCATTCCTTGACAAGTTTTTGACACACACTTTTATAAAGGCGTTTTTGCTGTACTTTTAACAGTGGTGTTCTTTGTGGGTTTTCTGGGAAATTAGTGGGTCTGCTTGACAGAAGCATGATATCTTGTGTCTGTACATGTCAAACTTTGAGGAACATGTCTTTGACACACATACAGCAAATCACTTCAGTTCCTTGTATTCATGAAAATTTTTTACTGGGATTGTCTCACGCATGTTATCCTGTCTTTCCTGATTTCAAAAGTTATGCTAAAATGGATAGTGGTTAGTTTTTTTTGAGATACAGGCATTATAAATGTTATTGGACCTTTTAATGAGACCAAACTGGTTATAGAACCCTGAATTCATGTGGTCTGAATTTACACAGTCCCTATACCTGGTCTTTTTGTGGACCTATGCAGTTAGTATTTAAAACGGCACAAAATATTTATATTAAATCTGTTCTGGATAAAATTTTCATCAAATATATCCATACAATCAAATGGGGACTGAGGAAATAAGTTTTATAGAAATATAGATTGAAATAATGTTTTCTAATTCAGATAAACTTTTCTGAAGGTGCAGTTATCTATTTTACTTGAAATTTATCTCCATTTTGCCAGTGGGTAAAGCGGTGCGACATGTACGAGAGTTAAATTTGCATTTTGATAATCTGATTCTGATTGGTGTTTTATCAATCTGTAGAAAAGAGAGAGAGAGAGAGACGCGGAGAATTGAATCAAGGTCAGTGGACTTCCTGTGTTGTTTTGTGCAGGAGGATGTCCAACAAACTGGTGTGATCATCCAAGTTTAATGAGACTGTGCAAACTGTCAACCCTAAGGAAACACATTGTGTCATCAAGGTTGTTCCATTTCACAGGAGATGGCCACAGCTAACTCAGCTCTCTCTCTAAGGGAGGGGAAGTCTGCTTGACTGAATGCACTCCTTTTCTTCTTTTTAAAGCTGTCTCTCTAACTTCATCCCCATTTCATTTCTACTTTTTCATATATGTGCATGTATAAGCTTCTGTTTTTGTACAGAGCTGCTGTGTTTATCCCAGACTCTAAAGCCTCATTTCCCAGTTTTCAAAGAATTGCATTTTAAATGTATTTACTTAGAATAAAAAGTTCATCTTTTCTTCTGACGGGAAAGGTAGACCACCCATACGTAACTTTTTGGTGTGTTGCTTTAATAAATTATTTATAAACAAGAGAGAAACTAATTAACATTGGAGGGATGGAAAGCAAACTTTGTTGATGCAAATGAAGTGCAAATGTTTGCAAAGCTTTTCCTGGTTGCCTCCAGAATCTTCACATGGGATACCTGTAAATTACTCATTGTCGGTCTCTGTCTGAGGCAAAGTAATGTCAAGGTTATATTCAGCTTGATGTAAAGTACTATTATTCTTCGGTCATTGGTGTAATTGTATTTTATGTAAAAAAAAAAAATTGAAAAGTACTAATGATACAAATGGCCTCGAAGTGATTGTAATATGGAACAGTGTGGATAAAATATTATATAAATTGAGGCCTTTCAGAGCATTGACTCCAGAAAAAAAAATCTCAATCAATGAAAATATATTATCCTTTGAAAAGAGGTTTGATGAGTACATGTATTTACTTCCAAAACTTTTTTTTATATCCTGGATGTCCAAGTTAAAGTGGTTCTGTTGTCTGTTTGGCAAGGCTTGAGTTCTAACATCACCGGAAACAGATGCAGGAGGCATAGCTCACGGAAACGCTGATTGAGAGAATAACGGTGTTAAATGATCAGAAGATTCTCTCCGTTCTATAAATAATCGTGGCTTGGAGAAGCACCGAGGTTATAAGCTCTGGGGTAGGGTGTGTTCTGTCTGACTCTTATCTGCTGGAGGTTTTTTAATCAGATCAGAAATCAAAGACAGGCCCAGACTTCATTCAGATAAAATTACCTTGCCTACAGTTGCTGTAAGGATGTTAAAAGTCATCTGATAGCGGTCTGACTACAGTTTTCAGTTTTTTTTAATGGGATATTGAACTGTCACTAGGTCCTGTGATGATTGGTCATAGTAAGCAAATAGATGATTCAGAAGAATTTTTTTATTTACAAAGTTTGTCAAAAGTGTCAAAATTTGCTTAGTATGCAAAAAGGATTGGATACATAAATTACTGTGTATATGTCAAGTGTATCTGTTTTTAAATATTACTCAAGAAAAAATTAAAATCATAATAAAAGTTCTCTGAACTGTTACAGTAAATTTTTAGTCGGCAAACATTCTATTTAATACCTCATTTTGTGTCTCTATGAGAGCATTGCAACCCTACTTGAATATTTATAGTTTATACATGAATTAGTTACAAAAAGAGAAAATGAACTTTTAAAAAAGGACATCATTTCACTGTTAAATAAACAGGGTTAATCAACACTGTATACCCTGCCAAAAAAGTAACAAATGTCCTAAAATAAATCAGTTCTACATATGAAAAAAAAGATAATTATTCTTTCTTTCATCTTATCTAGTACATGTAATTACTTCAGACTGAAGAAGCATTAAGATACATTTATTTGATGCTGCAATACTGATATACCATATTGAATGGAGTAATAATGTCAATTGATATTTTCTAGCTTTAATGCTTATGTTTATAATTTACTGTTCTCTTTTCAGTTCATAGAAATTGGTAGAGTAGTTTCTATAGAAAACAATCACAAGCCAGTGGATAAAGCCACCAGAGGGATGGAGGTCTGCATCAAGATCGATGCCATTCCTGGAGAGGCCCCCAAAATGTTTGGACGGCACTTTGATGAAACAGACTTGTTATATAGCAAGGTAAAGATAGCATTCACTTGTCTATTAACTGCACTGCTAGTTCTTTGCAGTTGCTTGTTCAGGTGAGCAAGACAGGCCTTGCCTGGGGGCCAAAATGTGACTAGTTCACTACTTGATCTCAGTCTCAATTTTATGAAGTGGATGTATAGTGGAAAAGTGAGACTGAGATTGAAAGTGAGTTCATCTAAGTTGTATAGGCCTAGAGTCTTCATTATCAGTAGTACACAAGTACATGAGTAGGTTACTGATGCATATTTAGATTAATGAGTTTCTGTCTACAGTGCACTTTTAGTACACTCTTACACAATTTTTCACAGAAAATTTTGAATGTTTTCTGAGCATAAATTAATCCCACACGAAAAAAGTATGTCTACAGCAATTAAGCATAATATTAAAAAAATCAAATTTTATGTACTTTGAATATGATATAAACACCAGGAGAGACCCATCAGTTTGCAGGTGCTGTGCATCATATAAAATAATGTAAAAAAAAAACTGTCATTGTCAAGATTGATGCTTGTGTAATACTTGAGCATCAGTGAAGGCTGCACTATCGTTCATTGAACCTTCTATTGCAGATTACCAGACAAACAATTCTGTTGATCCTTAGTTGTCCTAATTCTCTTGTTTTTGATGAACTTCTTTTCCCTTTACAGTTTATTTTTTCTTTGATTTTAAATAACCATTTGTGAATTCTAAACAGAGTGGTATAATCAGGTGACCATGAAGGCCCTGGGGTCTCTAGTTCAAACTAAAGCACAGAATGCAGAAAAAAAAAGATCCTAGATATATATTTCATTCACAGCAACAGACCATCTGAAATAAACCAGGAATTTTCATACAAGCTTGCTGTTGTTTTATTACTGGGAATCTTTGGAGGACCTGAGGTCTGATGATGCTGTGACCTACACAGAAGGGAGGCATCAGACTCTTAGGACATTGCTACATCAGGGTTTTGTCAGTTTTCCCTTTGTCACCTGTGTGTCATCAAATGGGTTTATGTTTGTTTATGAATTCAGAGTCTTCCAGGGTTTGTTATACCTACTCTATGGCTATTTTGTTTGTCATTCAGGTTTATTTGCAAAGAGCCAAACTGACCCATTCAGCAGTGGGCTGGAGTCCTGTAAGTTTACCAGTCTAAATCCTCCGGTGTTTGTTTACATTACTTATGTCTCCTTCAGTGTTTTAACCTGACATTCTCCTTCATCCTCCGGGACATAAACATCCCGTGAATAATGTGTCAATACAACCTTCTCCTCATGTACCGAATATCACCTGGCATTGGGATTAGAAAGATACGTCTTTAATTCCCCAAAGGAAGAGAAGAATTAAAGCCTAACATATTGTTATTGAAGGATATTTGCCTAGCTTTCCTAATATATATAATGTGTAGGTACTCGAGGACAGAGATTAATTGCAGCCCTATTTTGCAAGTTTAATCCCAGTTCATTAATATCTTCCACTTAATAATAAAACGATTACAATGTTTTGGGCAAAGCATTATGAAAATGTAGTAAATTAACACTAAAAGGCGTATAGTGGGAGCAGCATTATGAAATTGTACTTAGAACACTGCAATTTAACTGGATAGTTTGAATTTTGACATTTTGTTTTTTTTGTTGTCAGTGCAGTCATTTTGAGGTTGACACTGGCAACACTTGTTGGACATTAACATTATTACTATCATATATCACTTCTCCAGTACAGTTAAATCATTCAATGTCACGGCCGTACTGAGTGCAGAAAAAGCCAGGGAAATTAACCTGATATCTTCAGTATAGAATACTACATGTTGTTTATAAACTTCATGATCTCGGGAGATTTCTGATTATACCAAGTCCCTTACCCCAGTCTTGCTTCCATACAGACATAATTATTAGTTTAAAATTTTGATGATATATTTGAATCTTCTGAAAACTGAAGGTCAGATCTCTTTCTATTCAGTCCTTGCCACAGTAAAGCAAACACTAGCAGGTACTAGTTAACAGATCTTAAGATTTATTGAATTAGGTGTATAGTTGAAAAATGTCCACCTTTGACCCGGAAATGTTTTTCAGTCTTTTCACAATGTCAATGTGTTTCTTCAATGAATGAAAATCCTGGGGATTGTGTTCTTATGTGATTGATGTTTGACTTGTCACCTGAGAGGCGGGAAGTTCATCATTAACCAAATCCTCCTTGCACAATATTCTGAACTGCTTCTTTTCTGACGAGGTCAAAAGATCAGAGGTTAAGGCCAAAAAAAGGGGATACCACTATCCCTCATTTGCAGACTGCCTGTCATTTATCATTTGATTTCTATGCTCTTTAAGTAATCAAAACTAGGCGAGGTTAAAATGAAGTTTCTTCAATGATCTGGAAACATCATATCTCGGCTTGTGTTTTGCCTCCAATTTGACTTGACTGGTTATTGCACACAGAATCCAATTTTTGCCTGCTTGGTCCTGCCTCTGAGATGTGATTTATCATGTGGGCTTTAGCTACATTTTATTGATTATACCAGTCTATATAATTTTATATCTGCTGTATCCCATCATCTGTGTGTCATTTTAGGTACACTCGCATTATGAGCTGGGTGTGTTGTATTTGGTAGATGTCTGTATTGTATAGTGCAGTCATTATGTCAGAGAGGGCCCTGTTCTTACCGGATGTGAAGTCCCATAGTTCCGCTTTTATCTAGCAAGAAAAGACAAATCAAACTCCTACACTTTTTGTGAATCTTCGTAAAATATGGAAATGAAAAAAAATGCAACACAGAAAATAGAGGTTTTTTCCTTGCTACTTGCTGCTAATGATGACTGACATTAGTTTTACTGCCCCATTCTGCAATAGATTCACATGATCTAGGAGTCATTGCTGTATTATTATACTAATATGGGGTCACTAAGTTTCAAATGCATCCTAATTTTGTCACCTCCTACTGAAAATAAACATTTTGATTTGGACATTTAAAGGTCAATTTATGTGTATAAATTGCTCTATTTTACTTCTATGTATTCATAGTGAAACATATCATTGGTGTGTGTGATAGTCTATCAATGTAAATTTTATTTTTGGTAAACCGAGTAAGCCTCAACCAGAAAAAAAATCATGTTAAAGAAAGAAGAAATTTAAGACCTGTGCCAAAATAGGGTCAAAACTGTTCCTTTTGACAGAGAAAGACGTGAGGGCTCCATCTGTAGGATGTCTCCAGCAGGACAATGTAAATTAATGGTATCCTGACACACCAAAATAATATAAACAAAACTTCTCTGGTGTCAGTTCATTAACATTCGAAGACGGAAAACTGAATGTGAACAACTGGAGGCAGATTGTCGTATCACCTGAATGAAATTGTGCACAACTTACCTGGCTAAATGTGTGTGCTACTGTTTTCTTTCACAACCATACTTCTATGTAATTTGCATAAAAGTAAAATATACGAAGACCATTTTTCACTAAAGGAAATATATGTTGTGATGCCAAGGGTTATACATGTACTAATAGAATTAGCTTACTGCAGTTTCAATAAAAAAAATTCCTTTAACTGAATATGCATGGTTTTAAATTGTTACAAATGTAGTTGCAAATAATATGTTTCTTTTTAGATGCTCTGTGTACTTTTAAGAAGACAAAATTTTGTACTAGATTAATCTAAACTTTGGTTGTATGAAATATATGGAGATAATGAACAGTATTCAAGCTTGAAAGTCCATAAAACAATACAAAATAGGAGCAAAGCAAACACGAACCTCCAAAACATTAGAGGTGGGATCAGGTGCCATGGAGGAGTGAGCATCCCCTGCCAACCAAAACAATTCTCATTGCTGGAGGTTTGACACATGTTTGATTCCCAATTGTTACCTTGCAGGACTGACAAATTGTACTTATATATCTTCAATTGTGCATAGTAGGTTGACAAATTTATGTTCCTTTTTGCTGTGGAAAAAAAAAAGGGAAATCTTTTATTCATAGTACAATGATATTTAGTTGAAGCAGAAAAGGGGGAGGGGAAGGAACTTACTGTCTTTATTAGGGGGTAAATGTTAAGAGTTGCTGACATTTTGCAACAAGAAGGATTTATGCATGTTTTTCCACATTTAGAACTTGATAAAATATCTCCTTACTTGACACAAGATTACATCATGCCATAAATTGAAGTCAAGGATAAATGTAGAGCTAACGAGTTGTACTAAGGCATGTCATAGTACCATAAATCTCCTCCTGAAGAATTCCCTTTATATTTAACAAGGACACTGCATTCAAATTTATCACAGGTTGGTGTATTTTCTGTTCGCAGTTGACCTTTCGTGTCAGTTAATCTATCAAAAAGTATGTTTATATATGAAGTTGTCATAATGTGACACTATTTTAGGGCTTGTAAACCCTTGACATTGAGATACCCAATAATTATCTGATTTCACTCTCTGTTGGGGGGTGAGCCTTTCTTAATCTAACAGGACTCTGTGATTTAAGTCTTGTTTTGATATACTGTTGACACTACAGATTATCATTTAATGGGTTTCGCACCCTGTAAACCCAGCAATATACTGAGCTCTGTCTTGTCTTATTCCTCCTCTGCTTCCAAGCTTTCTTTTATGTATGTGGCAATATTTTTTCCGACAGGACTTGAGTTGAACTCTGACCTGTGTAAAGACCCCCAGTGACAAAGCAAGAATGGAGACTGAAGGGGTCTTCTCTGCGTTTATCATTTGTCAAAAGGCTATTTAGACAACTTGTGACACAAACAAATTATTAGGATCGCTAAAGCTTTAAAATATTCTGAATATTAAAAGTGTATTTACCTTTAATTTACCCAGTCTTTACTTTAAGGGTTTGCAAAGGTATCTTTGTGTTTAAATGGTAAACTGATCTATAGATAAAAAGTTTCATTTATGTTATGAATTATATACATGGTACATCAAATTCTCATAATTACAATAATGTGAATTTTCAGACTCTGTCAAATTAAGGTCACTTGGTGTTTTGGTTCGTAACTTGAGCACGTTTTGTACTTGTGTACCTCATATGCATTTGAGTGTAATGTTATGGTTTATTTTTATGCAGATCTTGTGTATTGGTACAGTGACTTATGTTGTAATGTTTTATTTCACTGTAGATCTCAAGGCAGTCCATTGATGCTGTAAAAGATCACTTCAGAGAAGAAATGACAAAACCGGACTGGCAACTTGTGGTGGAAATGAAGAAACTGTTCCAGATTTTATGAAAATCTAGCATTTTCAATTTTGCTTGGCCACCGTATGAAAAAAGTATACAGAAGATTGGAACCTTGTGGTCTAACCACGATTTCCAAATCACACTCAACAAGGAAACAAGAAGTCCAATATCAAACAGGACTCATTTACATAATTACAGTTTTAATCACCACATTGTTTATTTTTTTCTCTCTTCTTCTTTTTTTTAAGAAAAATGAAATTATCGAGTCAATTTCTGACAATAGGCTTTTGTAAAGCAGACTTCTGTTTTTTCCTGATTGTTATTTGGAATTTACATGCATGACTCTGATGGTAATTGAAGTACATTATAAATAAATAAATAAATTATTGTTGGAAATGGATGGAAAGATTTATTTATGTGTAATAAAATAAGATCTGAAAACTACATTTTCATTTTTTTTATACTATACATGTACTGTGTACAGCTTCTAAGGGGCAAAAGACTAAAAAGTACAAATGTAAGGATTATAAGAAATATGTATCATGACAGTTTATTAGATAAAAGCAATGGGAAAAAATAAAAAATAAAAAAATTGAAGCAATTTTCAGCAGAGGGAAAGTTGAGCTACAGACGAAGTATATTGCCCCCCCCCTTCAAACATTGCTTTTTAATTGAAAAATATATATACAGGTTTTGATATCATTAACATAATTAATTGAGACTCCTACAATAGCAAGTTGTAAACTATACTTAACAACAATCTTAGCTTGAATATTTTGCAGCATCTTGGGAATACATGTTGCAAAATATATGGTGTGTCAACTTACCCAAAAGAACCCCCAAAGGCCCAAAAGGAGTCAAAACGAAGGTAGTGAGCTAGCTTTTTAATGAACATTTTTATACTTAAATAAAAAATAAGGTTTAGAAAAAAGTGTAGGGAGAGTCCCTAGCTTCCCACATAACATATGCCTAGAATAAGTCATAGAATAAATCTTTTTGCTTCATTGCATAAACTACAATGTATTATAACATAAAATTCAATATCATAATTGATGTTATTTTTCAATATATCATATCATTTTGATTCCTTTTGAATATATCATATAATTTTGATTCCTTTTGGGTCCTTTTAGATAATTCCTTGTGGGTCTTTTGGGGTAAATTGATGCACCCCTAAATATAGAGCAATTAAAACAATGTATATGTAATTTATTATGAAGCAGTATGTTTATAAGAAAGTGAAAAAGAACCCTTATAACGTATCTCTAGGGCCTTCAAGCATGAGATTATAAAGGAAAGGTCACCAAAATACAGATTTCCTCTAAAACACTAAATAAAGGTGTAAGGCCCTTCAAAAAAGCCAAGGAAGTGATCCACATGTGCCTGTAAGGATAACATCTTTTAAAAACAATCTAGGCAATCTCTTGTTTTCCCATACTGGCCTATCTTGAGCCATCTGGTCATGCCAATGCAGTCATAGGAAGTTTTATAATAGTAAAGGAGGCGACCCCTCGACCGTTCAATAGAAAATATTAGTGTCGCTGAATGGTCAGTATTAAACATTGAAAGGGCAGAATGACAGGTGGGTTTGTAGGGACGGAAGGTCAGTCCGGCTGGCGTGGGAACGGAGCGTGGCATCATCTGGCTGAAGACGCTCTGTTTTGTCAGCGGAGCGCGTGCACACCTGTCCCCGGCTGCAATTGCAGACGACTTGCTCAAGCGATCACAGACGGCCATGCAGGTACAAAAACGGGATGGAAAATGAGAACGTTGTTGGGTTTCTTTTGTACTGTTTCCTTAGATTGAATTAAAGAAGAACCATAGAATCTGCATTGTAAAATACTTTTGGTATTTTTTTAAATTTAATCAGGTTCCATACCCATATACTGAGAACAGACTTAGGTCAATATTTTTTTAAGAAGAAAAATGATATTAAAAGTTTCAGTAAATGAATGAATTTAGATACATGTATTTATACAAAACTACCAAATGTTATGAACTTGTGTTAAATGAAACTCAAGATATTCACAATTTTGAATTCAATTTATGGTATAGAAGCAAGTACCGAAATTATTTTGGAAAAATATGATTTATTGGACATTAGGTATTTATAGACTTCATGTTACCAAATAGAGCTCTAAACATTGGATTAATAATAAAGATTGAAAGGTTGAATAGTACATTAATAATGATAGCAAAGAAATCAGAGAACTTGAGAAAAAGGAAGGAAAGAATGGAATACTTCTAAAGATGAAAACGAACAAAGGAATAACTTTAGATGGTACATGTTCTCGATTAAAAGGCATGCATGTATATATGAAGAAGAATAAACTATATTCGAGAATAGTGTCTAACTAATTTATGAATTATTGAAAATATATTATTTATGTTTTTATACATTTTGTATGTTTACTTTATCATTATATCTGTTAAAATATATGACTGTAAATATTGTCTATGAGATGTATGTCCTTTGTCTTCAATAAACTGGAACTGAATGTAATTTTTAAAATAATAAGTACATGTACTAACTTATATATTGGAATATACCTACAGTTTTCAGTGACTATAATTTACTTGCTGAAAAGGTTCTCTTAATTAAATCAAAATTAATGCTATTTACAAAATATACCCGGGGGTCCAATGTTTTAATCATTCGTAAAGCGGCAATTATTTTTATTTTAATAAATAGCGCACTCCATGTGCATTAACTGTCTCGTTTGGTAATCGTCAACTGATCAAGGTCCATTATTGTCTATACATCGTGATTTTAGTTGGAATGAAGAAAAAGACAGTGATTTATATCTTACTGAAACATACATTGTTGTAAATTTGGTCAGGTAAAACATCGTCCTTTTCTATATAAACAAATAATAACTGATATTTTCTTATCTCAGGGATAATTTAAAATGCGTCCACGTGAGGATATCTAGGTCACTCTAGTATTTTTGGCGGGCCCTTTTACCATGTTTACTACAACGCATATGTTGCATCTGAATTGAATTTTCCACAAACAAATCTATTTTAAAAATGTGCATATGACGATTATTTGCATAACATAATGGAAAAATAACTATGCTTCGCAGAAAATCTAGTCATTGGAGCGTTAAACTGTAATTTACGTCTTGCGAGCGATATATGAATGAATATAACTCTCATTGATATTTTGCATCCTGTTCCCCCCTATGAATGAAAATGAGCTAACCAGGCCGGAAGTCCACGGGATTGAGAAGGTCAGGGTGTCGAATTACACACAACCTATGCCATATACGGATTTTGAAGCCATAGGTAAAGTCAATTCAACGTATTTACCTGAAAGACAGTGCTCTAGATTTGATAATTACTTTCCATATCTATTAACGATAAGTGTCGTCGTTCTCTCTCGCTAATGAACGTTTTTTTCTGTTGGTAGATTCGCCTAAAGCACAGTTGTTTGGTTGGCCGCATAACTTTTTTTCGCCAAGGGAGTAAGTAGTATTTCAGCTGCACGCAGATAGCGGGCGCGATTTCTTCGTGAGGAATTATATCTTTTTTGCTGTGTGAACACGGGATGTGAATGTTTTCTTGGTTGAGGCGGGAGAGATGATGTGGTTTACGTCATTGTAATTTACTTGACATAATTTTATTGTCGTCTATCTTTCAGTATTTTGAGACTTGGATAAAATAACGAACTTGCTCTGTGGAATACTTTGAAGAGGTATGTTTTTAAACATTTTTTTCCTCTCATAAATGCACCTTTTTAAAAAAATATATTTATTGTATTTTATCTGTGAAATTCTTTGGGAGAAGTGACATACAAGGGGAAAAAGTTTGATTTCATAAGTGTTAGTTTCTAAATATTTTGGAAAGTTATTTATTTTTAACTCTTCGTTTCTGTTTTTGAAAATTTTTCAGTTCATTTCAGTTATAGAAAGCATTCATTTGGAGTTTGTGTTATTCCAAAAAAGTTTTTATTTATTTTTTGGTGAATAAGATTTTTTTTATTTTTAGAATACATGATTGAATATTCATTTGTGTCAAAGTATGACGCTTAAATGATATCATCGAGAGGCCAGCGACAAACCCTGCCACCTCCCGATGGCGATGGAGGTATAGTAACGCTGGACCAAGTGCGGCCTCATCCGCGTACTCAGAACGAGTATGTGGAGGGGCCAAAGTTTCCCCTTCGAGAAACATCACACCCCAGCCCCGGAGTCCCTATCTCCAATCGTGTAGCCTTGCCTCTGAGACAATCAGGGCTTCGCAGTTTAAATGAAACTCTTATTACAAGACAGCCTGTGTCCATTTCTCCACCGTTAAAAAAGGAGCCTATTGCAGAGGTTGACAATGACATTATTTGTGCAAAATGTGGAAAGTGTAAGTGTGGTTCTTGCACAGAACCTCAAAAACTGCCCCAGCGTTGGTGTTGCGGAGATAAATGTCAAGTGTCACCGGATTGTATTGTGGACACATGCACATGTTTCTGTTGTGTGAAGGCTGTGTTTTATCACTGTGGGAAGGACCAAGACGATGATGAGGACATGTGTTACATGCATCCGTGTGCAGGGTGCACCAAACCACAGTGCGTGAAAAGGTGGACATGCATGGCCCTGATGGCCTGTTGCCTGCCATGTCTTTGCTGTTACTGGCCAGCCCGAGGTGTTTTAAAAGCTTGCACCTCGTGCTACAACAAGTGTCGCAAGAAAGGTTGCCAGTGCACGACAAGGCAAGCAAAAAAAACTATTGAGAAAAACGGGTCACCTCTTACTAGAGGACTACTTATTGAATCCGATTCAAGTAGTGCGTAATTTGATGAGGGCAAAAAAAAAAACAAGCAACCTCTAATGTATTTGTTATTGTGTGATATGAGCCATTTTACCCTTTTGGGACTTTTGCTGTTATAATGTGCATATATGTCCCATTGTTATTTCAGAATGTATATTGTTGGATTTATTAATATTTTTGTAGATGTATTATGCATCTATGGAAAAAGTATTCGTCTCCATCTGTTTTTTGTTTTCGGAGTATTACCCAGTAAATGCCTTTTTTTTCAAGTGTTGTATGTGCCAATGTGAAATGGGGATTCTAGTGGGGGCATTCTATTCTGGATTTCTGCAGAATTAATTTTTGTCGACATAAAATATTGCCATCTCTTCTAGTGCTGGATTTACACTTGACTTTTAACCAAAATGGATAAATGTTGTGTTAGAAGCCTTGATATTGATTTTATTCTCTTCCTCTGCAAACTGGATTTATAATTCTGTGGAATAATTCTAACTGAGCTGGAACTGCCACCAGTAAAATGGATCTTATCATGGTATCGATTTTGGGCTTTTACTTTTGCATGACAGATTTCTTTCTTGCAGCTGAAATTATGTTTTTAAATAAACACTAAACTATAATTATCAATATGCATGTTGTTAAGTCTCTACAATTTCCTCTCTCTCTGTTTGTATGCACATTTTAGACTTGAACAAAGAAAACTGTTTTACCCATAATACATTGTGCATCTAGTTATTTGTTTCATCTCAACCAGTCGTGTTCATTTTCGTTACAGTACTCATTTTTTTTATTTATCAGCTGTTACTTTGTTACACTGCCATAAGATTTTCTCATGCTAAAATTGTTGAACAATGATTTTAATTATGTACCGATGTTAGATTTTAACAAAAATAACATCAGATTTCAAAAAGTGCTCATAGGCAGGCGAGTCAGGTTACTTTTACAATTTAGATCTTTGTTTTTACATGTGCTTCAATTTACCGTAAATTCCATGTTTTAATTATTTCTTAAGTGGGAAAAAAGATTGAGATAATATTTTTTATTTAGTTGAAACAGAAAATGCCAAGCCATTTTTTGTACATTGTATCAAATACATGTGCGGCGTATTTTATTTGTTGTACATTTTATAAATATCAAATCATTTTTGTTTCATAAATACAATCATGCATTCAAACTTCTGTGATTTTTCTAAACGTGTATTTCACATATAATTATACAAAACATCAAGCACTACATTTTTTTTCTCACTATTTTTTAACTGAGGAGGGCAATTTGGACGAGAGATGAGAAGAATTTGGTACATCAGTCTGTTTTCATTTGTTATAGATACATTGGTATTGTAAAGGTACACCTAGCTGTATCTTAATTTGAATTTAAATCTGTGTCAAATTTTTCTTACTAAAATTTTAATTTTTTTTCTGCTATCATTCAGTAAAACCAGCAGTGTTTTAATGTTTATGACAAACTTTTATATTGTTAATTGTGTTGATATGAAAAGAGAAGGTGTAAATTTGTGACGTACTTTTGGAACTTCTTTGCAAAATGCATCATTGTTATATAGTGAACAGCTTATAGTAACAGCGTTATGCGATCAAATTGTTGTATATACAATATAAAACATCCTTATGGAAATGAAATATTGTTTTATTTTCATTTGAAATTGGAACTTGCTTGAAATTGATGTAAAAATCACAGGAGTAGTACCCTGATAAAAATTTGGGAGGAGAAATCATGGCGATCAAAATATATTATGAGTAAATGTTGAAATTTAAAACAATTAAGGAGATGTATTTTTTAGTTGAATGACAAATCACCAAGTGGGTCTACAGATCTGATTTTTGCATGTATTTGCCTTTATGATGCGATAACTTTACATGATTATTTTAACATTTTTAATGATAATTACAATCTGTTTGGGAGGAAATCAAATAATGTGCCCATTTTTAAACCGGAGACGAGGATCAGGCTTAAAAATTAAGAAGGAAAGGGTTATTTTATTTATAAGAAACGTGGGATAGTCAGTTGTGACAAAGCTCTAGCAAGTGACTGCCAAATAATGTCATTTTCAGTTACTTAATTTCAGATGAATACACCCTCATTAATATATCATTTTAGTCATTCATTTTTCTTTTTCTATGCTGATTTTAAGCTTCTTAAAGTTTCACGAAATATACCGGACAGATATTGTATCAGTACTAAAAAAACTGTATAATTAATATACAAATAAGGTATTTTTAGTATTTTATCCACTGGTTCAAATAATTTTCATTAATTTTGAAATACCTTGGTATAAACATTTATCTATATAAAGATATGAGATACTCTGATCATGAGGTACTTTTATTTTTAATCCTCACAATAAGAATGGCTACCCAAAGCTAGATAAAAACCTGATAGTTTGTTATGGGGAAATGTGTTGTAGTCTTATTTTCTGTTCCTTTGTGTTGGCATCTGTTTTGGCAAATAATCCTGTATGGACCCAAGAAGAGGCTCAAGTAGGAAATCTTGTAACAGAGTAACTTGAAATGGGTCCAAATCAATGAATTTTCTCTTGGTTTCATAGCAGGACTAGTTCTTATTAATTTGGACCATAGTTGTAAAATTGTAGGTGGGAATTAATTTTCAATGAACGGGTAACGCTGCGCATTACTGTTTCATTCAGACCGACTAGGTCATTGCTCAAACCTTAAAGGACAGTTTTGGATCATATTAGCATGGTCAATGGGAGATTGTTTGCCCAAGAGCTCAAGTTAGACCAAGGTTTACATAATCTCTTAAACTCTTAAAATTCGGGGGATGAATCACAACACAGGAAATACTCAAATATTAAGCAAAATACCTATTTATTTTAATTTTTAAAAAACTTGTTTTCATTTTATTGAATTTTGCATCCTTCAATATAGAATTTCGGACAATCTCTAGCTATTAGCTATATTGCAAGTTTAATAATAATAATAATAATTTTGCCCCGTTTACATAATTATACACAATCTGTATTTTTTATCAGGATTATTCGTCATTAACTTTTAAGTTATTGATTTCATACCCAACTGTTGGTATTTTGTCAAAGTTGCTTTAAGGTAGAAGTTTTTCCCGATGTTTTTTGTAAAAATATTTTTTGTATTCTTTCTTAAATACTCCCATTTTAAACAACTTTTTACTGCGTGACGACCGAGCGAATTCCATCTCAGGGTTCTTATCTGTACATTCTGAAATCGCAACTTAATGGTATTCAATTTCAATAACGCCAAAATACTTTGAACCGATGCCAGTGAAAATAACTGTAATCTGTAGCGTTATATATGACATTTGTTTCTATAGTAACAGTAAAAATGTTTGGTTTACTTATATTATTGGCTATTTTACAGGAGAATATTCTTTTTGGATTTCCTTTATGACGGACATTCTCAATGAGAATAAATATTTAGTGTGTTCAGTACTGCCACGACCACGAGGAAGACGGGTTTTGTTTATTTTGGTTATCAGGTGTAGATATCCAAAGGAACCCTATTGCGGTTGTTTCCGACATGCACCTAAATTTCAAGTATTTTTTGGAGAGAACAATTTCAATATCACTGATAAGTAGCGTTTTATCTGGAACAGATCTGTTCCTTGAAGATTCGTTTAATTACACAAGCCTCTTGTAAATTCTTAATTAAAAAAGAGAATGAATGGTCCTCGTTAGGTTTGCCCTCCCTCTTTTGCATCAAGAGTATAGTTTCCACCAAAACAAAGGGTGCGTAGAATTTCATATCAGATCCAAAACAACGTCTCCTCTTTCCCAACCGGGCTAAAGCGCACAGTGTAAATACGAAAACTGGTTATTGCCAATATTTTTATTGGTATTAGAAAGTTTTTTATTGACTCCAGATGGATGGCCGACATCCTAGACGTCTTATAGTGTGTCCGCCCCTACAGAATCTTTATCATTCGGCGAGTTCTAGAGGAGAACTTTTCAAAAACATATTTTCCAGTAGCCATGGATTGAATACCGTGTTTGAATGCTGCTTATCTGTAACTTCAGGATTTTTCTTATTTTTGAAAAAAAAAGTTTACTTTCCTATATATAGTCTGAATTCTGTAAAAATGGGGGTATCGCATTGCAGCAGTCATTATAATTGCTTTCTTTATTTATGTATGCAAGTGAACAGTTCTTCAAAGTGAAGTGTTCCTAACATGTTATAAATGTTGAATTTACTAAATTGAGGTAAATGCAAAATTTACCACTGATAAGCAACTTATTTATCATGGTCATTATGTTTCTTTATCGGGAAACATTTTAATTATTTTTTTTTTCACATTTTTTTTAAACCCCTGAAATTCCTGGGTGCTTGAATTGTACTTATTATTTTTTTTTTTAAATTTAATTCAGAATAACTTGGCTTGCTAAACAACGAGGGATCAACTATAAGATCGGTCGCATTCACGCTTGATGTGAATGAATTAAAATATATACAATTTGTATATAGGTAAAAGCTATTTCCAGTGTAGATATCTTTACGGGTAAGCCTTATGTCGAAATAAATCAAACGAAATGACGAAGCAGTTTTAAAAGCACCTTCGGCTGACAGACGCATCGAAATTGAAAGAAAAGAGATATTGAATGCACTTAATACAAAGGCAACAGACATATTACAACTTTTCAAAAAAGGATATTTTTTTACATACACGTTTTAAAGGCAATTTTAAGCTTGGTATAGGATTATCAGTGATTGTTATACTTGAAGGAAGTTAGTTTTTGTCTTTGTGTAAAATAACAAAAAAGAAGAGAAAATTTTGAACATACAAAGATTGAGATATCGTAGGCCTCGTGGCCTGCGCGGATGATGAAATTTAGAACATTTTAAAACGCCTCTTTCAGCTAGGAGTGAATGGCCGGCTGCTATGTTGTTAAATATGGATTTCAACGAAGAAAATCGATGCGTACACTGCTTTTATATTCTAAATTGGCTTGTCTTTTTTTCTGGTGGCAACTGTGGTGGCATTATGTTCAATTTGAATTTCCCCCCCCCTTCGATTAAAATATCTTTAGAATGAATATAAACGATTTTCAGGAGCGGTGCTTTAAAAACTCTTGGAGGTTTGAAAATAACCATGGGATTTGAACGTTAAAAGAAATACACCCACACCCCATAACACAACCAGTACACCGCATAGTGCCAGTCTGCCTCGATCAATTCAAGGCGCACTAATGGCATTATTGGAAATATCTAACGTGCCAGCGCGTTGCCAAGGAGTTCTGTTTGAAAGTATCGGTTTTCCTGCCAAGTAACATTTTTCCTCTGGTCGACAGAAATATTGGCATGTGTGAGAGAGGCCGAGCATTGCTAGATGCTGCGCCTGAAGCCGGTTGTTGAATTTCTTCTTTAGAACAGGTGTTGGTAACAATAGGTTAGAAACAGTTGTGATACTTTCTGCAAATTCCCTTCGATTTATTCACAAAGACACAAAAGATCACGTTTTCACAAGTGAAAAGAAAATTATATATAAATATTTATCTGACAATTGGTGATTTTTATGACATTTCTAATGTTTTCACAGCACAATAAAACAAGTTATATCAAGAATCGTGCATCACATTCAATTGTTACTTTGTACTTTAGATAATTGAGTCAAAGAAGAGCTCAGCTTTTAATAAAGCTTCAAAATAGAGTTCAAGTTAAACTGTACTGAATTCAAGTTCGGATAAAGCCTTCAAACACTCCTAACCATTTTTACTATTTTTTCTTCATTGCACAAGAACCTGACTTGTTATGTAGATACGTTTGTATGTTTTATACATTCATTGAATACATAGAGAACTGATAATAAAATATGCCTAGCATCGTTTCAAGGCCAGATAACACCCTTTAGGACACTCTGTACACTGCGCACAAAAGAGGTTTGCATGGTATTTCTATACAGTTAGAGTGATCCGCCCTTAGATCTGAAATCAAACGAATATTGAGATCTGCAGCATAATTAAAGCATATTATACTCAATATGTTATCTATTGAATTCATTTTAAGAACAAGAGAAATTAAATTAACATCAGAATTTATTTTTTAAAATATTTGCCTGTTTTTTTTTTTTTTGTTTTTTTTTCTCATTTAAATAAGCAAGGCTGAACAGTTCAGCACTGCTGTGTATCAGGTTGGATTTGAAATAATGGCAGACCGGTTCTCTACGTTGAAAATGAAATAGATAGACTGTAGTATGATATATCAGTAATATTTTCAGTGTGCAAAAAAGCATTTTCCCTCAGCCAGTATATATAACGGATCCTTACTCATCACGTGGGCCATTCATACGAGATGTGCAGATCGACCCAAACGAAGATGGGGAAAAATAAGTGGTGAAATTTTGAACTATTTTTTCATCGATTTCTGTTCGTCGTAAAAATTTTGTAAAATTCGACAGATGAGAGGTGGCTATCTACAATAGCAAACTAGGAAGAACCAGTTATTCTACTAGAATATACTCATGCATGCATTTAGAAAAGCTATTTACATGTCCCCAGTCAGGTTCCCGAGACCCCTCATCGTCGGAACCCACGGGTTTTCTTTCCGTTACACTGCATTTAATGCAGTGAAACGTAGAGAAAACCCATGGGTTCGTTAATGCAGTGTAACGGAGAGAAAACCAGTGGGTTCTGACGATGGAGACCCCTCTGATTTTATAAAAGCTGGGGGGGGGGGTGTCTCGGGAACCCGACATACATGTCCCGCGATATGGGAAGACAGAGTAAAACCAAAACATTTTACATTTAAAAAAGAATCTATGCCTTGTCTGGATCAGAAGCAATATTAAAAGGAAATTCCTTTAAAAAGACATGACGTCAGACAATTCCGGAATAAAATTGGTTATCGTAGTTGGTTCCATGAATACTTTCCAGGCAGTGCTTCCTGTGTCGAAAAAGTGTAAGTCTCCCAGTCTTGGATAATAATTAAATTTTGACCAGCTTTTCCCAGCTTTTTCTCCCAACTCATTTCTGCACTTTTTAGTTTATAAATATTATAAATACTATACATGTTTTTTTAAAAGTTTAGATTAAGAAGATAAATTTTATTTTACATACAGACAGTTAGGGATGGGAAAAATTTCGTATCGCGATATATCACATTTTTTTCCACAATATCACGATTATATCAAGATATTTTTAAAAGCAGTTTTTACAATGATTTTGTATGATAAGTCATCATTTTTTCTAAAAAAATAAAAAATATGCTAGAAAAACAAAATTTTACTTTGTTGAAATTTTTATGTATATAAAATCAATTATGTTTGGACGGTAAGATGCCGTTCTTTTCACTACATTTTTTAATACTTTCTGTAAATGTAATTTGAAAGATTGAACAAATAAATGAATAATTTCTGGACTTATAATATGTACCTAAAGACCGGTATTTTGGTCTCCGTATCACGATACGTATCACGCAACAAAAAATCGCGATATACCGGTATACCGATTAAATCGCACATCCCTACAGACAGTACACTAGAGCTAATTTGCCTATTAAAGTTTCATGTTTTAACATTACATATTATATTTCCTTTCTGGTTTTCTGAATCAGTCATCGATAGACCTCAGACACCTTTTTGTACAAATGAAGATGACCTCCTTTTATAAATAAATACGTTTTCCTAAAGACACCTTTACTTATTGACCTGTAATTGTTAAGTATCATATACTATCGTTTGATTAATTGAAGGGTATTTATCTTTCGAATCGTGCGGCATGCAAATTTCTTTTTAAATATGAACTTTGTTAAATGTATACTTTTGATTGAAGTGTAATTTTACAAGGAAGAGATAACATTTCTTAGTTGGTAGGCTACTGAGGGGGGCCATAGGAATCTCCCCATCCATTAACTGGCTTATTCAGCAAAATATGTCACCAAGTATGCATTGTTTGTTGTGACCTAGATTAACCAAGTATAATTTGTCTTGCTTATAAATCTCTGTAACAAAGTGATTGTGTGTGGTAAATAAATAGATAAGTGGCAATATTAGAATCGGGGAAAACACTTAATTCACACTTCGGTCCTTTAAAGATAGATGATAATTAGTTTTTTTTGCACCTTCATGTACTTGAATTTTGTGGTTGTAAGCAACCTGATTTTATGACCTGTCATACAAACTTTACAGTCAAATGACAATCAGACATGTGGTTTAGTATATCCAGGCATATCAAACATTCATACTTGATCTACTTTAGATGCTACTTGCATTGGAAAATACAAGCATACTTGAGAGCAGAGAGTGCAAGAATGACATGCACTGGTAAGAAAATTACTCACTTCTTCCTAATGTTCACTTCATTTTTGCATTTATTATGTTTAAAAGTGAAAAAAAAAATTGCCATGAATGAGGAGGGTTTGGAGATTTGTATTGTAGAAATGTTTTATCTGATTCTGCATTTAGAGGTTCAAGTAAATACAATGACATTTTGTTTTTTTGTTTTTTTTGGGGGGGGGGCACAGGAGGGTAATAAATATTAAAATCACACTTTTAATGTACAACTTATCCCTCATAGTAAACTGTCACACTTTTAATGTACAACTTATCCCCCATAGTAAACTTTCATTAATAGTTACGTTCATTGATCTCGGAAACTGATAACATATTTAGACCCATATTTTAAAACCATTAAATAAGATTAACTGGGAAAGAAAGCAAAAGCAAATAACAGAAAATTATTGCAGTTGAAGATTTTCAGGAATTTGAGTTAAGAGGTAAGGAAAGGTAAGATTTTTATCTATTGTGACAACCTGTCAAGCTAATCTTTACTTATTAAGCTCAGGGAATTAGTAGAGATTATCTTATAACATGCTTGTCTCTTCTTGTTTCTAAATACATTGTTTTGGAAATATTATCTAAATTTAGCATTTTATGGCTTAGTCAGTGAATTTGTGGGGGTGATTATTGAAGATGAAATGCAATATGCATATTTTTTTTTTTAAAATTGTCCGCAGTCTCAGAAGAGCAGAGAACACGCTAAGTTATATTTATAAAATTCAAATCCATTACAGGGTATAATTATTTGCAAGTCTTACATCAGTGTAATATGGAACGTAGTAAAATCTTAAATTCACAATTTAAATTTTCAAAAAGCTAAAATCATAAATTTTATTTGTAATACATGCACCACAGGTAAAGGTCCAGGAAAAAAGTTACACTGGCCTAATTTTGTGACAGGTTAACCCGTTATTATTAACTTATATTATATAACTTTGTGAAATCCGGTAATCTGATTGGTCAATACGAAGTACTTATTTTTTAATATCGACCGCTGAAAGCGAATAATGACTCGCACGAGCTGCCTCGTTTTCACTTTCGTTTTAGACAAACATGGAAGTTCGCAAGTTGTAGGTGAGGAAAATTTAAAACATATTGTGAAGAACTCTGAGACTGATAATACAAACCAATTACTAGGATATTTGTGAATATTTTTCGGGAATAATTAGCAAATACCATTTCATGGTTGAGTTCGACCTTTCCACTCAGCCAGCAGAGTTTTGACGCTGTTTACCCGATTACGGAGACTAAAGAAAATATAGACAAGCATACCATGTAAGATTGTATCTTTTCTTAGAAGACAAAGGTATTTATATTTTGTCAGTGCATTTCGTCTGCAAGTGTAAATGAGAGCGATTCTCAATCTGGGGGAGGGGGTACTCTGTGTTATTCGGAGATAGATATCTTGCGTCATTATTATGATATGGGAAAGCCAAAACAATTTCCTCTGAGTAATATTCAATGAATTCTGAAACATTTACATTCAACTTATTTATGGATAATACTATCACTGTAAATAATAGGATGATATACATTGCACTAATAAATTTGGGAAATTATTATTTATATAATATAATGAATATTGGAGTCTCAGAAGAGCAGAGAACACGCTAAGTTATATTTATAAAATTCAAATCCATTACAGATATTTTGACCTCAGATACATGGAGTATATCGACCTCTTAAATTCCTTTAAATTTTCATATACTACATGTATCTTCGGTCAATATCTGTCATCCTGGGTCATTATAAATGCATATTGACCTACATTGAGTCCATATTTGTATAGTAAAACTTGAGTAAAAGTCATAGATTAACCTCTTACAAATTCAACTAAATCTCTGACAAGTTAACCTTCACTTAATTGACAGGTTAACTCTCTTGTAAACTTAAGTCATGGCAGGTTAAACTCGACTTTAAGCCATAAAACTCCTAGTTATAACCATAGTTCAAGCTCCATGATAGGATAACTTCTAGTTAAAACCATATGTAAACTTCTTTTAATGATAAACTATAGTTAAATCTTAACCTAAAACCAGATACATTAACCAAACCACAGTTCCACTTACAGCCACAACAGGTTAACTTTTATTTAAATCATAAAAGCTTCATCTTTCATTAACCTTCAAAAAGTAACCTATCTTACTTAAAATTTAATTTATTGTTAAAACTCCATAATAATAGTCCTGGAAAATATCTGTGACAGACAACCCCTCTTAACCGCTAGGTTATATAAATCTTGTTACATGAAAATATTTGTCCAAATGCAAACAAAGTGATCATGGAACTTGATTTTTTGACCACTTTATAATCTCTAAAAGTGAAAAATTTAGGCACAAATAATTGCATGTACATGTATTATACGATGTGTTTTTATTGTGTTATATTACATAAAATATATTCCTGATGGTAACGAAGTAAATACTGGTTGATTGATGAACCAAAAATACTGATATCATATATGAAATTCTGTTGATGTGATAAAGCTGTTAATATTAGGTTAATGGATTCTTATGCAAGATTTTTTTTTGTAATTCCACTGCAACTTATGAATGATAGGTACGATTTACATTTGGGTATGAGCAAGATGACTGTTTACCATCAGACATCTAAATTATCTCAATCACTTGTCTAGAAAATTTCAGAAAACTATATTTTTATGATGATTTATTGATTTAAATGAGAGGAAATTAATAAATTGCAAGCATGGATTCTTTCACCAAAAATCATTAGTTTGTTATCATGTTGATTGACATATATGTGTGTGAAATGAATAAATTTGAATGAATTTAAAATCAATTATTATAAGTAATTGAAAAGAATTTTGCAGAAATTTCACCAATTACTTGTTGAGGCTTCCATGGACACAGATAATCATGAACGGACTTCAAACAAAATTGATTTTTAAAGTCGGAGCACTCCTTGTTTTATAATTGGGAGTGAGCCTGTTAGTGTTAATATAGTTATATCCCAGCTAGTACAGGGTGATCTAAATACAGAAAAATACCCAAACTATTCTGTGACATCTATGTTAATCTAATTTGTTCTGCGCTGACAAGACCAAACTTCTGTGAGCACAGTTCATTTATCGGAACAAAAGGCGTGGGTGTTCTATTTTCCGTCAATGGGTCCCCTGTGGTTACCAGCCTATGTGTCAACCATGTGACTTAGGTGACAAGATCAATATAATACCTCTCCTTCCTCATTCATTTGAGTAAGCTCTATAATAATTCAAAGCAACAGAAATTAGAGATAGTCATAACTATAGTACATGTACATGTAGTTATCTAGACAAGAAAATACTCAAAATATTCAAATCCTAGAGTAATGTATCAATACACAGCAGGGATTCATTCACACAGGAAAAAGTTAAAAAAGACCATTTTATATTCATGAGTAAGAAAATATTATGGCTGCACAAAAAAAGGAATATATTTGGTTTCAACCTTTGAAGAATATGTAGCTCAGTCAGATAAATAAATAAATATGAAATCCTACTACTGATTTATGAAATTGCAAATATTTAATGCTTGTTTTATTAGAGATCAAGTTGAAGATTAAAAGAAATCCACACTGAAAAATAATCCTGGAATATAAGGTATATACATGTAGTTGATTAATCCTTCCTGTGTCTTATACAATGTATAAGGGAATTGCTTTTGGGGTTGCCTTTTTGAAGTTCTTAAAAAGATAAGTTCAGCTGTATATGTATCTGGAAATTCTTCACTTGATAAAAAAATTCAAAATGTCTGCTAGTGTTGATACAGATCTGATGCCATCAATTCTGTCAATGTCACAGGGTTTGGCATTAGTGCAGATAGAAGATCCATTATTTTGACTAGGGATGGTGGATACATTGCTATTATGTTATGTAGCAGCAATCTACAAAGTAAAAAATCAATGCCTGCTTTGATAAAATATTTTGTACTATTGATTAAAAAAAAGAAATCAGGTGAAACTAGGAGTGGATTTAGTGTACTGATGTAAAGGTACTGATGTAAAGAGTACAAATACTACTGTATATATTTCTGTTTATACATTGAATGAAAAGTTTATTGACTTGTTACATGTTTCATCCTCTAAAATTGAACTGACTTTTAGGAGTACGTGTACTCTGCTTTTGTTTCTTTCAATTTTGAAACCAATGTCAGTCTCTGTCAGCTTTAGGTAAACTGGACTATTACAGTGCAGTTTCATGGTTTATATATTGATGAAGAACCATACAAGCCCTAATAGATATTGTCTGATCAACCCAATTTGACAATCCTTTGAAAACCATGTGACATTGGAATAGAAGGCCCCAGGGCTACCACACTCACCTGAATCACTTCCCTGTCACCTACACTGAACAAATGTAAAAAAAAAAAGATAGCAACTAACAGGATGTCTTTCTTGACATTATTAATTAAGTGATGACCATGCTACTTTGATATCATGAAATAAGTCTTTATCGAATAAGGCCATAGTATTTAGTGAAAAAAATTTTTCCCATTGTTATGGGAAAATTCCCATGGCTTAATTTTAGCTGAAAATATAAGCTCAATCTTTAAAATAAAAACATTTGACTGTTTCTAGATGATATATGCTCTTGAAGACGAATATGCCATCCTTGAATTTCAATTTAATATACTTGGTAGAGCTAGATCTATTTTATATCTGTTTTGATAAACAAAATTATGGTTGTGAACATACATTTACAATTTAATACACTAAATTTTACAAAATGTTAATTTGTAATTTCATTCAGGAACAATACTGGAATGTCGCACCAAATTCATTGGAGAGGGCTGATACTTTACCAGACATTCAGACAGCCAACAAATGAGCCAATTATAACCAAAACAGGCAAGCTAAAAAGTGAGAAATGCTATTTCTAAAGTACAAGAACACTTAGACTATGTCCAGACAGGTTAATGACCAGAGCAGTTTGGGTCTCTGTTTGGGAAGACTGACAGCTGATAATTTTATAGCAATAAGGGAATGAGTGATAATAAGACAGGCTCCTAAAGAGTTATTAATTTTCTGATGAACCTTCAGAATGCTTTCAGTTTCCAAGTAATTACTCATATGGAAAGAAACAAGGAATGAGTTGTGAGAGGGGGGGGGGGGGGGGTTCTGGTCGCAATCATACACTCAACCCACTAACCTATATTGCAAAGTGGTTTCTTTTTGTCAACAATGTTGAAAGAGGAAAAAATCAATGTTTTTGTTCAAATGGCTCGCTTAAGGAGAGAAAAGTCATATCTTGTTCAATCTTGCGGTTTACCAAAAGGCTTTAAAATGCTTAAATTACAGTAGCTTTTCTTTCTTTTTATTGTATTTCAAAATAAAACAGAGTTGTAAATGATTTTCCAATGACATCCGATACTTGACAGTGCATTTATTTTATTTTCTTAATCATTTTGTAGGTGAACAATCGTGAAAGCGGAGAAAATGACTTGGATGACTTTTCATTCGCAGCTTTTTTACATCCTGTGAAAATATGCAGATAATCTTTCATTTCAATCAATCTTGTTATTTCTTCATCAGTCAAAAGAAAGAAAAGAGCAAAGCATAGAAAACACATAAATCAGATAACCAAGTATTTGGAGAGAAATGAAATATGAATTTTTATTCCACACTGATTACTTTCATATTACAGGAGTTAAAGGAATTTAAGATTAATGAAATGCAGCGAATTGAAACACTAGAAGCTAGATAAGAACAATTTTTTAAAAGAAAAAAAAAAGAATTTCCTAACTGTCTCGGATTTTCCCTAGCCGCTGACACTAAGATGCAACTAATCCTTCAGCGTGGCTCCTTATCAAAATATGAAGTGTACGATGATGATAGATCAAACGGTCTCCATTGAGAAGAATACCACTAAGTTCATAGAGGGATACCCACGGCCGCTGTCTGCCAGACTGGCCTTTGTCCCAGGTCAGGCGACTTTAAAGGCACACATGACTTCAGAGTTACATATTAAAGATTTTATATTCATTAGAATTATCAAGGTTCAAGTTTCAAGACTATTTTGTCATTTTCCAGACTCTTGGGTCCAACAAATTCTTTTTTGTATGCATTTTCACAGAGAGAGGTGAAGGGTTTATCAGAAATGACATATGTTTTGTAGAAGGATGCATTGTACATCGAAATATACATATCTGATGAGGAAACAGAAATTGATAGTGTTGATATTATATCAACTGCCTTTTATTTAAAAAAAAATCAAATACAAAGCAAAGAATAAGCACAGCCTGTGTGCTAGATAAAACTTGTGATTTGTGTAACAAAGTTTAAGGTGTTGACGGAAATGAATATGAAATTCTATAGGAAAATAGATTTCATCTCTGATATTTAACTCAGCCACACATAAAGAAGAATAACTGAAGTCCTTGTGAAACCTGCAAAGTCTTTGCTCTGCAAGTCTGGGCTAAAAAATAAACATGTTCATGTGAAAATTTTTTGAAATTTCTCTATCTTATGCAAAATTGAACCTTAGTTTATATACAGTCTCATCCAAAAGAATGGAACTGTAGCATGATTAAGATAAAATTATTTGACAGAATAACCTATTTTTAGTATCAACAAGACCACCTTTCATTGATATGGAGAATCTTTTTCGTGTTTAGGAAAATCATTTTAAAAATTTGTTTCCAGGCTGATTATATGTTATGAAACCTTGTTAATTGATAAACTCCTTTAGTCTTCTTTCTTCAACAAAATCAATATTAAAGGTATAAAATACTTTACAACATTTAAAGGAAATGTCATTATGTGCTATATAAAGAAATTCAAGAATATTTTAATCCTCGCAATTTTGATTATCACTGATGGTATAAATATTTTTTGTTCTTTTTTTATATTTATTTTTTAAGATTTTAAGTGATTGCATGCGGTACAAATTCTTCTTGTCTAGTAGTTTTGTGTTGGATTGTTATAGTTAGTGCATAAAGAAAAGAGGTTATATATTTCTGTCTATAATTGCCTGTACCTCTTAAATGATTGTGCATGTACCAATGCAGAAATATTCACAGGAAGACAAAAAGAAAAAGATTTTTTTTTGCTTCCCTCTGTAGTTTTCAAGCAGGTCAATACTCTGTAAGCCAAGCTTTTGTTCTTAAAACTCCTTGGATCTACAATGAATTATTTTAAGTACTCAAAACACCATCTGCCTCAATTATGTTATGATATTTTAAAAAGCTTTTCTTGGAATGCACGCTTGTCAGTATTGATCGTAAGCATCAAGTGCATCAACACAGACATGTAGAATCAGCCTCATTATATCATTGTTAAATGATGCTATCTGACACTACAACATTTAATGCAGATCCAGCCTTCATCAGCCTAATGCACAGAACTGTGTGGCAGCCGAGTTCAGACTAAAATTTACATGCCTCTAAATGCTTTGTGCAGGAAATATATCATTATATGACTGGTAGAGAGTGTGGGTGGGGTGGGGGATTCATGAACTAAAAGGAGGTCAGGCTGCTTGATATTGCTATAAAAAATGTTTATCATAATTAAGGACATGTATGTTTATGAACTATTATGCCAGTGTAAAATCTTCATAATTTGGTAATATCAAAATACACATGAAGGTGATAGGTTGTATGTGCATTAAAAATATTATCTAGATATTTAAATGCTAATATTGCCCTGCACAGAATCACACCAATCTCAAATAAAATGGACTTTAATTTTAAAAAAAAGCTGACCACCATCAGAACATCCTGAATTACAAGTTGACAAGATGGCTGCAGCAGATAATAGGGTACCGTACATCACCAACAGTACATGATTGTCACTGATATCTCATGTTGGTGACAGCGTGACAATTTTCATCAGATTGTAACGCTGGTATGTGTTGGTGGTAAGGTGAAGAGAATAAGAGATCTTATTGATTGCTTATCCATTAATCTGATTGTTTAATCTACTAAATATATCTAAATGTTGTTTGTAAATTGAGTGTTACATTATAGGTTGATTAAACTTAACTACAGGAAATAGAAGCAGCCATATTGAATTCAAATCTGCAACCTTTGGAAACTACAACATACATCTCTATATTGATGTCCTTATGTTCCCCCAAAATAATTAAATCATCAGGACAAATGTTTTTGTTCAAGAAAATTTTTTTTCTCTCCCTAGATGTCTTGGTTCAATGAGGGTATTCTTGCCCCCAGGAAGTTGAGCAGTCATCAATGTTTAGAAAGGTTTCATTCCTAAGACTCAAGACAGACATTTTACTGGAAATGCTTTACAATCTCAGAGGTGAGGACTGCAATTATTTTAAATGATATTCAAAATACACTTTTGTTGAAAAAAATAATTCTGTGCACAAGTTTAAAGCTCCTTTTCATTCATTTAAAGCCAATTGCAAAGAAAAATGGCAAAGTCAATTTTATGTCTTTTTTTCTCTTTCAGTGTCATCAAATTAAGTATGATTTCAATGGATGGAAACCCAACAATTTTACACACAATTACTTTGTGCAACAGGTGTGCGACAGGGATTGAAGACGAACGAGGACTTTTTCACATGACACTTGCTCAGCTTTACCGTAGGTTGATGTTCATTTTTCAGAACGAACCACTTAGTCTTCTGTTCTGTCCTAATTGCGGTCACCAAATTGCATGCAATTGCCTTTTTGATGCAAAGCCTTCAAAGTAGAAGCGATCATAGGTCAAACAATATAGAGTAATCGCAAGGCTTGATATTTGTCTGTATGCATTTATTCCTTTTCGGAAAATTCCCTGGGACAAAAGAGCTTTTTAATGGAGACAACTACATTGTAACCCCACCTAAGTAATAATGTAAAGTAATTAAAATTTACCTGCCCCCTAGAAGGACAGGCCCTAATTAACTAGTTATACTTATGTCATGGAAAGTATTCAAACTGGTAATAAATAACCTCACATGAGGTCCAAAATTACTAAAGTAAATAAAGTTTTATAACACCAGAATTCAGTACAAAAAGGGCCTCTCCAGTGCATTACAATTTATTTTGCATTAGAAATTACTACTCAGAGACTCATCTAGCTTAGATAAAAATTCACTTGCAGAATCTCTTATCAAGTAGATGTATGTATTTTGATCTTTGGGAAAGACAGGGGTCAGAATAATAGTTGTGTGTTGATTTTCAAACCAAACTGTTGTAACAGTTTTCAAATTGCAAGACAGCAGTGTTGAAACTAGGATATTCAAGCTCTTGTCTCACTGAATTTGTTTTTTCTTAAATATATCCAAATATTTTTTCATTTATATCAAGAAGGCATTTGAAAATGTAAAAACTACATTGTATTGCAAATACTGTACATGTACTGTTATGAACCATTTCAATATGGCTGTACTTATATCATGTGAACCACCGGTTTGTTGCTATACTCTTGTTGGGAACAGGCTATACCGTATATTAAGTGGAAATTTTAGCGATTTGTCCTTAAAAATGGGTAATTCGTTTTTAGGGAGATGTAATTTTAGCGATTTTAAAAAGCTCACTAAAGAAGCTATTTCAAATAAAGTGCAATTAATTTTTAGCGATATTATATTTTAGCGATCTTGGTACCCTCGCTAATAATGCCAAAATTAAATCCTCGCTATAAATTCTGCTTATACGGTATGTTGTCATGTTTGTGATCTGAACCATACTCATTAGAACCAATTGCAATGTTGCAGAACACATTGATAAAGTAGGTATATTCATATGAATAACTTTTATTCATGTCAAAGTCTGTATTAGTGTGTAAAACTTAGGCCCAGTAGTGGAAAAAGATCTTATATCCTCTATTGAAAGTATGATATTTACATACATGTACTAGTATTATTAGTTACATAGTCTTATAGTGACAGGGTATGTGCCTGGTTAGTAAATTTCATACCTGGCGAGGCGGAGCATGTTTGAAATTTACGTCATGTTTGTGTTTGTGTTGTGTTTTATCTGTGTTTATAAATGGTTGTTTTCTCTTCTAAATGCTTCATCACGCTTATACTGTGCCTATTATGACGTCATGTTTGTGTTTGTGACGTAATACATCAACTGGGTATAGATTTACAACTGACCGGGTATAAGTAATCCACTGCCTTCATGTGACAGACTTCAACCAATCGTAAGCCAGGATTTCACGAAAAAATAGACAGAGGTGGGGTAAGAAGTTTTCTCTGCATTTCTTGTCTTGACTGAAAAACCATAAATACATGTAATTAAATCTTGGTGGCTTTTCATGGAAAGATACTCTGACCACTTTTGCCAAGCCCATCTCATTTTGTCTGCATGCTCGATAAAACAACAATTTTGATGATGTTATAAAAAGGGTATACATGTATTGTACTCAATCAGTGAAAGTTCAATTCCTTCCATAGGGAAAATAAAAAGTCGGGCAGCAAGGAAGTCGGGAGTAATTTAGCTAATGAATGGAGGTGTTCAGTGTCTCTCAAAAGGAGTTTGTTCAAGTTCTCTGCATTCATGAACTGGTCATAACTGTATCATTGCACTATATACAATGGGTGACTGGGTATTAAAGTCTGAATTTTGGTTAATTTTGTTTGATAAATTGTAGGCATTCATATTTATACAATTGTTTGTCTGCTTGGTAACTCTGTACTTTTATGTAAATTAAATCTTGAAATCAAATACTTGAGATGATATAATTTTTCTGCCAAATATATCATCTCAAGTTCATGAATAAATCATTTGGAAAGTAAGTCATTTTTTTTTTTGGAAACAATTATTTCTACACAATAGGTCTTTAACATGTTTATTTATCAGGAGGTTTTTTAATCGAAAGAATAGAGATAGAGATGAAAACTGATAAGTGAGTTCTTTTTAAAAAGTAAGCCAATTCATTTAACTGCAACTTAAACAAAAAGTACACCTTGAAATACTTATCACATGTCAAGTACTAATTAAGAGTCAAAATGTACACTGTTTCATTGGCTTTCAACATAGGTTAAAGAACACACATAGCATTTTCTTTCATACCAAGTTTTCTAGTCAATAAGAGTATTTGCTAACAGAATGTCACAGATGGCATTTTGTCAGACCTGTAGATGAAGGCAGCCACCCACATATTTATCAATACCCCAGGGTATTGGTTGCTATAGATCAGCGTATCATTTCACAACCGTCAAGGACTTCATCAAAACCCCAAAAATTACACGCATCTTTTATTTTGTATGACTGGTAAAAGATTTTTTCTTCAAGTTTTTTTATCAGCAGGCTAAAGATATGGAAATAAAAATTATGGCTACTTGACTTAGATCTAGAGCTTGATAATTTGATCTAAATTTTGCAAATATTTGGATATGCTTTTTCTATAACTAATTTTTCTTGTGTGATTGGATTTAGTTCAAGTTGGAAATCAGCAGGGGGTTGTATAAACAGTGAAGCAATACCAGGACTCGGGCAGACTGGTAATGTGAGGAATGTCTAAAGCCTTAACAGATACTTAAAACATTAAAGCAGTGGCTCCCTCTTTGTGAATTTCCATCCTTATTGTAGTTTAGGATTGTCCATTTTCACAACCCTGGGTATTTTGGGTTAGAGTTACTCAAGTTGATTTTTTATTTTATTTTATTATATTTTTTTTTTGAAGGGATATGTAAGTATAAGATGTAAATTAAAACTGGAATCCCATGGATTTTGGTGTGTTTTCTTGTATTAAAAAAAAAAAAAAAAAGTGAAATTTCAACAATTCCAGACAGGGATTAGCATTGCTGCTTTTAACCACATCCTGTCTTTGAAATACCTTCTAATATGATCAAAGGTGAATTAAGGTCAAATCAAAGGAAAACACAGAAGGGAAAAACTTTCATTAAAGTTCTAAAGACTGAAGAATTGTAAAGGGTCATAGAGGACTTGAAGGGCACATGGTGTCTAAATGACCTAGGTAGTAACTTCAGTGGAACTCTTTCATGTGGAGGCATAAAAGGAGACTTTTCTGTTTACATTCTTTATTAAATGGTTACCTGCTATGCATCAACTACCTTAAAATCTATTTAAAAACAAATTAGTGTTTATTTCTTCTGCCTCATTATATTGTAACTTAATGAAATCTTGTATGAAATAGCTTTCTAAATAAATTAAAATGTATGGAAAATTTAGTGGATGCAATAAAATATCCCTGCAATGTGTTTGTATGTAATCTTTTAGGGTAGTCATAATTCAATCAGCGTGATATATCTCGGGTTCAAACAGTTCATCATGAATTTTTGAATTTAAAATTCAAATTGGGGTAAATGCACTCTATTTCCATTATGGTAAATACATACTAATATCAAATTAATATAGGGGGAAATTGTTCCTTGCCTTTCTATGGTATCATATAATGCTGTATGTTAAATAACTGCTCTAACTGTAAGTTCACAGAGTCAAGTTCCAGTTATATTACCGGTACATGTGTATTTCAAACTAACAGTGAAAAAAAACCACATAAGTACTAAACTGTACTAATTTCCTCAACACAGTATGTACATGTTTCACTAAAGTCAAATATAAAAAAAATCTCAATCAATATCAGTAAATTGATTAATTATGAAATTTATGGGTTGATTTAAAAAATCATTAATTGCACTTCGTACTCCCCACCCACCCACTCCTATCCCCAATACAATATGTTTAGTGTATTTCAATATAGATATCAGATAAAATAGAACAGATGGGGTAACAACACTGTGGGTAGGGTCAGATTTCCTGTCATTTTAAAGTCAGTGACCTTCTAACAATGTGGAAGAAACAGAATTAAGTCTGCTCAGCAAATTGTTGATCCAAATGGGTCAGAGCCCGACAGCTTACAATTGAGAATCATTTGTTTCCCTTGATTTTGGTGTGTACATAGGCATAAAATGCCCATGAAATTCAATATTTACTTGACTGTTTATCTCACTTTCAATTATTGAATGATAATTATAGAGTGCAGAATAAAGGCCTTAATCCGGAGAAAATCGCTACATGGGGTGTTTAAATTGGTGGTCCTCTCTTTTTGTGTGTGTGTGCAGAGAGTAAAAAAGATCTAATGAAAGACAGGAATTTTTTTTATTGTGGACATGAATCAATGAATAACACACCTTTTTTTACTGCTTTTACCTTACGTTGATTGGCCGAGGGGATTACATTGAAACTTTCATTGGCAGCTAACAATTAATGAAATTTTCAAGTAGACATCCAAGTGCATTAGAAATGGTTCTTGTTCTAAAAATTATATAATTGTGAATTTTATGTACAGTACTGTTCTTTTGCAAATAAAACCTCAAAAAGAGAAAAGTTAGCTGCATGTTTCATTCATTTTTTTTTTATCAAGATATAGTATGATATTTACCTACCTTAATTAAAATAATGAAAAAATGGGGTTTATAGAGCCAATCATACTGATTTAAAAGCCTGCTCATGGGGCGTCAGTTAATTCATGAATTGTCCAAACTTCACCTATTTCTTGTCTTTTTCCCTTTAGTGAACTATAATACCTTAAATTTGCCAATTTTTCAAAAATTCTTACAAATTATCCCCTCAGGTTTCCTGTCCTAGTGCAGACAGACACATACAAATATATCTTGATCATTTTATTAAATCTTTACTGTTTAGAGATGCAGAATTTCTAACAAATTATTTTCTTTACAAATATATCTTGATCATTTTATTAAATCTTTACTGTTTAGAGATGCAGAATTTCTAACAAAGTATTTTTTTTTCTCCATCACACTTTATTTACTTATTAAAATATTTTATGATTTATTAAATATGTGCATGACACTCATTTGTCTTATCTTTTCCTGGAAAATGAAAAATTTAAAAAGTGTTCACTGAGTGCACAAATGTAAGTGTAAAATTGTAAATGTGTTTGCTCAGTGCACAAATGCCAATGTAAAAGTATGATAAATATTTGCTAAGTGCACAAATATGAGTGTAAAATTATAAATAAACATTGCATTTGCCAAGTCCAGAAATGTGAATGTAAAATTAATTTTAAATATATGTTTGCTGAGTGCATCTAAGTGTAAAATTATTTTTGTTATGAATATAAAAGAGTGATTTTTTTCTTTATAGGCATGCACTCATTTGTCCTACATTTTACAGAAAAGTTATAGCTGTCAAAAATGTTAAAAACTGTGTAAAGTAGAATACTTTGTGAACAATCAATTGAAACACATCCTTAAAGAATTTAATTTACTAACTGCATCATTTGTCTTGAAGAACATTATAAAATCAAAGGGACTTTTTTTTTTTTAGTTCAGTGGAAACTGTTATCTTCCAAATGCTATAGCAAGGTTTTGATAAACATGTTGTTTTTCACAAACTGTTTTGTACAGATTCTTCACATCTATGATATTTTAGGATGTTCAAATAATATTTTTCTACATTCTTCAGATATGCAGGAAGACTTGCAAGATTACACAGGAAGGGTGTTATAGGATCACTAAATTGAATTGTGGGAACATTTAGTGATTTTGATAAATAAATATACACTAATACAGTTAGCACATGCTCCAGATAGCTTTCATAGTAGTGAAGTGAACAATATTACTGGTAATTGTAAATTGTCAGATAATTTTTTTTTCAATTTTACATGAAAAGTTTAAATGAAGAAAACAATTAATTCCAAATCAAAGTCTTATTCAAATGTCTGGTTCATATGGACTTCAAATTTTCTTTGACTTTCAGTTCACAAGAAAATAAGTGTGGCATACCATACATACACACTAAACTATTTTGAATGAAGATAAATAATAAAAATGATGTTTTCATGAAATATTTCAGAAGATCATATTTTATCTTCATCTTTTTTTTAGACTTGAAATCAGACCCCAATCATGAGAAAAGCACATGGCAGGTGTGACTGGTTGACAGAAGATGCTAACTCCTCCATGGCACCTGATCCCACCTAAATATATATATTTAGAGGTCTGTTTAGCTCAGCTCCTAATTTATATTGTTATAATGAATTTTTTGGATAGATTACTGTTCTTTTTTATCTTCATTTTTCAATTTTCCATGAAAGGTTTTTTAAAACAGGAATGGTGGTAATAGAAATTTAATTAACAATGCCATAAGACAGTAATATGTAAAAACAGAATCTGTGATATATTCCTTTGTACTCATTGGATGTGGTACTGTTCTCTGACACAATTTATCCCAGAAAATTAATTACCTGTTTAGGTTTTAAATTGTGGAGTTTTTTGGAGAACTTTGCCAGAATGAAAATGTATTGTCCAATAGGAAAAATAGTGAAATAGCTGAGAAATATTTTGTGCTTCAGGTGCAATCAAAATGAATAATGGAGATTTGCTTCTGCTTTGCTTGGTACTATCAATCACAAAATCTGCTGTGAACACAGACTATAATACTGCCTAGAAAGCTGCATTAAAAAAATTGTGTAAACAAATAAAAATCTTGATTTTTAGGTGCATCATATACCGTGCATTTGCAGTTGTTTTTTTTTTTAAATTAGGTTTTTAAAAATCATTGACTGGACAATTTCAAATTCTCTCGTAAACAGGCAACAGTACTACAGTAGTTAAAAACTAGATTGCAATTAATTTATTTTCCTACCCATTTAAGCCAGTTTATTTGACTTTATGATTAATAAGTCATAAATTGTAAGACAGTGTCAATCTACAATTAATCTCTTAAAACTGATAAACTGTATCTCCTTGTGTAAATAATGGTCCAGTGGCTGGAAATAAGATCAGAACCCCTTTTTTATTGTAGTGATTATCAACTACAATTAAGACTGCCACTTGTTCTCTAGTGAGGCCCTGCCAACTTTTTCAATCCTAGGAAGATAGTGTGGAGCCATAGAAAAGATAAACTGACCACCCCAGCTCTGAAAGAGGGGGAAAAATTGTTACTGTTTACTCATCACAATTTATCACTTTTGCGGAGTCTAAATTCAGAAATGCTGAAAGATACTGTTTCTAATAATAAGACAGGAACGGGGAATTTTACATGTGTCATAAAGCTTGAACTGATTTTTCATCTTGACCCAACACATCGCATCATTTTTAAAAATTCTTGAAGCGGAGTGACGAGAGATTTCCATGTCAGCATGTTCCTGCATAAATATTTCCAATATTTATATGGGGCCCTTACTTCTATACAGAAAAAAAACCTTATAATTAGGTTTTGATTTCTTTATTGAAGATTATAAGATGAAAGTTTTGTTCCACATGAAGAAAATAATATTGCATTTAATTATGAATGGAAAGAAAACAAGATGAACTTTGTTTCTGCAATATCTACACACCTTTGTACTCTCTCAACACATTTATCTCCCATCTTTTGTCTCCGCCATACTGAATCTGTAACAAAATAAATTAACGTTTAAAAAAAAACTTCTTGTCATCATGATACGGAGAGATTTTGGTATCGGGTGACACTACTGTCAGTGCACCTGACTTTGAGGCTAACAATAAAATTCCTGTTTTTAGTCATGGCAAACCTCTCTAAAATTAAGAATGAAGGGGATGGAATGGCTGTGCATTATCTTGATGTTTTAAGCATTGTCAGGTTTTCACCTTAGTAAAAGGAAGGACATCTGTTTTATTTGAAGATGAGACTAACACCTGTGTAAGTCCTTATTGTTCGTTTGATGAAACGGACAAGACGCTGCAGGTGTAACAGTAGAGAGGTCATATCCGTGACACAAAATTATAATATTACATTTAAGGGTATTCATACATTAATTTATTTATAGTTGTAAGAAAACTTCTTATTTTTATCTCCTCTAAAATATTAATCAGATTTGATGAATTATTACTTTGTAGGAGGAAATCTGTTCCAAATTCTCCAGGTGAACTTGATTTCTAAAAATGAGATGTACCTGGTATTGATAATATTTTTGACTGAAGCATTTTAACAGGAAGTTACTTTTTTGCCAATTCCTGTATTTTTGTTCTAAGATTCCTGTTTCTGCAAAACACAAAAAGAAAAAGAAAAACCTTTGAAACTTGTTTGACAGTTCACAGAAATAATGAGATTAAAAGATTAATCCCTGCCAACTTTTTTTTTTATCTAATCCAGGGTTAATCCCACTTGGGCGTATCTTCCCTTCATGCTTTTTACGTGTTTCCACAAATCATGTTGAAGGTTAAAGATACAATAAAAATCTGGTATCTACAATTAATAGATTCCTTCTAGTGACACCTGCTTTACAGCCATCCATTGTAGTAAACACTTTCTTTCAAAGCAGTTGATTGTTGGTTCAAAGTTCAAGGAGATTTTAGTTTAACATTCTCTCTCTCTCCCACTTGCTCTCTTTCTCTCTCTCTCTCTCTCTCATGTACTTTAGTGCTTCAGGTTGAGGTTTTGCAGGATAACTTTGAATGGTTTCCAAATGCGAAGTTTGCACTTGGTTTGCTTTATATCACAGTTATGTTTTGACATAATGGGTTCCAGAGCAAAGAGCTAAGTTTTATGGATCTTTTTTGATCATAAGTTCTCCTTTCTGGATTTAATGATAAATGTATGCACCTTTATGTTACAATACCAGGGAAATGTCGTGGAGTTGTTTGATATGATCACCATATTCCCATTTATCTGCATCATGGCTTAAAGTGGGAATCTTAAAACATGCCAGTTTGCTTGTACCTAGATGCTGTCAAAAATGGCACAATCTTTCACCTTTGTGCATCAATCGTATGAGTTGTATAACTGTGTAAAATGAATAGGTCATTAGCAGTAACTAATTCATAGGCATGTTCCATTCATACCAGTGGTACTTGCTAGTTCAGAAAGTTGACTTGATGACAATTCCTGTCATAATAAGAATTTGCATAATGATGTGTAAAATAAAGTCTCAAATAATCTTTAAATATAAAATAGAATTCCTGGTAAATGTAATAAAGTCATTCAGAAATGAAAAATATTGAATTTCTTTAACAAAAAAGTATGTAGGTAGTTTGTGTATGTGTTTGTATATAAGGATGGGTGAGTGAGGATCTTTGAGAAGTTCATAATTTTGTTCCATTTTATACTTTAATTCAATCCAATGAACAATTTTATTTTATATGTTTTAAATTACATGTAGCTTATTCTGGTAGGGCTGTGATAGTAGCTAATGACAATAACCTTGTTTAAATTAAGGTATTGATGTAAATATAGCTCTGCTGGAAAATTAAAGCTTAATTGAGAAAACAACTTTGTAATCTGTGCAGATGCCAGGTTGCAAAAGTGAGTTCTCAAAGCTAATTACATTTTTGAAGATTCTCTGTATTAATAAATACACTGTTATATGTCCTGTAAAATGGCTCAAAAATACACTATAAATTTTGAAAGGAAAAATTCAGCCTGAAATTCATGAGGAAAGTTTTGGATGTTGTGTTTTTTGTCAAGAGTTTGGACTTAAAAATTGTGACATCATGATATACAATCATTTTTATTTCATTTGTTTTAAAATATTATTATAGTGCAAGCATTCTACTAGAACATAAATGTTCCATTATTATTAATGGTCATATGGAATGTTATTGCCACCAATAACACTTCAAGAAGGCCAGATAAAACTGTTGAAATGGTATTGTCAATTAAGAAATTCCATGGAAACTGAAGTGTTGATTTTGCCAGGTCCTGTTAAAACAAAAAGCAGATAATAAGAACAGTCAGAAAACGACCATTAATAAATGTCACCAGAAGCAGGTCCAACTCTGACCTTGTGACAGAGCATTGATGAATGGGGGGCTGCCAGGGATTGGGAAGATTAGAATTGCAAATAGAAATATCCCCTGCATTGCTCAACATCTGTATCACAGAGAAATTTTAGGACCAAGAGATTTGTAAAAGGATTTTCTGGGTCTCCCCAAAACAACATATAGCCATGTTGGCAAACACTTGTAAGACACTATCCCTAGACCATTTATTTCAGCGCGGAAATAATCAAAAGTTTTCTGTCTCCTTCCATAAATCTGAAATGGATGTATGGTAATCCTGTGTAAATGTTTCGCAGCCACTGTGTACATATTAGAAATGGAATACATACATCCACTCAACTGATAATGACTTTTTATTTAGGCGGGAATTGTTCTTTAAAGTGTGTAAATGAAACGTACCAGGATGAACCTGTAAAAATATTATACTGCAGCGATAAAAGTTTTTTGATGAAATGTGAAGTGGCCTATGAATTTTTATCTACAAAATTAACACACTGAGTCACTTTAGTTGTCTCGTAAATTAGATTATAATAGGTACTTATCAGAGTAAAGCTGGTGATCTGCAGTTTATACTCTACACATAAATTAAATCCATACCTTATAGTTGTCAGTGGTCGCAATGTGAAATTAAAATCTTGATTTCTCCTTTTGTGCTCCTATTGATTTAAAGTGCATGAAGTATCTAAAGTTAATTCAACTTTTTCCTTTAATAATAATTCCCCATTTAGTTGTTGTCTTGATAAAAAAAAGAAGGCCAAATGGCACTTAAATTTAGGAAGGAAGACATAATTTAGTAAATCTGTCATTTTGAAAAGAGCATTGAATTGATTTGAATCTTTTATGTTAAAAAAAAATTTGTCAAAGCTCATCATTTTCAGAAGTTAGTATTTGCTATTTTTGCAATGAATTCTGTAAAAGGTATACATTAATATATGCTGAATCTTGCTTTATTTAGAAGCATAGAATTTGGTACATACATTGTACGTATTCATGGTCCTCTAGGTCTCCACTAAACTTACATGTTAAGTAGCTAATGTATCTTATCCAAGAGGATCTCTTTACATGCAGATGGCACTTATTTGCAATGCAATAGAGTTTACTTATATTCCCCATGAGTTCAAAAGAAGAGTCGTTAAACTATGAAACTCAAAGAATATATAAAGACCAATACCAACATTAATTTCTGGGTATATATGATTTAATTTATTTGGACAAAAAAATGTAGGGTAGGGATTATAAATATGTTGCATTGGTCATAAATCTGCCCTTTTCTTCATTATTAATTAGAATGCCACTTTTTCACTTGGAAGCAAATTTTGCTGCCATCACTGTGTGAATTTTAATTTATCAAGTGTCACTAACTTTAAACATTAACTATGTCAAAATTATATTTTTTTTTTCTCAGAATAAAACTGGAGAGAAAATTTTTAAAAAGTATACCTAAGTTAATTATTTTGCTCATTCTTTCCTATAATCTTGTTAAAGTTGTGGTAAAAGTGTATAAACTGGAGAGCAATTAAAATACTTGAGGTTATGAATCAGCCTCTTGTTGGTTCCTGTAATGAGTGAATTTAGAAAGTTTTTGTTGAGGATATAAGTGGCCCCTCAGTGTAGGACAGGCAGACACTACTACTATAGCTCCCGAGATGTCAAGTGGGTCTTCAGTTGACTTAGGTTCACTTCATCTCATTGTGTCTACCTCCCTACTTGAAGCAGAAGAAAAGAGATCTAAATCACTTGTACCAGTATGTTTGTAATGTATCAGGATGGGCTGGTTTAAATTTTAGATGTATACACCAACTGCATGAGGAGGGGGAGGAGAGGCCAGTCTTGTTCTCCCTGCCTGGTAAAAATTCCTCCTCTCTGTGTGGCTTTCAGACTTTTTTCTTTGTTTGATTTCAATTTTTGATGTAGTCTTTCCTTTGGTACTTCATTTGCTAAGTACTGTGTAGAATTATGAAGAAAAGCAGTAAAAATAGTACTTAGTTTATTTCTAATGTATTTTATAAAATTTCTTGCCCAGTTTAATACTAAAGTCCTTTATTACTCTATGTAGATACATGTACCAGTATCTGTGAAAGCTTCTCAAGGACAAGAACCTGAGTATAATTTCCAGCCTTGCTTGGTCTCAGAGTTCCTTTATTAGCAATAGCAGGTGTTTTATGGTATATTTCTGCCACATCGTAGTGGCTTTGTAGTAAATATGTGACATGGCGGGTTCAGACGTTCAACATCAGCTTTAAAGCCTAAATACCAAGATTAGAACCATATGCCGGCTAATGCTTTTGATGGTGTTCATCTGCTAATTGCAAATTTTTTATTTCAAATAATTTGGCTCTCATATACAGCAGCAGCAAGCCATACAGGTGGGGGTAGGCTGCACCACAAGAAGTGTAACACCACTGAATAACACTTTTCTTTTTTAATTTGGGGTGCCAAAAATAAAATGTTATGTTAGTTCAGTTCTTGTCTGCTTCCTGAATGAGGGAGATTGTCTCCATCAACTAATTATTCTTAATCAATTCAAATGTACAATGAGAAGATATACATCAGGTGCATCCTAGCTGCACTTTGAAGTTTAAATACATGTAAATGTATAACATATTTATAAAGACTAAGAATTTTACAAATGCTTTATTTGATGTGCATTTATTAAAAATGAACAATAAATTTGAAGAAAAAAAATTTTAGATTAACTACATTGAAAAAATGAATAGAAAATTATTTGTAACCCCTGACATTATTATTGCATGTAATTTTAAATCTAGTAATTAAGATTGTGAGACGAGGTGTATTTCATAAATAGCTGAATATATGAATGGTTGAATGTCTGGATATAAATGCAGTTGAAACTTGCTAAATGAAAATTAAACTATCATATTTATTCACTATTTTTGTGTCAACTCACTATCAATTTATAAACTCTAAAGTCCAAAAGAAAAATGTCACTAAATAAAATTTACATAATATCCATCCTACACAAATTTAGCTCCAAAATACTTCCTCTCTCCTTGCTGAAAGAAAAAATAAATTACAGAACAATATTTCTCCTCTGCTATTATACTTTTTTGCCATCAAGTCTGCATCCTGCATTATTATACTGGGAGTTCTGAAGCACAAGGTCTGAGGCTTCTGTCTGGGAAAACTTTCTCACAATTCTTACTGTGATTGTCCATAATTGATACATACAAGAGTCATTTCCTGTGAGGTAGGAACCAATTGTGAGGATTTGTAATTTGAAGCCTTCTGCTTCTGTCATGTGTATTGCTAGAAAATTGAGCACCAGGCATAGAATTTCAGTGAAATTGATTCTATTTTGAAGTTCGTGGGAGAAGGAAGTGAGATAATTGTTTGTGCAGTCCAAATTTATTTATGCAGTTGCATCACATTGAATTAAAAAAAACTTCTTGATTTAATAAGACATTTCCTAATGCAAAAATATCTACCAGCATGTTCATTAAGTGCATTGTTGCCTCTCTTAAGGCCAAGGAATTTTACATTTACATATTTTTTAAACTCAGTTGAAAAAGAAAGTTTTATACATTGCATTACAGATGATCAAAAAGAGCCTTGCTGGTTTGTATTTCCTTGAATACGGTTCATTATCAGTAATATCTGAAGAATTTGTCCATGATTTATGGTAACATTTTATGCTCCCTATGACTTCTATTGGAAATTGCTTTCAGAATGGAGTGTTATGGCATCTTAATTTGATGAAATGACCATTTCAATTGACCAGATTGCCAGTACATGCAAAAGGTCAACATTGCTGTGTGCTATATTGAATTCTGTCTATGATAAATGGCTTTTGCCAAAAGGAAGGTAGATTTTGAGGCCTTTTAGACTATTTATATGTCATTTACAATTTATGTTCAAGGATAATGGGTCCTAGATGCAGCAACAATTTCTAAAATGATGGATGCTTGCCTTAGTGCACATGCTGTTATACATATGCAAGTGGCTTAGACTCACAGGGTTTCTTAATCCATTTGTTGGTGTGAAAAATCTGATGTGCCTGATCTTTATTAATATTTTTGTTTGTCAATGTCTTCTGTTAAGAATTTTCTGACAGAATTTTGATGAAAAATAGCATTCATACCATAAAATGAGATTAGGGTTTTGTCAAAGAAATTAAAATATGCAGAAGCTTGATTTATTCCGAGTGCCAAATCGAACACACACACACACACACACTAAGTTTAATATTTTGGTTGTTAAGGTTTCTTCTGTTAATTGTTAGAGCATATTTTGGTAGAGGGCTGCAGGAAAGCAGGTGAAAGTTCATATAAATTCACAAGAAGGGTGCAAAAATATAGGGATTTAGCTGAGATGATTTATTTTTCATTCAAGTGCAGGCCATTGCATTACCATTATTCCAGTTTATCAGCCAGTGTATTGTATAAGCATAGCCATGAATGATTACACTTAGAATTTATTTTTGGTAGATTGTTATTGAGAAAAAAAAGGGTATTTTGAACAATGGCCATGTCAAGATTCTTGAACTAACTGAGCATTTTCCACTTAGTAAGATATTGATAAAGGCTTTTCCCGAGCCACAGGTTTCTAAAACATCTCTTGACTATGATTCACTCCTTCAACAAATCTCATTCAACTTCCACATATCTGCAATGCAGACAAATCAGTTGAGAGAGAAAATATATTTATACCTGTCTGCCTGGAAAACAATCGCTGGTCGTGAAGGGCAGACAAAGCCTTGGAACCAAACAGTGAAAGTGTGAAGCCAGTCTTCTCATCTATTTACCTTAAGTTAATGATTTAAACATGAAGCCCATCTAATCTTCTTCCTGTTCATGTGAATGGGAAGATTCTGACCCTGTGGAGTACTGCAACAGAATTCTGTATTCTGCCTCCCAGCCTCTCTGAGTGCCAACCACTCCATCAAGCCATCAAACCATTACGTAGTCTTTGGATTGGGTTTTTTCCCCTTTATTCCATGCCAAAACATGATTTTTTTTCATAAAGGCTGAAAAATTTGAACTGGGAATACTTGGTACTAAATAGATTTATTTTTAAGAGAATGTCCACATTCTACATGATCTATTCCATAATTTTACAATTTTTTCCCCCAATATAAACCAGGATGACTCCATAGAGTAGCTTTTTATGCTGGTATATCAAAGCACGGTATTTTGGTATGCATGTGGTAATTTTGGGTGGAGTTACTTATACAGGGCGGGTGAAACAAAAAAGAATGTCATCTCCTTTCAATTCCTATCCATAGCAAGCTGGAGTGCAATCTCCTGGACTGAATGATAGGATCTAAAGAAGCTGAACGTGATTGTAGTCGTGATTGTAGTCGGGGAAGCCTTCCATTGACAAGGGTGGGACAGTTCTTATGTACGCCAGACAGGACATGCCTTGTTAAGCTGAAACATTCATTTAAGTTGTCTTTGTGCGTTCATTTTACTTGGTAAACATTTTTGGTCTGCCAATAAAATACGTACAGTTCACTGTGTTGTACGAGATGTTTTTTTTTTAATTTAAGTGATTTATTTTTTAAATTCAACAAAATCTTTTTTAGAAAAGTATAATTTTCTATTATTATAATAATAAGAAACCAATAAATAATATATCCATGGTGTTAGTAATTTTTTTTGTAGTCTATGGAAAGTGTTTTATGATTTGTTAAAATAACCTTTAACATAGAAGGAAATGTTTTACTTTTTGATTATATAAAAAACCTTATCATACAAACCTAAATGTGAAAAGGAAACTTTACTGGTACATGATTTGATTTCCTAGTGATCAATAACTTTAGTTTTTCCCGATTCATTTTACAATGCATGTATATAAAATTAAATTTGTGTCTAGTTTATAATGGTCATAAATATTGTAAACTATATATGCCTCAAAAATATACTTCCTGTTCAAACTATTTTTGACTTTCTTAAATTTATAATGCCCTTATCTTTTGTAGTGAGACAATGGTGGGGAGGGACCCATTGTTCGGGGGAAATATAAGGCCGGGGGATAAGGAGGGCTAATATACCCCAAGTGTGTCAACATGTCAGATTTTACTCCATTCTCCAGCTCACTGTTGATCCAGCAAATTATCCCTTGCGTAGGCAAGTGCCACTTCAGAGTTTAATTTAAGCAGGACAATCCCAATTGTCAGACAAATTTCACTGTTAAATGAAGAAATATTTAGAAACGGAAACACATAATCTGTCTGTTTAATCCTTTTTCTGTTTGAGTGAAATGTTTTCTCCAAATATTTTTCTTATTCTGTCTAAATTTAAAGAGTTTACTGAAATAATATGCAAATTATTTTTCCTTGAAAGTGGTTTGCTGACATAACCTTGTTATTATTACAGGTCTCATTAAACTGGTTAGACTCCCATTGTAAATGATTTATGAATGAATCATTCTAGTTCACTAATTATCTTGAATGGTCAGAGAGGAGCATAGAATTATTTACACCTGGAAAATCATTAATGTAAAATAAGTGTCATTTCATTCATAATTTTTGTAAAAATGCTGGCTAGAGATATCTTATTCTGTTGTGTGACATGAATTTTTTGTGGTGATATATCCATATAAATCTTATCTGAAAAAAAATTTTCAAATGAGTTCCATTAAAGACGGTAAAAAAGTCTGCTCCTAGCCAACCTTTTTTACTACTTAATTTTTTTTATTAGAAATTTCTATTTATTAGGCAACAGATACTTTCTTAAAGCAATATTTGATAATCATTTACATGTATTTTTAAGGGGGAAAGGAGCAAGAACTTCGTCCCGTACTTTTAATTCACAATATAAAAATTAAGCCACTGGTTCATATAATAAAGTTATTTTTTCAACTTTCACACAGATATATATGAAAGCTTTTCTTTTAAACTTAGCAAAAAAAAAAAAAGTTCTACAATATGCAGAAAATATTAGATGTCATTTAGAGACGTGAATGTAAAAAATGTTACATTTACGCATGTACTGATAAAGATGCTCGTTTAGATTTTTGCATTTGGTTTTTTATGCCCCCGCAGTCGGAGAATTAGGAGATGGGGGCGTATAATATTTTCGTTTGGGATCTGTTTGTCCGCCAAAAAAAAAAAGTTACCTCAGCCTAAACTTTAGAACGGTTGGTGATGGGGCATTTTATTCACATACAGATGTATTTCTTTTGATAAGTCCTCTTAGGATACTAAATTTTTTTCATCTGATATCCTTGACCTTGGAGTTTGACCTACTTTGAAAAACCTTCACCTTGGCCATGAGCTCACGCTGCTTCCATACTCTCGGGGATATCAATGTTTCTCAGAACTCTGAAAATACTTTTTGATGAGAACTAGATTTTTTTCTAGTTTTGGAACTCTTTCACCACTTGCTTTGACGTAGTTTGCTTTTTTCATTATCTTTCTACTATCGCCCGACCCATCTGGGTATAAATTCCTTTTATCGGGGATTAAACATGAAAAGCTGTATTTAAGAGTGGATTGGCAAATAGGTTAAAGGTTATTGACAATTTCCTGTTAGCTTGTAAAGTTGCTGGGTGCCCAGTGCCACCCTCTAAATATATGTACCTGACTAAAAGTTCTGTGATGCTGTAACCTTATTAAAAAGCAGCGGACTGTGCAGCTTATCCTTCGATTTCTAAATTTTGTCAGTATCAATTCTATTTCCATTAAAATGGTAAAATCCTGCATCTGGTGCCAAGAACTATCCACTGCAAGCATATGAAGTCTTTCTATGGTAAAAGTAGAAATTGCTCTCTCTCTCTCTCTCTCTCTCAAATCAAGGATCGCTACTGATCAAGAGGGAATAGTGTTGACATACTTGGAGAACATAAAAATTGTTGACCTAGATAGAAAGCACGCTGGACAACATGGTTTTGCACATCTTGAAATGATTGATAGCGTAGGAGCCCCTGTGTACTAACTCATGAGTGGGGCTTATCCATTCTTCAATTTTAGAGGGGATACCAGGTCTTGTTTACTACAAAAGCTGAATGAAATTGTAAGATAATAAAATGCACCCCTCCTTGACCTAAATAAATACATCATTTGATGTGACCTTCTGTCACCTTAGGAGAAGGCAGGAGGGACTGATGTGAAGCGAAATGGAAGTTTATTATCAAGTGTCTTGCATTGTTTCTTGGTAACGGATGCAGATTACATTCTTAGATTAGAAATAACTTGCAATGAAATGAGTGAAGAGTGGCATTTTCCACATTTCACGAATACAGAGAGATGAATCACTCTTTTTTTCAATGCAGTGCTGTATAAAATGACTGAAGATGAATGAGATTTCCCTGCCATCAAATCAAACGATATTAGAACAAGCAAGTAAGAAAATCTTATGACATGTAACGCATCATATCCTCTCCCCATTCTTACTAAGTGTAATACAGGGAGTATACATATTATATATAAAGTCGTTATTTTATTTTTATACTTCCAAATAATGAAAGAAAGTTAGAAACATGAATGTAAAAAAAGCAACTGCCTCGCAAGTCGTAACTTCTTTCGCATGTTGATGCTGCATAGGGAAAAAAGATATACAAAGTGGAATAACTCGCTTCAACAGTCGATGAAATAACAATAGGCCTACATCCATAACTGTGCGTATGTGCCAAAACTTGATTTAAAATAATCAAGTTTTTTAAAAAAGTTATATTGTATATATGTACAGGAAGAAATAAAATGAATGGAAAAAATATAGCTTGTAAATTTAGTTCTAACCAATTCCTTTAAAATGTTACTTAACAGTTAAATACAGTAAAAACTTACTGGGCTAAATACTAGTACTTTCACAAGTTGTCTTTCTTGACTGTGGCCCAGTGTGCTTTTTCAGTACTATACACATGTACTACTTGTATAACACCATATCCCAGCATATGGAGTGTATAGTACTATATATTATAGTTTGCAGTTAAGTGTGAAGTTTTATGTTACGTCACGATCTAGTTGACAGCTGCGCTCAAGGTAAAGTGTACACGCCTCCTAACCGCAAGCTTTTCGACTGGAAATTTCTGTTTATCCTAACAGACTATTTCCGTGTCAATGTAGATAATACAAGAAACATATATTGACGCAAGCGTCAAAAATCGGCCGCAAACCAATTGGTCCTTTCAATGAAGTAAGTAGAAACTGGAATGCTTGATGTTGTAATCAAAATATCTTATATTTATCTGTTAATTAATATATCCCTGTGACATTGAACATTTGCATGCGACATTACAGGATTTTCTTCCATACATAATACATTTATATTAGTACATGTATAAGCAAACTACTCATAGTCCTCTGCGTCTCCGTGCACAGTTTACTTACTTACTTACTTACATATCCTCTTCGTCCCCGATGGCTTCAACAAGCTGCCTCCATCTTCTATCCTTTGCCACATACTGTGCCTGCCCCCACGAGTAGCCCATTTCCTCTAACTCTGATGTTATAGTTCTTCTCCATGTTGTTCGTGGTCTACCTCGCTTCCTCTTTCCAGATGGTGTCCAGTGTAAGGCTGCTTTCGGTATCCTGCTCTGGGGCATTCTCATCACGTGTCCCAGCCATCTCATTCTTCTTTGCTTGATTTCTATTGTTATACTCCTGCTTTTGCTTTCAGGTCTCTGTTAGAGATCTTGTTCGGCCAGAAGATACGGTGGATTTTTCGAAGAAAGTTGTTGTAAAATGCCTCTACTTTTCTCATGTCTCTGTCAACAACACGCCAGCATTCAGGCCCATACAGGAGAACTGATTTGACATTGCTGTTGTAAAGTTGGAGTTTGGTTCCAGATGGGCTGAAGTTGTGCAAATGTTGTCCGTGATTTACTAAGACGTGATTTTATGTCTTTACCAGCGCCGTTGTCTTTACTTAGGATACTGCCAAGGTAAGAAGTCCTCAACTTCCTCAAGTGCCTCTCCATTTAATGTGACAGGTTCTACTGGTGCATTGATTGTCTTTAACTTGGTCTTCTTGGTCTTCTTGGTATTGGCGTTAAGTTCAATTTGTTTGGCAAAGGAGTTTAATTTATCAGTCTTTTCTTGTAGGTGGATGAGGTTTCCATACTTCTGCCAGATAAAGTCCAGGTCTTCTAGGTGACTCATTGTCCATTGGATCCTGTGTGTGGTGTTTCTTTGGATCCAATCTATGACCATAAGGAAGACAATTGGTGATAGTATGCATCCTTGCCGTACTCCAGATTTTACACTGAAGGAGTCCGATATTCCATTTTTCAGGATGACACTACACTTGAAGTTTGAGTAAAATGTTTTCATGATGTTACAGATCTTTGCTGGTATTCCATATGATCTTACTATTTTCCAAAGTGTTTCCCTGTGCACACTGTCAAAAACTTTCTTAAAATCAATGAAATTGATATACAGTGGCATTTGCCACTCAATACACTGCTCTATAATGTTACGAATGGCAAAAATTTGGTCTGTACACCCTCTTCCTCTTCTAAATCCAGCTTGTTCCTCTCTCAGTTTCTTTTCAATCACTTTGTCTATTCTGTATAGCAGTATTTTACAGAACACCTTGCTGGGGACTGAGAGCAGTGATATGCCTCTACTCTCTACAGTCGTCACAAATGTGGAGATCTCCCTTTTTTGGCAGCTTTACAATGAGTCCTTTACTCCAGGTATCTGCTGTTGTTTCATTTTCCTAGATATGTATGGATAGGTCTAATAGCATCTTTGATGATGTTGCAATATCTGATTTCAGCATGTATGCAGTCATTGCCTGGGGATTTACCATTCTTTAATGCTTTAATACAGTTTTGGACTTCTTCGAGGGTAGGTGGTTCAAAGTTTATTTCTAAGTCTTCAGCTGGAGGGTCTGGACTCGCTGGTTTATCAGGTTCTGGGCAATTTAGTACTTCCTGGAAATATTGTACCCAGCGGTTGGCTTGTTCGTGTTCTGTTGCCAGTGGGTGACCATCTTTGTCTTTCACAAGAGCAGGTTGGGTTGTAGTGCGACCACATAGCTTTTTTGTTATTTTGTGAACAGTGCTCATTTCTCCATGTGAAGCAGCTCGTTCAGCTTCTTGTGCCAGACTGTCAACACACATTCGTCTATCCCTCCTGGCACATCGCTTGACATCTCTGTCCTTTTCTTTATAGGAAGCTTGTAGTTGTTCTTGTAATCTTGCAGACTTGGTACTGATAATTTTCTGCTTTATAATCTTTCTTTCACCTATTTTCCCATGTACAAGGTGTTAGCCACTCTTTGTTCTTCTTGGTTCGGTAGCCTACAGTTTTTTTCGGCCGCTTCAATATGCACTTTCTTGATCGTGTCCCACCTTTCTTGAATATCTTCAACATCATCAAGACTTTCTTCCAGAATCTTGAATCTGTTCTTCAATTCCAGATTGAAAGATTTTCGTGTGTCTGGTATCTTTAACTTTTCCACATCGATCTTCCTTTTTGTCTCCTGCTTTTTGGGATTTCTGCGAAGTTTTAGTTTTGTAATAGCTTTCAACAGATAGTGGTCACTGTTGACATCTGCTCCACGGCATACTTTAACATTATGTAGGGATTTGCTCCATTTGTTGTTTACAGTTATGTGATCAATCTGGTTTGTTGTTCTACCATCTGGAGATTTCCACGTGAGCTTCTGTATATGCTTGTGAGGAAATATTGTGCCTCCTATTGTCTGGTTGTTGTTGAGACAGAAGTCAATGAAGCGCTCTCCATTGTCATTTTTAATTCCACATCCATGTTTGCCCATAGATTTCTCACAGTCAGTGTTGTCAATACCCACTTTTGCATTTAGGTCTCTCATTATCAGCAGCATGTCATGCTGAGGGACTTTAGAGACAACCATCTGTAACTGCTTGTAAAATTCATCTTTCACTTCTTCATCGGCATCATTTGTTGGTGCATAGCATTGTATGATTGTCAGTTTACAGTATTTGGAGTTGAATCTTGCTCTAATTAGTCTATCACTAATTGGTTCCCATTCAAGCAGTGTTTTGATCTTGTCTTTGCTTATCATAATTGCAACCCCACTTTGATGTTTTTCATTGTGCCCCGAGTACAATGTGGTATGGCCACTAGTTATTCTAATCCTGCCTGATTTTATCCATCGGCATTCGCTTATTCCGAGTATATCCAACTTGTATCTCTGCATTTCATCCGCAGCTTGTGTTGTCTTTGATGTTTCATACATCGTACGAACATTCCATGCTCCAACAAAAAGTTTTTCTTTCGGCCTTAGAAGACTATCAATCAATCTCATAGAAGATATCATATTGCCTGTGTTTTGGCTCAAGTCTTCGCAGACACAGTTTTCATTTATGACATTTGCTGAAGTTTCTGTAACTAGTTATTTTTTTTTACTGGGTAGGGTAGTAAGCCGCACGCCAAACCTCCACTCTGTTGGGCCGGGTTTTCTTTCTGGGTTGTCCTTCCCTTAGATGATTGCAATCCAATGCTAAAGAGTTCCTCTCCCCGGATTTTCTTTCTGGGTTTACTGCCACAGCCTTTGGCTCTCCCACGTCATCTACAAGGCAGTAGAGCTATTTTTCCTATAGCTGGGTCAAGGTTAATGAGTGCCAGGGCATATCCATACGCCGACGGGCCTACACACTGCATCTCTGGGGTCCTTGATACTCCGAGGTCCCCTACAGATCAGTCTGAAGTGAATGCCCTCAGTATCCATGCATTGCCACGAGGAGACACTAGGAGTCTTGATAGTGCAGAGGCTTTATACTGGCAAGGAAAGAATTACGCACTCGACTCTCCCTTTTACCTACAAGTAGGCTAGCCAGCGGAGGCAGTAGATCTACAGGTCGACCCCCATCACACTAGACGCTTTTCACTATCCAGTGGTACCACCATCAATGCACCCGTGCACACTCTGGTATAAAAAACTTTGATCCTCGGGTTTACAAAACTATCAGTTACGTACTCAAACATACTCATGAAAGTATATCTGAATCCACAAAGTTATGTAAATTTATTCACAGTATTTCTTTAAAGTTAAAGATCAAAGTTAATCATATTATATAGGGGAAATTGTCAAATCTGTAAAATTTTTGCAGAAAAAGCGAATTGGAATATGAGCAATGCATTTTCTAATTGCAAATTGATCAACAAATATATTTTAGGTTAAAAAACGATAGGTATCCAGGCATTCAGAGAAATTGTCATGATTTTTATACTTATTTTGTATTTTTTGTCTTCTATTTCCGTCATGTACATGTACATGTATTCAATAATATATAGTATAAAAGGCTTTTGCTATCATTGAAAGACAACACAGATCACTTCAAATTTCATATCATGCTAGTAAGCATTGGTATCTAAGGCTGGATTCAAGAACATCTTATTTCTCTAAAACTGTATGTTTTTTCTTTTACTTTTATGGGGTACAAATGGCAACTTTTATAAGACCTTTTCTAAGACTTCCAAAAACCTTGAATCTTACAAAGATGAATAAAATGAAAATTGTTGCTAGAAAAAATTTCATTCTCAAGCTTCATTTTGATGCATTTAAAATTAAATATTAATTTTTGGAGTTATCCTTCCTGATTGAGGATTGGATATCCATAAAGTAGTTTTTTTTACATTTAAAGATTAAAACTAAAGTTTTAAGTTATCTAAACCATAGAGATACCGGTATATAGTTTTACCTAAATAAAAACGCAACAAATATATGGGGCTCTTCGCTCGCTCTCAGAGGATGTTAACCCACCCCCACCCCCCAAATCCTTCTAGATCCGCCACTACATTTCTCCTCTCTGGTGTGAGATATGGCGGGAAAAGGCTTTCGAAGCGATAACAAGGGGATCGAATTTTTTTGAGTTTATGGATATATTTCGCTGGAAAGCGTTATCGTTTCGAAAGCACAGGTACTTATGGACAGGAACACCCCCCCCCCCGGATATTCAACCCCGGGGTTTATTGGACATTTTTTTCCCAAATTATATTTATTACACTTATTCATCATGTGTACAAAATGAAGAAATCGTCAAAACCCAAAAATAATCGCTCCACAAAAAATACCCCACTATACATTATAAGAGAGAAAGGTATGCCACTCCAGTTTGTTTACGTTGTACCCCCACTGGTCTTTCTGAGTTTAAAAATGTATTTATTTTATTTCAACCTAAAATGTCGATTCACACCGTCTTTACATATATTTCTGTCTTAGTCCATGCTATCGGATTGACTTGGAGGGGGGAGGGGGGCTGTCCTGTCCACAAGTACCTGTGTTCGAAAGCACAACAGTCTACAGCCCGTATGTTGAGATCTACACGGTGGTGATCAGGGGTACCTGCTGGGTGGAACTCTATTGATTATGGAGTGAAAATCCATAATTTATTTGATTGATTGATTGTATGTTGTTTAATATCCCTCTCGAGAATTTTTCCACTTATATGGAGTCGCCACCACATGACGGTGTATGGAGAGATGCAAATTTTGTCATATACTTGGCACTTACGGTCATGAGCAGGGAGGGATCTTTTTCGTGCCAGCATCTACTGCAACACGGTTGATACGGTCTCATCCGAAGGACCGGTGTCATATAGTGAGACTTCATGTCTTCCCCCCGGAAGTCATATAGTGGGATTCGAACTCCGCATAATGACCATAGTAATTTGGATTTTATATACATTGACATAATTAAATATTTATTGTATGCTTTAGCCTTTTAACTTTTATAAATTTTATAGAAGTATTTTTAGGATTTGTATTTCATTTTGAAATTAAATTTGCGTGATATTAATGAAATTACATCACTATAAAATCAAATAAGATGGATTTGAGTTCTAATACACTTTAAATCAAATTCTGACTGTCGTGCATATTTTAGCAAAAGCACCGGATGCATGGATTGGGTTAACCCCCCCTTTTTTTTTTAAATCGATGACCGGAAAAATTGCATGAAAATGTGTGCATCCCCTGCTCATCACACCCATACATCAATTCATACAATTATTTTTTTCATTTCGGTCGTGTTTTAAAATCATTTGTTTAAAGATATTTTATTAAACTGGGTTTGGACGATTGGATGTTTGAATACATGTATAAAAAATACGTAAAATTAAAAAAATATATATTCTGCATTGCAATTGTCACTTATTTGACTAAACTTTTTGCAAAATAATAATTTCAATTTTAGTGTGTAAGTTTTGTCGCAATTTCATTTTTACACTTTATACGTTGAAACACAGGCATTGTATGCACAGTCATTACTTGATTGAGACAACAAAATTAAAGTTTAAATTTTTCTTCTTTTCGCAACATTTTTTATTAAATCGGTAACCATATCTTGTATAAATAGCTAATGTTTGTACACAAACAGAAAAACCATTAAAACTTTATCAATTTTTTTTTTATTCAAATGCTGAAAACAATCAGAACATTTCATATAAGTGAGAACTAATAAAATTATTCGTTATTTATGTAAAAAAGGGTATACATATTATATATATTATATCATCTCAATGTTCATATGTTATAATGGATATCAAACAGTTAAAACGATATTCAAACTGTTCATGCATATAAAATAAATATATAAATACATGTATATATATATATGGAAGATAATTTCATAAATTAACACTGTTAGAATTTTTTAAAATAAAAAAATTTCCGAAACTATAATAAGAGGGGGAAGTCTAAAATGCAAGGCTGGCTATGTACAAAAAATCTTTTCAAATATCTTTGGTATCAAAGGCCTTCCGGGGGGTATTATGGAGCCTTATCTTTCCTGTTGTCCCACAGTGGGATTCGAACCCGCGACGTAAGAATAAACTAAATGTATACATGTATATAGGATGAACAAGGGTGCCTTTTTTTTCAAAATTGTAAATTTCATGGCCCCTGGTATAAGGGTCCTCCAAACACATACAACTTAAGTTCTCATGTGACTGAACTTTTAACATGCATATCAACCTTTAAAATCTGCCCAGGAATTAAAATATAATTTATACCGATTTTTTTTAAATATTAATTTCACAAGTTTCAAGATATTTTTCCCAAGGCATTTTCACACCTAGCACAACAAATAAATTTTTTCTTAACCTATCGTATATTTATAAGCTCACAGAATAACCATTAAAATTTAATTTTATCAATCGACATATTTTTAGAGAAATTTATTTAATTTATTAAAAATAAAACTCATTTTCTCTAAAATACATCTAGAGAAAAATCAAGGAAGACTCCTTCTGTATAGAAAAGGCATCAATGAATTAGATTACATCAAAAAATTGAATTAAAATATAATGCACTGATGTACAAAAAATCTTTTCAAAATCTTTGGTATCAAAGGTCCTATTTGGAGTTATCTTTCCTGTTGCCTGGGACCCAAAAACTTTGGCAAGTGTCCGCAAACGTGACTATAGCTACTCATTATTGGCTACTGAACTGGAAAGATTTAAAAGAGGAAAAGTAGAGACGCACACTATTTTATCAATATTTATAAACACACAGTGAGATAATATATTATCGAAACGCATATATTAGTGCGTAAAATATCAACTTTCATCACAGACTCTGTTGAAAATCATTATGAAAATGGGTTGATTAGCCTGAAAGTATGAATTACCAAAAAGTTCTCGTCATACTGACATCCGTTGTTTAAGAATTATAATGTAACATAAACCCAGACGTTTGTTGTTCTTTTATAAGAAAAAAAAAACGGACATCTTTTTCTATCGGTCACTCCGTGACCATGCCATGTGTTCATTATTTATGATTAGGGTGTCGCTCTCAGTGTAGTGCATACTATTCCCTTAACAAAACCTTCATCTCTAAAGCGTTTGAAAGACCCTCTCACAGGCTGTGCCTCGGCAAATCGTGATTGGACAATCACATAAAACCGGAAGTAAAAGTATTTTTTCTCTGCATACGTCACAAGTCACGTGGTGTGGAGGACCCTTAAATCATGAGCCTTTTTCAATTGTGTTACTGAACTCTTGTTCATGATAAAGAGTATCTGAAAACATACTACATGTAACAGTCTCTACTAGTGGTAGACCAGAGATATCATATGTGATGGTCAAATGTCCATGATTATAGCTCACAGACACTTGTTTCTGTAATTAATATCTCAACCCATATTACATGTATATTATCTCAAGCTATCTAACGCCGATTTACATAGAGTACCCTTCTCCAGAATCGCAGTCGTTTACACTTTCAGAGGAAGCGGCTGAGTGTTTATTACCATTGTCTTCTAGGGAAATTAGTCCACATAACCATATATGGTATGTTTGTCTTTATTTTCATATCTTCAAAACTCTGCTCGCCGACTGGAAAATTCTACTCGCACCATGAAAAGGTATACCTTATAGTATACACTTCAGTATAGTTGATTAACGTACACTAATTATTTATGTTTAATCACCAGTGTCTGCATCTGTGACATCGGATATCATCTGTGTATCAATTTCCGTTATCAAAACCTTTCCTTGATTCAAACTATCAATAGCCGTTTTGTTCGGGGACTTACTGTTCACTATAATTGCTAACAAAACTGTTCTAAGAGACATGACGTTGCATTGTTGTCAAGCACTATATCTGCAACAACTTGTGAAATAACGATTCACCATTCACTAAAAAGTAGTTGATTAAAAATAAGAATTTGAATCTAAATATATAAGGTGTTGTTATCTTCAAAACATGAAATATGTAAATACCCTTTTCCATTTATTTGTGTGCATGTACGTAAAAAAATATTTCTTCTAATTTATGCTTTACAAGTATCCTGAATTTACTATAATTGAGATTCAAGTTCATAGCATGAGATTGTCATGACTACAACTGAGTCAGCCGACGCAACTTTCTCGGTTTAAAAAATGAGTTTGTTATGGATATAATATAACTTGTATGGACGAATTCAAAACGAGGCAAAATTGTTTGCAGGTGTGTAAGGGCGAAAATAAAGCGGGGAAAAAATAACCCTGTTTACAGTATTTTGTTGGTTTCATGAAATTTAAAACCAATACAAGCAATTAAAGTTTTCCTGGAATGACTCTAACTTATAGTATTCACGTTGATTATACTCTGGCATATACAACGTCCTTTTACTAGAAAAGGACATCAATGACAAAGTAAGAACTTGTATACTAAACCTAATGATAAAAATCATGACTTTAACTTTTATGTTGTCTGTTGATATTTGCTAGTATTTAGCAATATAATATTATCATTATCTGCATATTGTTCATGTCCTCCAGTTGATTCAAGCTCATAGCATGAGATTGCCATAGCTACAACTGAGACAACCAGCGCAACTGTCTCGTTTAAAAAAAATGAGTTTGTTACAATATATATTGTTCAAATACAATAGAACAAATTCCAAATCGAGGCAGGCTACTACAGACAAATAATGTGATGAAACAAGGATATCAAAAATCTCGTTTAACGTCAATATTTTGTAAATCTATGAAGGGTGCAATGAGCTTGTTTGTAAAAACACGCTATCGTTAGGTGAATGACCAGAGGAAGGTTTCTTGGATGTAACACCTTTCACTAAATTCAAGAAATTAGAAACAATTAGCATTGCTAAAGCTTTACTAAACGCACTGTCAAAAATGGTGAAAGGATATAGGACCAAAGTTATGATGGTACCCAACCTCTGGACGAATATCATACGTTCAAAAGAGAGTTAAAAGTCAGCATATCAATGCAAAATATTTTGTACATATTGCAGTAAACATAGGTTTAAGGTATACCTTTACTCAGCTGACTAAAAATTCCACTGATAAGAACGAAAAATCACCTATTGCACATTGTACACCTATGATTCTTGTGTTAAATTTCAATTTCAAATTATTAGGTCAATGACCTCGTTTTCAAGCTAGGGACTCCTGAGTATTTCTCGGGAAATACCTCAATTTTTCACACTATGACCATTTTTTTCTTCACTCACTAAACATTACAAGCAACAAAACTCTTTAAATAATGAAATATTATGGTAAGGGAACAGAGTTGCTCCACACAAAGAAATGAGTAGAGTTTGGGCCGTAAACGTGATAATTATTACAGTCCGAATTTCCTCTGTCATATTTATATTTTTTTCCTATTTTTAGGTCACCTGAGTAACTCAGGTGACCTATTGCTATCTGTTTTCGTCCGTCGTCGTGCGTCGTGTGTTAACATTTGTGTGTGAACCAATTTCAACCAAATTTGGTATGCAGCATCTATGGGTGCAAAAATTGTGTCGTGCGGGAAACGTGCGTGAATTGTGTCGTGTGTTAACATTTGAACGTTTTCAGCTTCTTCTCTGAAACAACTGAACCAATTTCAACCAAATTTGGTATGCAGCATCTATGGGTGAAGGGAAACAAAAATTGTGAATTGCATGGTCCCCGCCCCCCTGGGGCCTGAGGGGTTGGGCCAAAACCACTAAAATTATTGCAATCTTAAAAAATCTTCTTCTTTACTCCTGGACATCAAGCAGGCAAACTGTTAGCATGAATGTAATAAGCATTGAGTCCTCTACCAAAATTGTGAAATTCATGGCCCCAGGGTCAGGGGTTCTAGTGTTAGGGCGGGGCTATATAGATTATATAGTGAAAATGCATTATTTCTTTGAAAATCTTCTTCTCTGCTTCTGGGTATTAGATAAACTAACTAAGTACATAGTTATGATGAGCAAGAGTGCCTCTTCCAGATTTGTGAATTTTATGGCCCCAGGGTCAGGGGTTCTGGTGTTAGGGCGGGGCTCTATAGATTATATAGTGAAAATGCATTTATTCTTTGAAAATCTTCTTCTCTGCTTCTGAGTTTTAAATAAACTAACTAATTACATAGTTATGATGAGTAAGAGTGCCTCTTCCAGATTTGTGAATTTTATAGCCCCAGGGTCAGGGGTTCTAGTGTTAGGGCGGGGCTCTATAGATTATATAGTGAAAATGCATTTATTCTTTGAAAATCTTCTTCTCTAGCTTCTGGGTTTTAAATAAACTAACTAAGTACATAGTTATGATGAGCAAGAGTGTCTCTTCCAGATTTGTGAATTTTATGGCCCCAGGGTCAGGGGTTCTAGTGTTAGGGCGGGGCTCTAGATTATATAGTGAAAATGCATTTATTCTTTGAAAATCTTCCTCTCTGCTTCTGAGTATTAAATAAACTAAAATAATTAAGCACAAAGTTATGATGAGCAAGAGTGCCTTTTCCAAAATTGTAAATTTATAGCCCTAGGGTCAGGAGTTTCAGTGTTAGGGCGGGGCTCTATAGATTATATAGTGAAAATGCATTTATTCTTTGAAAATCTTCTTCTCTGCTTCTGGGTTTTAAATAAACTAACTAAGTACATTGTTATGATGAAAAAGAGTGCCTCTTCCAGATTTGTGAATTTTATGGCCCCAGGGTCAGGGGTTCTAGTGTTAGGGCGGGCTCTATTGATTATATAGTGAAAATGCATTTATTCTTTGAAAATCTTCTCTGCTTCTGAGTATTAAATAAACTAATTAAGCACATTGTTATGATAAGCAAAAGTGCCTTTTCCAAAATTGTGAATTTTATTGCCCCAGAATCAGGGGTTCAGGTGTTAGGGCTCTTTTGATTATTCAGTAAAAATACATTAATTCTTTGAAAATATTTTCCTTTGCTTTTGGGTTTATGCTAATGATCCAAGTATATATATTTATGATGAAGAAAGGTGCATCTAGCAAAATGATTATTTTTTATGCCCCCCCCCCCTCCTGGGTCAAGAGGGGGGGGGGAGTTACATAGTCTGAAAACAAATTAATGCTTTGAAATCTGCTCTTTGGTATTAATCAACCATTTTACGATAAAATTTGCAAAATTTTGAAATATGTGGCCCCAGGGTCAGTGGTTCTTTTGGGGTGAGGTGCAAAACTGGTTAAAAAGTGGAAGAACATTTTCTCTTTGTAACTCTGATCTACCTCTGGATATTGAATAAGTAGAGTAAGCATGCTAAGTTTTTTAATTATGATAAGCAATGGTGCCTCTTTCAAAATTGTGAATTGTGAATTTCATGGCCTCTGGTTTAAAACGTGAACCAAATTTAATTGTTTGAAAGTTGTTACACAATACTCAGGTGACCTATAAGGCCCGTGGGCCTCTTGTTAATCAAATATTGCAAAAATCTGACTGATAAGAACTCTAAATTATTTATAGCCTCAGGTTACTTTTGTTACCCTCATTCTCATGGTATTAATATTATATGGGGTCAATGATCAAATTATTGAGATATGTTGACTGGAATGGTTTTTGTACATGTTTTAAATTTTTTTATGTCATAGCATTCATTTATTTGAAATAATTTATGAGCTTAAACACATATAAAATTTGTTAAATGATGTCTTAAAATACATGTAACCTTTACTTTGTGCAAGAAAAAATTTTTTTGACAAAAAATGAAAAATTAAAAATTTAGTCCGAATTTCCTCTGCATAGCCATACATTGAGCTTTGTTCCTGTATATTTTCTTCAAGGACCTACATATTAAATTGTTTAATTGATATTGAGATAAAACTTAGTTATTTCATCCATTTAGAACAATTTTTGATTTAATATATTATACTTTATAAAATTTCTTCTCTGATTTCTGAAACCTGAGTAAACGTCATCCTTAAGTGCCCAAATGCAGTAGCTGAAACAAGAATACAGTGAATGTATTGACCATATTCACGGGAGTTTCACTAACACTCTTGCTGATGTCCGCATGCAAAAGGAAATTCGGAAAGAGAAATTAAGGCAGAAAATGAAAATATGGACTTTGAAATTGTGTAGCAAATCCAATTTGAATCGTTTTTACGTGTAGGAAAACGAAAATATAATAATTATGTGTGATTGCGACCATAGTCAGTAATATATACTAGAATTCGCAGAAATATAAGGTAGACTGCTAGGGCCGATCCCTCCAGTAAGTTGTGCATGGTTCGGAAACTGTCAGAACAGAATAAGGTGGCAAAGCTGCATCTCTTCACTTCTTCATGTAAAATGAATTTGCTGAGAATCCGTCATTTCTATCCAAATCTTGCTAAAATACTGTCTAAAATGGACTATACTAGTAATCTATTGTTTCAACTGTTCTCAGTTCATTCCTGGCTATATTGGATCTCCAATTACTCGGAGTATTCTCCAAACAGAGCACTGTGACCTTGCTAAGGTTCATGTAGAAACGCTTTCTCAAAATCCTTCAACATTAACCAGAGCTTATATTTTTTGATACCGTCGTTAGATATTTAATTACTAATAATTGTTTAAACAAAGTTTAATCCACAATGTAAACATTAAGAAAAACAAATCTGAATTATTTCTTTTATTGATCAAGTTTAATTGTACATGACGCGCTTATGTCCAAAATCTGGATACATAGACAAATCAAGAGGAAAAAAAGCTATTACAAATCATATTTGTACATCTGTTCCTTCGAATTATTTAAGATATAAGGGTTGCCAAGCCAGGGATGAATTTCGTGATTCATTGACATGGAGCAGTTGTTGAAGCTGGTATTGTGTCTTTTGCTTTTCGTGCTGATTTTAATTTTCTACGAAATTAATTTGTTCCATGAAGGTAGCTCTGAAGTATCCACATTCTATAAATATGATACTTTTCTACTGAGGAATGACTCGGTTTTTATTATTGATACAGCCGGATGTAAAATTCCAAATTATCAGGCATTTGATTTTTCGATCAGGGAAAAAATTCGGCCTGGCAAATTTACGAATTGTAACAAGAGTCCTTCTTTCCTTAAAATACGATCAAACTGCCTTGAAATAGATCGCGCAGTCTTGCAGAAATCTCCGTTCAAAAACTCGTTTTCCTTCTGTCAAGTTCATAGTATATATCGGCCCAGACGAGGACAGCACCATAATTACTTCAGATACATACCAGAAAACGGAAGTCTGATGATCGGTGACCAATTCTGTCTCGATAGTGACATGGCAAGAGTTCGATGTTTTGACAGAAAAAACCGGACCATTTTCACGGAACTTTTCTGGATATACCAAAGGAATGATTCGTATGAAGAGCTCTGTGATAAACGTACGAGAAAAAGGGTAAATGATTCAAATAGTACCGAAAACCTTAGTGTTCTGTTGCTTGGTGTGGACTCAACCTCGAGACTAAACTCACAAAGATATTTTTTAAAAACGAGACAAATATTGGAAAAGAAATGAAATTCCTTTGAATTCAAAGGTCATAACATTGTAGGAATGACTACATTTCAAAATGTGGTCCCTTTGTTGACTGGAAAGAGTATATACGATCTGAAAGAAGATGGTAAATTTGGAAACACCACAATGGATGATTTTCAGTTTATTTGGAAAGATTACGAAGAGAAGGGATACAGGACGTTGTTTGCTGAAGATGCAGCACATATGTCTACATTTGACTATTTTAAACCTGGCTTTGTTAACTACCCAACTCATTATTATAACCGCCCTTGGTCCGTTGCCTGGTGGTATGCTGGCTCACCTCGCTGTATGGGTGGCCGTTCGGAACCAGAAGCAGTAATGGATTATTTAACAACATTTGTAGATGTGTATAAATCTAAGCCCTACTTCACTTTTGTGTTTCTTTCCTCGCTGACACATGAACGTCAGGAATTATCAGCGGAAATGGATGAAGTCTTGTCAAAGTTCTTCACCAAGGCTCTTGAATCAAATGCTTTTAACAACACCATTGTGTTTTTCTTTAGCGATCATGGATTTAGAATTAGTAGAACACGTTGGACGGATATTGGCATGTATGAAGTATTGTCGCCTATGTTATTCATCTCTATTCCTAAATGGTTTTCAGATAAGTACAAAAAGATAGCCAACAATCTACGAAATAATGCATATAAGCTTACAACAGTTTACGATATCTATGAAACTCTTCGAGATATTTTAAATTTCAATGTACAAGAACATAGTTCTGTTCTCAGAGGAGAAAGTTTATTTTCAAACGTCTCGAAAACTAGAAACTGCACTGATGTTGGTGTCCCTGAATCCCTATGCTCATGCGGCCATTACATAAAAATCGAGGATTTTTCAACAATTTATGCAGCTCGCAACTTATCTACAGAAATTGTTTCTAAATTAAATGATTTGTTAAAAACCCAATCAAAATGTGAACGCATCAGTTTGGATAAAACAATATCAGTTTATCAAAGAGTTTTGGGAAGCAAATCTTCATACCGAATAACTATACGAACACTACCTGGAAAAGCGTTGTTCGAAGCGTCAGTTTCCTTAATAAATGACACTTACCACGTGGGACAAATATTACGCATTAACAAATATGGCGATCAATCAATATGTTTGAACGACTATTTCTTACGCAATTATTGTTACTGTAAGAATACTTGAAAATTGTTGTTCAATAAGCTATTATTTTATCAGAAATGATACATGTCTCATGTCACTTATTATATCGATTTAATTATTCATAATTTGAAAACGCATACTCCGGTATTTTGATTATTCGATAACATACATATATACTGTGGTTTCATCAGCATTCGTTGAGCACCAATTTTCGAGGATTTCGTTGTTGAGCAGATCCACGAATTCAAATGTTCATCGAATTACGAAATTTGATAATTTGATATTTATTTGTATAGGCTATGCTTTTGTCCACGAAATTACGTGACCTCGAAAACGTCTGCGCTCTACAAAATCCACGAAAATTGATGCCAACGAACATTGATGAAACCGCAGTAGTTAGTGCGGTCCATAGTTTTTTTTTCTGTATACAATTTTTTCATACCTTTTTCCGTATTAAAAGACATAAATTATACAAAGATACTTTATTGTTACGTAGGTCGTAAATTATTCAAATTTCGGTGATATTGTGATATTACAGCCCTCATATAAAAAATCCAGCTTATTTTGGAATATTGATTGGTGACATTTGCTTTCTGTTGAACACTACAAGTAGATACTTACAGTTATAACTTAACACGATTCAGACTCAAATGTTCCTATTAGACCATTTGGAAGTTTGTGAAAAAAAATACTTTTGGTTTTAGAAAAAAGTATTATTCCAGTCTGTAACTTGCTGGTTGAGACTTTATACATAGTAGCAGATTGACAAGATGTTTCAATTTTGTTTTCAAAGTTTACAACTAGATTGCTTACTTTAGATCTTCGTACACACACTCTTCTATATCAAACTGCAATTTTGCTCACTTTACAGTCTCCTCTTAAATCTCTGCTTGCTGAAGTCTTTGATTTAATGCAAAACAGTACATCGGACATGTTGGCACATGTATTTGTAACTACACCAGTAATAACAAAAAGTGTTCAAGAAATTGTACAATATAACGTTTTTGCCACACAAATAAATTTTCAAGCAATTAAACAGGTAATTTAATGACATTAATTTCGAAATATTCAAATTTTCTTTCTTTCTTTCTTTCTTTTTATTTTAAAATTATTTTTTGGTCAATATTCAGCTGTATACCAATACACCTGTATTTATACTTACGTTAAAAACGTCGCTTTTCCCCACAAATTTCTTTTTTTTTTTCATTAATTTTCCAAAGATATATTTTTGAATTTCATTTTGACTGGCGTAGATACTATATCGATAGTACATGAACAAAAGACAATGATTTAAAGCATCTGTTGCATCAAAGGTCTAAATGTTAAATGTACAGAGGATACGTATATGTACGTGTGATATCTTCTCAAATGGAAGTGTTAGTCATGGAAAGATTCTTCAATTTGGTAACTTTTCTCATTATATTTGTTCTTATATTATTCATCTATGAAGATGGACTTAAAAAGGTTTACGATCTGCGAATATCATCACTCTATGAACACAAGAGTGAGCAGTGGCATTATGACAGTATGTACGTCATTGATACACCCGGATGTAAAATACCAAATTACGAAGCATTCGACCATACCATCCGGGAAAAAATACAACCGGGTAAGTTTATGCAGTGTAAAACAAAACCTTCTTTTGTTAAACAAAATTCAAACTGCATAAAAGTTGATCGAGTTGAATTAAATAAATCTAAGTACAAAAATTCCTTCTCATTTTGTCGTGTCCATACTGTGTATAGACCACGATACGGAAAGGACCACAACTACGTCACATATATAAATGAACAAATATTGACCAACGAAACGTGTGTTGAAAGTGACATGGTGAGAGTTCAATGCTTTGATTTCAAAAATGCCACAATTCATACGAATTTTTTCTGGATACATCAAAATAATAAAACACTGGAAAAACAATGTGACAAACTTTTCAGGAAATGGTCGGAAAATGCAGACCTTGCCGAATCACTAAGTGTTCTTTTGCTGGGTGTAGACTCAACTTCCAGACTCAATGCACAAAGATTTTTTGTCAAGACGAGACAAGCAATGAAACAAAAATTTAATTCCATTGAATTCAAGGGCCAAAATATTTTGGGAATGGATACCTTTACAAATGTAGTCCCGTTGCTGACAGGCAGTAGTATATTTGAACTTAAAAAGGACGGGAAATTTGGAAACACGCCTATGGACGGTTTTGACTTTATTTGGAAAGAATTCGAGCAAAACGGCTACAGAACATTATTTGCTGAAGATGCAGCATGGATGGCAGTATTTGATTTCGTAAAACCCGGATTTAAAAACTTCCCTACTCATTTTTACAACCGTCCGTGGTCTGTTGCCTGGGAGTCCCTTCATTCTCCTTGTATAGGCGGACGGTCGGAACCAGAAGCCATTATGGATTATATGACCAAGTTTGTGAATGTGTACAAAAATAAGCCATATTTTGCCTTGGCATTTATAACATCTTTGACTCACGACAGTCAGGAGTTATCTGCAGAGGCAGACGAAATTATGTCCAAATTTTTCCTTAAGGCATTCGAATCAAATGCTTTAAACAACACAATTGTATTTTTCTTTGGTGATCATGGTCTACGGTATAGCGCAACTCGTACCTCGGACATAGGCTCGTACGAAGTACAGTCACCAATGCTGTTTATCTTAACTCCTAGATGGTTTTCCGAAAAATATAAGACAATAGATAACAATCTGAGAAAAAATGCAAACAAGTTGACTACAATGTACGATATCCATGCAACTCTGCATAATATCTTGAATTTCAGTGGAGAAATAGTGGAATACGATTTTCCTCAAAGAGGAGAAAGCTTATTCTCTGATGTTTCAGATACACGGAACTGTTCTGATGTTGGTGTTCCCGATTCAATGTGTACTTGTAGTCAATATGAAAAGCTGAATAATTTTTCAAGCATTTATGCAAAACACAACCTCTCTGTTATGGTAGTTAGAAAAATAAACAATCTTTTAAAGAATCACCAAGCTATATGTGAACATCTCACGTTAGACAAAACTTTCTTCGTATATAAAGCTGCTTCTATAAAAAGACTGCATGTTTTCAAGATAACTATTCGAACATTACCGGGGAAAGCCTTATTTGAAGCGGCCGTTGGCTTCGACTCATCCAAAAACGAATACAAAGTGGAACAAATATTACGTATCAATAAATATGGAGATCAATCAAAATGTGTGAACGACTACATGCTTCGAAATTACTGCTTTTGTAAAAACCAGTAATTTGCTTATTGTAAATGTTGAAATGTGAGTACCTGGAATTGTTAGGAAATATGTAATAAATTCTTGAAAGCTTTACAACTTTTCTTCGGGAAGGTGATTTTTGTTTATTTAAGGACCACACTCGAACATATTATGTGATGTCCAGCAAATGTCGAGGAATGAAATGCAAAATCAACAGATAAATGATTAAATCTTAATTAATATTTAAATTATTATGGTTTTAGCATAAAATGTATTTTTAGGAAATATGTATGCTATTTAATTGACAAAGATTCTTTATTTTGTTCTAGCTGTATGCATTTTGAAAATGAAGTGAATCATGTTCATTACTGATTTTTATTGTGTTGTTGTTGTTTAATTTTACAATATATACAACATTTATATAAAAGGTGAAAAGATTTATTTGAAACCTACTACTTCTCGAGCGAAACAAATTCTTGCCAATCTCCTTTGGTTTCAAATAATGTACAACGTATACGTTTGCACACGATTTTAACACACCAAGAACATACTTTTATATCGTTTTGAAAGGGAACAATCGGAAAAATAACTGACAAATTGAGTGACAATTAATAATTCCTTTTGACAAGTCAAAAAGGAAACTATCCAGTCTAAAGTTTTATTTTGGGGGTAAAGGTTACCCTTTTCTGGTAAGATATTTTTTTCTGAATAATTTAACACAAGGAGAATTTTATTTTACTGGGAAAAAAATCCCGTGTAAGACCACCGAAGAAGATTCTCTTCATATTCTAGTCAATTGAACAGATGTTCAAACTATTATCCAGTTATAATAAATATACACTGTATATATACTTATATCGAAGATGAAAACAAATCAATAAACTTTGTTTCTTTTATCGACTTTATGAACAGATGAGAGACAAATTATATTCCTCAATTTCGTTCACTTTGTCACGTCATATACAATACTTTTACCTGTGGTTTTGTCATTTTTTTTTAACCCCACCCACCCCCGTTTTATTCAAGCGAAAGGAGGAGGTAGTAAACGTGAGTTGTCGAGAGTTTCTTGGAAAACGTCTTTTAGAAAGACACATGAGACCAAATTACATTAAAGCTTTGTCCAAAAGCAATATGTATACTTTATTTAAAAAAAATATTTTCGGAATTGATTTTTTAAAACCTTAATAGGCATAAATGTGTGAATGCAAGGTGAATACCGGTAAACATATGTTACATTTTTTGACAATGAATTTAGAAATCCAATTTTTCAGGAAATTGATTCTTGATTTCAAACAAAAGTAATCTGAGTTTAGATCATTAATAATAAATGACTTGTTCAATTCGTGGTAGAAACTGATATAATATTTGGGTTATTAAAACTTTATGTAAATATGAAAAGCAAGCATTTGGATTTCTTATTTGGAATTTTTGCAATTTGATATGTGAATTGCGACTGATTGTGATTGGCACCTTTCTATTAATGCCATTTATATGCACGAATCCAACTTGTTTTCAACATATAAGTATTTTTATGCCCCCGTAATCGAAGATTCGGGGTTATGTAGTTTTACCATATAGGGTCTATAACATGATATTACCAAATTTACATAAATAATGTAATTAAACTGGATATTGAGTAAACCAAATTTTCTCTGTTTTTCTTAAATTTTTAGGATATATTAGTTATTTTTAAATGCTTCCTTTATTTAAATTTTTCTCGTATTTTTCACGTATAATAAAGTAGTCATATAAAGATACAAAATGATACAAAAACAAAAAGTTTTGATCGTTTACTGAGAGGGGAAAAAAACCAAACACTTTCTTGCAGAATTTTGGCTGAAATCTGTTATTAAATCGGAAGCTCTTAAAAGCTAACATAACTGTAGTTTGTTTGGTAAATCATATTTATTTGATATATTTTAAAACTTTAGTCCCTATTTATTAATTTAACTTACATTTGAAAATTTCTTCAAGTCTTTGATTGTGTAAAAATTGTAACTAAATTCATTGTTGTATAGTAATATTGAGAAGCAGAAAAGAAGTTATTTTCATACACCACCTTTCCGCCAAAAATATAGTCCCGCTAGATTTCAAACTCAGTTTACCGTTTCTATTTAAAGTTGTACAATTGTAATTAGGAAAGAAAAATATGATATTTTTTAACTCTTAATCTAAATATATAAGACATATAAGCAAATAAATTTTGAATATTTCATCAAGTCAGAAACCAGACAAGAATCCTACCTTAACTTTGGCTATAACTTTTAAGTGGATGGGGTTAAGGCATTCAGATTTCACAAATGTATTCCTTGTGACAAGACCTTTCTACGGGTACCACTATATCTGACCTCGAGATATTTGAGGTCTTGTCACAGTGAATACACATATGAAGTATGAAAGCCCTAGCATCATCCATTCAAAAGTTATGACCAAGGTTAAATTTCGGAAATTTTTGGTAAAAATGGGTTAAACTCAAAAGTCAAGGGGACCCAAAGAGAGGTCTTGTCACAAGGAATACACATGTGAAATAGGAAAGCCGTAGCCTCATCAACTCAAAAGTACATATATGTAATGAGCAAAGTTACTTCAGTATTGTTTTTGCGAACAAACAGACAGACAGGGCAAAAACTATATACCCATGAATCTTCGATTACGGGGGTATACAAAATCGATTACAACAGCTGCCATTTTAATTAAAGCAAAGATAAGTTTAAAGATTTTAGCGACGGATAATCAGTGTAAACAATAAAAGATTTGTATAAAACATATTGTTTGTAAACGGAATAACTTTCAAATAGCTTTGACAGACTTTGCACGCACAATCGAGTCTTATTCATTCAAGAGTAACCCGAGACAGACTTATTGATAACAAGCATAATGCAGCATGTATTTTACAAAAGAAAAAAAGTTGAGGAGCCATGCACAGTCAGCTAATTGAAGTATCATTCCTTAATTGTTCATGGACATGCCTTGTCAATAACACAACATCACCGTAATCGAAGATCATATTTAAAACATATACTGTACTTTTGAAACACTCTTGACAAACGTTAGGTATATTTATGTTACTCGACTTTATGGATACATGTTGGAAGTTAATTTACATTATACCTTGTAATCAGGAATTCTTGATTTAATACATATTAATATTAACTTGGTCAATTTTGAGCAACAGTGGTTGCTTGGGAATGTCCAAAACAATACAGAAAGTTAACATAAAATTTATTTACAATAAGAAATAATGAGGTAATAAATATATGCATCTTCAGATAATCACATTGTAAGTATAATGTTCCTAATCTTTCTTCTTATTGAGGACATATTAGACGCCGTTATTTCTTATTATCACATTGTGCACGTGTCTGTCAGGTAATGGAGGTCCATAAACAAGCCTCACCCTGAAAAAGGAGAAGAAATTAAATCTATCAGATGTAAATTAAAATGAATAAAGAAAATCCATTCTTACTTAGTGTTACATTTGAAACCCGTCATGTTTTAAGTTCAGGAGTAAGAATACTTGGAGTATATATTTTTCCAGAGGCACAACTGCTATCATGCATGTTTCTTCAAAGGAGAATAGTATCGGTATGGTACGTACATGTATTTTGATAAATCTTCTGCGGGCAATAACACTCATTTACCTGCAGTTTCTTTCTCTCAATAAAATCTACGAGGCGGTTAGTTGCTATAGGCTTTGGTCTGGACGCAGACGACCGAGGTATTGACGCTCGGTGAATCCAGAGGCTTTCCAAACAAACTTGAGCAGAAGGCCTTGATCTACAATTTCATATAATTTTCCTTTACCATTTTAAACAGATATTTCAAGGTCAAGAATAAATTTTAATAATGTAAATGTTCTACACTTCAAAAGGTTTATATATAATTTCTTTTTGCTGAGTATGCATTGTTACAAATTCTGAGTGAGTATTAGTCCCCCTGTTTACCGGGTACTTACTCAATGTGATCAACCAACATAACTTTGATAAGATCTATAGCCTCGTTTGAAATTTCTGAGAAGTATTCCTCTGGAAAACAGAAGTCGTTTTTGATTATGTTTGCGCAAGTCTCTTCCTGGCTCTCGTCAAGAAACGGTGACACGCCACTTAGTAACACATACAGTACGACCCCAACGCTCCTGTAGGAAATCAAAACAAGGTTATATGAGGTAAAGACAATTTTATATTAATTTAAATCGTCAGGCAATGAAATTGTACATTGACATTTTGTTCTCAACATGAAGATATCAATTTCTGGACATGAAAGATTAAATTCTGTATATTTTCTCTAATTATGGCTTTGTGTTCATTTACCATATATCGGTGAGTGTGGAAACGGGCTGTCCACGGATTATTTCGGGGGCTCTAAATTCCGCACTACCAACATAATGATGGACATAGTGATTGTTGTAGACGATCCTAGCATCACCCGAGTCAATCAGCTTAACGCAGGCGGATCCCATCACGTTCTGAACCATCAAATTCTCTGGCTGTAAAGAAAAATTTTTTTATATACTATAATATGGTAGAAGGAACTGTATTACATAACGTTTTTGTTACATTTTTGTGGTTTAGTTTCATACCTTGACGTCAAGGTGGATAATCCTGCAGTTGTGGAGGTACTGAAGGGCTGCCAACAGCTGACGGACATAGTCTGCAGCCTCGATCTCGTCAAATATCTGTCTCTGACAGATGAACTCGAATAGTCGTCCAACTTCCAAACTATAAAAGAAAACTATTAGTGTGTACTTGGAAAAAAGAAAAAAGTTTTTTGGAGAAGCAAAGTATGTTCGCAATACACAGTGTCCCAGCGATTGTCAATGCCAGTTTTCTATGGGATAGTGAAGTTGGAGGGAATATTGTAATGTATTTGTGTGTGTGAGGGTGTGTGAGAGAGAGAGAGTAAGGGGTGGGCTGGGAATATGTGTGTAACAGAAGTTACGCTAGTAAATATAGAATGCTCAGTTAAACGTGGTGCCTTTATATTTGACGTTCTTTAACCCTGCTACCGACCTTGCATTCCAACACCCCTTCTACGATATTGGATTAAACTTACTATTCCATGACGATGAGCAGATAGCTAGCTGTCTCGTACAGATCGTACAACTGCACGAGATTCTCGTGCTGCAGAGTCTGGAGTATGTTAAATTCCATCTCCACGTCTTCCTTCCGCGTCTGTCGTCTGTTCAGGTATTTAACAGCAACATACTGGTTGGAACACTTTTGTAGGCATTTCTTAACAACAGCAAATCTCCCTCTGCAAGGTTTTTTTTTAAAAATAATTATTATTCAGGATAGAAAGAAAGTCTAGAATTAAACAAACACCAGAGGATGAAAGTATAGTTTGATTAACTACGACGGACCTTCCAATTTCTTCCACCTCTTTGTAATCTGCATCGTAAGTTGTCTTCCAGACTGCCATGGTTCCATCTTCCTTCTCCGACAACTCTGAAAAAAATATCAAAGTTTGCATTAACAAAATGAAACAATGAAATTTCATACTTCCTTTCCAAATTGCCACTGGGGGTACTTTAACATTAAATGAGAAGTTATTATAATTTTCCCCCTAGTTTAACTTCGGTGCCTGGAACATTGATAGATCAGGCACCTCTCCCATGTCAACGAAGGTTGACGGTCCCAATCATAGTGATAATACTCTAGTATGGAAGTCTTATGAATGATATTATGAATTTCAGCTTGGATTTCTTTAGCCTTCAGATAACTTGAAGTTGGGCCGCTGAATAATCCTTATAAACACAACAGATTGAAACTAACCGTTTTCTTGCGGAATGATGATAAAGTCCGATTCGACACTAGGTTCGCTCATGCCTACACTATTATTTGAGCTGACTCGGAACTGGTAGGCGCATCCTGTCACTAGGTCACCTATGACCTGGGACGTGTTGGGTACATATGGAATGGCGGCTTGCCACATAGCCATCTCCCTCTCCCGTAGTTCTATTGTGTATCCCTGAATCTGACCGCCTGACACGGGTGTAGGGGGAGGGGGCCATTCTAAATGAACCGAGGTTCCTACTTGGTTTCGTATAACTGGTTTTCCAGGCGGCTCCGGTCGATCTAAAATGTGAAATTGACACGAGAATGACATAATTCCTATCTAAATTTGGGTGATTAAATGGTGTCTTAATGTTTGAAAGAGACCTTTGAACTACTTACAAAGAACTGTAACATGAGTGCTGGTTGTAACAGAACCTAGTTCGCTGTAAGCTGTACATGAATATTCACCGCTATCTGCCAAGGAAATGTTTTTCATCTGGAAGCAGAAAATAAAACTAAAAATACTGTCATCTTTTGCTTCAAGTTTTGCAAAATTGCAAAACTGACCAAATTATACGTCTATTTTTGGACTTTAAAATTTTTTTATTAAGGATGATCAAAATCATAAAACAGAACAATGACAATACCGTAAGAGTGACGAATCCATCCTCGTTACTGATTATTTGAACTCGCTGTCCTTGGAGTACAGGTGCGCTATTCTGGAAGGCCCACTTGATATCAGGCCGGGGTCTACCACAGATTCTACAGGTGAGGACCGCGGTGTCCCCCGCCTGGACCGTGATAGGGGTCAGTGGCTGTAGAACTGACGGCACCATCTCATATAGAAGGTCGTGAGACCAGATCTACAAAAAACAAAAATATGATACTGCTTATGATTGTGTACAACGGACAATCAGCCATTCTCTCAACCCTTTGATTTGTCCCCCGCTTTTGCGAATGCTTGGGGACATTAAATCTCCTTCGTCTGTCCGTCCTTCAAAAAAATTTAACATTGGTCATAACTTTTGAATGAGAAGAGATAGGACTTTCATATTTCACTTGATCCGTGATCTTGAAGTTTGATCTACTGAAAAAAAACGCTGATAACTTTGATAGAGAAGAGATATAGAGTTTTCGTGTTCTTTTCAGTCTTTTATGGTATACTACTCACTTTCTTTTCTCGTTCGTTGGCTCGGGGTAAAGTTTTACATTTCCTCTCAGGTTGAGGATTTGATTCAGGGACTTTTCTTTCAGGTCTCAACCCCTGCATTTTCATTTTGAATAGTTGCCAAGAACTTTTCCTGAAAGTGAAAAAAATCGAGCTTCACTGTGGAGAAAACTGCACACAGAAAAGGCTATTGTCCATTTATCGTCATATAAGTATATATATACATGTATTTCAATTTAAACAAGTTTCAAGGTTTCCATTTGTCAATTACTTAGTATCTTGTTTCTGAGAAGGGGGTCTATATTAGTTATTGGACATCACTCGTATAATGAAGATTTATTTTGATATGTTACGTTTCCTTACCGAAGACTGCTGTCGTCCTTTGGACCTATTGCCTGCATGGGTATCCAGCCCTCGGCAGCGGGGGAGTGCGTATTGGCGGGCCGGTATACCAGGAACATGCTCTGTTGGTTGGAACATACTACTTGGACAATTTCCCCACGTGACACTGAGATTTCATCCTCTTTGACCGCCAGGTAGTCATATAGAACCTTCCCAATATGTACCAGGTTTCCCTGATGCAGAATAAAAACATCTTATTGAAAATATGCAATACTATAAGTGCAATCTATACGTTAACATGAATTCCCCAAGAGAGATAACTCAACATTGATTGAACACTTTCTTTTAGGAAATCTTCATTAAGATGCAGTGATTCTTTTCATGGTTTACCTCGTATCACTGTATGTTTTTCTTTTACAGAATTACCATACATGTACAAGCAGAGAATACTTATTAGAGTGAGTTATCTCAAAATAAGCAAATGGACAGTGTCGACGATATTTATAAACGGGAGATCACTCCAAGTTAAAAATTGCAATTGTGAGATATTGCTAAAAATCAAATTTTATCCAAAAAAAATGTCTTCAAGATTTTAGGTACTAACCTTTCCAGTCTTTATTGTTTCTTCTATGTTTTTTTTTAAATATATCCAAAAGACTTCAAAATATCCATGCTAGCAACTGATGTAATTTAATGATGATTACCAGAAGTTTATACCATAATGATAATTTTTGACAGCTGATCTATATTTTTTATAAAATCATAATGTCAGTATCAGATTTCAGATCGTGTCCTGTTTACCATCAATGTAAATATAATCAGGGTGTGCATGTTATTGTCCATTAACAAATCACCCTGGTAATCAGGCCTTTGGTAAATGCTTGGAAGATTGAGGGCAAGCCTCGTATATACATAAGTAATCTCTAAATAAGCTTAATTTCATATACATGTACTAGTACACATACAGCATTAAAGCTTACTTACAGATTACTGGTATATGCAAAGGCTTCAAGCATATAATAAAATCTCATTAACTCCCACATTTTAATTAATTTATAAATTAAAAAAATATATATATTCTGTTGTCATTTTGTTGTTTGCCATTTGAGGGTATATAGTATTTGCCCTGCCCATCTGTTTGTCCACAAACACTTTTACCTTGTCCATAACTTTCAAGTGGATGGTAATGGCTTTCATATTTCACAAGTGTATTCCTTGTGACAATCACAATTACCTTTCTTTTGGTACCACCAAATTTTTAAATTGTGACCCATTTTAACCAAAAATGTCCTTACTTAACCATGGCAATAACTTTCGAATAGTTGGTACTAAGGCTTTCATACTTAAGATGTGTATTCACTGTGATAAGACCTTTCATTGGGTATAAAAATATTTGAGCTTCACCTTAGATATTGGCCCACTTTTAAAAAACTTTAATCTTGACAATAACTTTTTGAACCGTTTAATAGCACTAGGGTTTTTATACTGTATTTCACAGATGTATTCCTTTTGACAAGACCTTCCTTTTGTTACCAACAATTTTAACCTTAATCTCGACCTTGGAGTTTAGCTTTCATTTAAGAAAACTTCAACCCCACCATAAGCTGTCACAGGGGACATTATTAGCATTTTAAGAATAAGATTAAATGCATATAATAATTTTGTACCAGACCAAGATACCTTTTATTTCAGTAATGTTTATTCTATACATGTATAGACATTACATGAAAATCTGAACCCAGCTGTACAGTGTACACACTGATTGGGGAACTTATGAAAAATAGACCTTTTGTTTTCAAGACACTTAAAAGACTTCATAATCTATTTTGACCATAATTTCCCCATCCAAGTGGGATCTAACCTGTTCTTTGAAAGATTATCCTCATATCTCATTCAGAAAACTATGAATATAATATAAAAGCAATACATGTACATGACAGAAACCACTTGTTATCCTTTCTAGAAATTAATGTGAAGTACTATGAATCAAAGAGCATGAACAGCTGTTTAATTATCAATGAATTATCATTAAGATGAAACCCTTAGTTTCACAGACTAGAGAAAAAAATTATTAGTTGCATGCAAGAATTACAGCAACTTTTTGCATGCAAACTGTGCCCATGTTAGTTACAAATGGGGATGTTATGAAACATTCTGTTAATGTTAATACCTATAATACCTTCACATGTTGTCCTGGAATCACTTTTAAATTAAATCTAAACATCCCTATAATTTGCTGCTTCTGTTAAGAAATGGACAAAAGATGTTTTTCGTATGAGAACAATACTTTATTGTCAGCCAATGCAGAATGATATTCTGATAACAACAAAGCCTTTTGTAGCCATATAATCTACAAATGTTGTTCACCCATACACAAACACACACTTCCAATACAGCACCTCAGCATGTAGTATAAAAAGACCAAATTGAAATGTTTATACAATATTGTATCATGATATCTATTTTGATTTTTTTTTTTAGTGATGTCAACGAATAATCCACGATTCGACTATCAGTGGAATTGACCGATGATCAAATAATATAACAACATTCGAGTATTATTAATAAATAAATGCAATAAAAGAGTGATAATAAGATACTAGAGTTATCATTGATAAATGGAGAAACCATCGTTCATCAGAGACAGTCAAAAAGGTAAATTTCCATCATAAAACCATTGACTTTCCATGTAAATATAGAATGTACAGCTATAATAAGTGCTTCACTAATGTGTTAAATATTTTTTGTTACATGTAATTGTGGTTTAAGAAACAAAACATAAAGAATACCTTACTTCATTTATCCTCAAAATAAGAACTAAAGCAACTGTTTTGTAAATTCTGTTTTAACTTTTATAACAAATTGGAAGCAATCAATGAGTATAAGAATTGTAAAATTTCTATGCTGGTCTGTCTATTTTACAGGCAAGGTGCTGAAAGATCCATTTACATCCTCTGATAAATCTCCACTCAACACTATCACATATATATAGTATATATATAATAAATCAATAAGTTACACATGTATAGTGGTTTTCAACCACAGAATTTTCTTTCAATTTGAAAATGTTGAAATGTACATTGTTTGACTAAATATTTACTCTACTAACAATACCACAAAGCATTTTGAAATAACTGAAATGATCAAAACACATTTTGCAGAAAATATCAAAGATCAATTTATTACCTAAACTGTTTATTTTATGATTATAATTCATTTCCTTCATTTTTATATGGAAAGAATCTTTATAGCAGTATATGCCTTTAATACTAAATTAAAAAAAGAGGAATGTTACCATAGAAACATACATGAATGGTTGACTGCTTGAATAGCACTTATAAAATAGCATCACATCTAAGGTGAGCAGGGGCAGTGTAAACTGTTTCAATACTACAATATTAAAACAAAACATACAGCTGATTTTTCTACATACATAAATATGATATAACACATAATTCATAAAACAAGGACAACTTCAGCTGTTTTACATAAATACAAAGTTCTGTTAGCAGTGATATAATAGCTAAAAAGATAAAGATATAAAAGACTGAAGATCCAAACTTATTTGGCGACAGAGGAAATGTGGACTACCGAGTTTCACTTGTATATATAGGTTTACCACATGTAGAGAATACTGACAACTCTATAGACATCTGTACTAACATTTACACTGACTAGTATATCAGAAGTATAGGTAGATATTTCTAATCTAGCACTTTTAAAAAATCTTAGAAATATCATAATATTGCACACAATCAATAGATGAACCTTATCTTTTAAAAAGAAGTTACTATAAATACATTTGATTTTGTTCCATGATTTTAATTGATTCTTATTCTAATTTTTCTACACATAATCATGAAATGTTTTACAGACCATGTGTGACCTAGGCTGGTTATGATGTGCATTATAAACTTATGAAAAAAGTATTAGATGACAAGTGAAAATATTTTATCCCCAAATACTGTTCATAAAATAGTTTGTAATAACTATTGTCTCTGAATAGTTTGACAAACAGTCATAAATTGTTCATTTTCAGAACGTGGAGCAGTAGCATATAAGCTTGAGCAAGAATGTCAACAGATTTAAGGAATACTAAAAGACCTCGCATACTGAGCATGCAGACCGACTCATTATTCTGACAGTTTACAATTCATAATAAATTAATTCACATTATCACAGCCAATATCTATTCACACATTGTCTTTCACTTCTGTACTTTCACTTTGGATGTAGTTTCACTTTGATTGCCTGCTTTATCATTAAGATGTTTAAGTTGAATAATTACTAAAATTATACAACAATTTCCCCGAAACATAAATTCACAGCAAAGTTTGTGGTAATGCCTAGTTTATTATAGGAGAAGGAGACATCTTATTTCCTTGCTATATACTGATGCCAACCATCATTAAATACAGAATACTAAATGACAGGTTACTACACACCATATAAACATCAGTTTGTGGTTTTAATGTAAAGGTGTTCTAAAATGCACTGTGGCATTTTGTTCATTGTATACCAGATAATAGTGAACACAATATGACACATGGATTTCTTCTTTTGTTAGTATATGGGAATGAATGTTGTTACAAAGAAAAAAATATATATATAAGGGGGAGGTAAGTGTGCTTGACAGGAGTAACAATCACATGCCTGAGCAACGTGTGCTTTGCTGAAAAGGTGCACATTGTCCTATTTTGTTAACTGGAAATTTTTATCACCAGATCTGATGAATCGTAACCCTGAGATATAATAATTCATAGCTCTGTGCAGAATTCTCCCCTCCAGTTTCAAAAAAAAGGTTTTACGAGTCATAGTGATTGCAGGCAGATCTGATTAGGATTTTAGAACTTCACACAAAATGCATATTTTTGGTGTATATATATAAATATCTATGAATCTATCGTTAGAACTAATCACAGAGAGAATCCACATCACGTGCGAACTTGTCATCACAAAAATTAGGAACACTGGCTAGAAGCCTATCAGTGAATCATGATGCCTTCATATGCTGCTCACTTACCACAGGCTGCTGATCGTCCAGGCTGTTGACATGGTTACTAGAACCTTCAGAAGTCCTTGACCCACCAAGGTCATTGTTCTCAAGGTCTCCTGAATACATAGAGTCACTGTTTGATTTTTTATATTTGTGTCCTTCAGACTTCTTTGGTTTCGGGGAACTATCTCCTTTGTCGGATTTGGTGGGAGATTTTTGGGATGAGTCTTCTGTGAACTCCTCAAGTTCTGGTTTTGATGAAGGAGCTGGAATAGACTGAGATCTAACTGTGCTGTTGGGGGATCCCGCTGTCCCATTGGTTTTACTTTTAGGGTGAGGTTGAGAAATAGATTTGTGCAAGGAATAATCTTTGGAAGGGTTTGTCGAGATGTCAGGAGAAGACCTACAAAACAAGAGAAATATCATTCCAAGAAAAAAGTCACAAAACATTGTTTCTTTTGTATTTTTAACTGATTTAAAATCAGTTCTCTGCAATAATAAAAATATGTCGAACAAACATGCAGGAGTATACATGTTCATGATTTCTTAGGAACGCATACCAGAAAAAATCTAATTTTTTGTTTTTCAGATTTGCCAACAATTACCATAGCAATGAGATCCAAAAAAGTTTAATTTTGTAAATTTGGAAAATCATGACTTTTACAAGAAAAGGTTCCATAATAATTATTTTGATAATTAACTGCCTGCAAAAATTAAAATCCATGATTTTCTAAATTTAATATTTATAATAGACCCTTGATTTGCCAGAAATTAAAGCTGAAATAGATCATGTCTGAGAAGAAACAATAAATACATGTATTTTCAGATACAATTATTCTTCACTTGCATATATAATCCATATACAAAATCGTTTTTATTTAGGCAAGCAAACCAGACTTGGGTATGCTATACAGAAGAGAATTATTCTTTTTGAGTCATTTCTATTATTAAAATGCTCCCTTTTTGAAGCACCCATTTAAATGTCTAAGTGCTGAAAACCATAACAACTGAGAGACACCATGAAAGCAGAAGTCTTTGATGAGACTGTAGCTTTACTGGTGTGAATTAATAATAATCTGGATAAAAACTGCATATAAATTATATTTTCTTCTAAACGTCTTTTGAAAATATATATAAAAAAAATACTTCCTCCAATGAATCAAACTAAAAATATGTATGTTGCTCAATATGAAAAAATGTAGATATGAATGAATACTCCGTATAATATTTTCATGAACTAGATCATGAGTGCAAGATATCACTGTAGCACAGCATATATAATACTTTCCATGCAAAATTTTCTGATAAAGAAGAAATTCCAAATACAAAAAATTGAAAGTAAGGTACATTAATGTATGTCGTACAAATGGCATTTACTGATACACATGTGCTAAAATACTTCTGGAAATTTTATACTCTGATATAAATTGACAGGATTCTCAATTTCAAAGGGAATAAATCTCCTTAAAACAATAAATATATGGTTTAAATGTATAAACTGATTAACATATCATAATAAGCATTTCATATGATATTACAAGGTTTGTACTTTGTAGATAACAGAAAGTTCAATATCCAAATCTTTACCTGTAAGCCTGATGATCTGTTAATTCAATGAATTTACCAGCATATACATAATTTCTGTTAAAAATCCTAATGGTATTCAATACAATAACTTTGTACAGTGTATGAAGTCGGATGACAATACTCAATAATTTCTTTTAAATTACAGAAAACAAAAAAGCGTCTAGATAGATTAATTAAGCATTGAATTCATATTTTGGGATGTCTTCGGTCCTATAACACACCTGGTCGTGCCAACAAATTGAATCCAGGCATTAGTTACAAAAGATAAATGAAAAATCTATATAAAAAAAAAGATCATAAATGTTGTTCTATTTGGGAAATGCATCATTAGTGGTGATGGAGAATTTTTAATCTAGATTAAGTTACAAATTCAATTTAACAAGAGTAACTGACACCCCCCCCCCCCCACATCTGAGTGATATTTACAGAGAACTGATCTTAACAAGAAAAATCTATATGTGGCTAAAAAAGCAGGATTGGTTTATACATGTACATAAATGTGTGTTTGCTATTTTGGAAGAAATTTTTAAAGAATTTTCATCATTTCTAGTAAAACTTTGGTGATGGAGAATTTTTACACTACCTGAGGATGCTTCCATATAAATATGATCAATTATGGCTTTGTTGTTCTTATTTTTAAAGAATTTTCCTATACATCACTTGTAAAACTTTGGTCGGCCATTTTGGCCCCGCCCTAGTTACAAACTTCAATTTCATCTTTCCTGGCACAGTGGTTCTTGAGAAGAAGATTTTTAAAACATGCCACCAAATTTTCATTAATTCCCAATTATCTCCCCCTTGAATGAGGGCCCCCCACATCCCCTTTACCCAAGGATACTTTGTGGCAAGTTTGGTTGATTTGGTTCTTGAGAGACAGACAGATGGACAGATCTTAAAAAAAAAGTATTGAACTTAAGTTTATGTGTACTTACAAATCTGTTGACTGCATTTTTGTAGGATTAGTAATAGCTGCAAAATAATTAAAGGGTACAAATAAAATTTTAATTTTTAATTATTGAAATAAAATTCTCAAGTAATGAACAATAAATATGATGTTAAAATGCTCTAGCCTTTCAGGCAAGTAATATTACCCATAGTGAAGAAGCCCTGCATATCTAATATGGACTTGAGACTCGAGACCCAGTTGTTTTTGACTTCTTCGTTAGGACATTGAATGAGGTATTTAGCATCAGAGCCGGGAGACCGATCGGTCAGCATGAACCGGAGCGCTTCATCCGGTACATTAGGCTCCATCATCATCTGGTTTGTCTGAAAGGAACAGTTTGAAATGACTGTAAAGTTTTAAATATTACAGTTGCATCAAATGTGCAATACAAACATAAATTTTAAAGTCAAATGAATATCTGAATTCTGCTAAATTCATTCTTTAATCATCCTAAATAGCTTTCCTGAAAAATGGGGGTTTTTTGTGTTTGGCATATGAATACATATACTCTAAATACTGTATAACCTACAAGAATATCTTACATGTCAATATATAAATACATGTACTTGATTATAAATAACATGATCATCACTTTCATTTTACCTTTATACTGTTTTTGTAAATGTAGTTAGCATTAGAGAAATTTCCTTTCTTCCGTTCAATCTTTTCACTAAATATTGTGATCTGATCAAACAAAAACACATGTCTCTCTTTGAACTTGTGGTCTGTTTTATTCTTTTCCACCTCCGCTACCATAAGTGTGTCCTGTAAGAGTAGCTTCCCTTGAGCTGTAATTCTTCCCTACAATTAAAAACATTTCAATGCTCAAGTGCAAAATGCTTAAAACATATGTATTTGAAAAAGGTTTGCTTTGATACTCCCATTATCATCTATTTTTATTAAGTAGGTATTAGTGGTAATTTAAAGTTATCATACCATGGGTGTTTTATTTTAATTACTATCAATTAAGTTCTCTATTTCCCCTCATTCATTATACATATTTCAAACAGCTGGAGCACATTTACTCTGATGAAAAAATGCAGGCACTTGACATTATAAACATCTTGTCTCACAATTCAATTCACCTTTACCTTCCATATTTTATTTTTTAGACAAGAATTTTTTTGAATTGATAAGAAATGTTAGCAATGTAAATTGCCTGTGTAGGAATGCAGAATTCAGTTAATTAGAGTGAAAATAAAGTATAGCTAAACTTTTTATTATTTACATTTACTTAACGATTCTAGATATTAGCCAAATTTCTCCCCAGAAAATGTATAATAAAAAAAATCCAAATGTTTTTTCAATTGTCTGCTTTTTTAAGTTCTTATAAAAACATAAAAGCATGCAATTTTAATACTATGTACCACAGACATGGGGACATTTTTCGCTTATATTAGTAAATTCTTTTCACAAATGATACAATGAAGCTTAGACATGAAGGTCATTTCAATCTAGGCCCTATGTACTTTATTACAGCATTACTGTGAAATCATTGAGTTTAATGGGGCCCAGTGGGTTTAATTTTTATTGTTTTCAACCTATGAAGAGACCTATAATTTCATGTTACTAGTATCCAAAAAATTTTAAATACATTTTTTTTTACACATCTGCTCAATATTTTCCCAACCACAAAACAGTAGATGTAACAGGCTAGTACTCCATTATTTTTTTCTTGCGCACTCAGCACCAATAACCCTCATGCCAAGATTCCAATGTTTACATTATTCTTATTGTACAATGACTGAGTCTTACATCAAAGCCCTGAAGTCTTCCCACTTGCATCATGTCGTTGGCAGCTTTTGGGATCACATGCATCACATGGAGAGCTTTTTTAAGTGAATCTGTTGATTCCCCAGCTCTATCTGTGTATTTGAGTATGTCCTGAAATATCACAGTTGTTGAAGTTATACGAACTGCCAAAAATAGCTAGGTCCTTGTCATGATAATTCAATTTTATATTGATTTCTTGACTATTACAAAGGGTTTAAACCATTATCATTTTGTCCAAAAAAAATTAATGTAAAATATATATGATAATTAACAATAGTGTTCTATATAGTTAAAGAAGAGGCTCACAGGCCTTACAGGTCACGTGAGTATCATGTAACAGCCACCATTTGATCACCCCTTCCCACAGGAACCACTGACCCTGAGGCCACATATTTCAAAATTTTGGAAATTTTATCATATATTTTATTCATAAATGGTTGATTAAAACCAAAAAGCAGATTTCAAAGCATTAAATTATCTTAAGAGTAAGTACCCCCCACCCCTACCCCTGAGCCAGGGGCACTGAAATTAATCATTTTGGAAGAGGCATGTTTCTTCATCATAAGTATGTACTTAGATCATTGGCACAATACCCAGGAGCAGAGAAGAAAATTTTTAAAGAATTCATGCATTTTCACTAAAAAATCATTAGAGCCCCACCCTAATACCCAGACCCCCTGACCCACGGGCCCTGAAATTCGCAAATTGGGAAGCAGCATCCTTCCTCGTCATAACTATGTACCGGTATATAGTTTATTGGATTAATACCCAGGAGCAGAGAAGAAGACTTTTAAAGAATTTATGCATTTTCACTATATAAACAATACAGCCCCGCCCCAACACCAAAACCCCTGACCCTGGGGCCATAAAATTCACAATTTTGGAAGAGACACTCTTGTTTAACATAATCATGTACTTGGTAATCTATATTGATACCCAGAAGCAGAGAAGATTTTTAAAGAATAAATGTATTTTCACTATATTAACAATACAGCCCCAACCTAACACCAGAACCCCCAACCCAGGGGTGATGAAATTCACAATTTTGAAAGAGACATTCTTGCTCATCATAATTTTGTACTTGGTTAGTTTATTTATTACCCAGGAACAGAGAAGAAGATTTTCAAAGAATTTATGCATGTTCAATAGAGCCCCGCCCTAACACCAGAACCCCTGACCCTGGGGCCATAAAATTCACAATTTTGGAAGAGGCACTCTTGGTCATTATAACTTTTTGTTATACCCTTATAAATAGCTTTCTATATATTTACTACCAATAAAAAGTCCAACAAAAGAAATGTTTATTACATCGGTCTAACAATTTCACTGTTGACTGGCCTGCCGGTCCAACATAAGAATTGTTAGACCGCAACATCACTGCTACGTCACAAGTAATTAATCATCGTTCAATATTGGCAACACAGAAATAGCCGAAGTTAAGAGCTGTAAGAGTTGTTGCTACTAGCAAGGAAGAAGGGAAGAGTATGTGTTTTGTGATAAATAGTTTTTGTGATATAATAAAAATATAATTAATTTTGTTCTTTCTCAGCTATTGTTTCATATTTACTGATTAAGCCATATAAAGTAATGTTAATAAAGTGTGTATGGATTAAATTTTAAGTGAGCACTGGAGGATATAACAAAACAGTTATAGACTGGGTTCAGGCAACATATGATTTGTTGGACCTGAAGGTGAAAATGTTGCCCTTGGCCTGCGGCCTCGGGCAACATTTTTACCTTCAGGTCCAACAAATCATATGTTGCCCTCCTACCCAGTCAATAACTGTATAGTACTTAGTTAGTTTGTTTAATAACCATGAGCAGAGGAGAAGATTTTCAAAAAAATAATGCATTTTCACTATATAATCTATATAGCCCCACCCCAACTTTAGAACCCCTGACCCTGGGGCCATGAATTTCACAATTTTGGTAGTGGACTCAATACTGATTACAATCATGCCAACAGTTAAACTGCTTGATGTTCAGGAGTAAAGAAGAAGATTTTTAAAGATTGCATTAATGGTGGTTTTGGCCCCACCCCTCAGGCCCCAGGGGGGCAAGGACCCTGAATTTCACAACTTTTGTTCCCCTTTACCCATAGATGTTATTTGCCAAAAGTGGTTGAAATTGGCTCAGTGGTTCTGGAGAAAAAGCTGAAAATGTTCAGAAGTTTAAGACCGATTGACAACGAACGGCAACGGGCGAAAACAGATAGCAATAGGTCACCAAAAAAATCCTTGAAAGTGTAGTATTTCACAAATATTTACATGTATGATCACATACGCAAAAAAATAATCTCAAAACCAATTTACCTTGAGCAAGAGTTGATATTTCATAATTCTTTGGACTGGTTTGATGAGAAGATCTGACAGCTGTAGCCGATGTTTTAACTTCTGTCTGACCTCCTGAAATCAATCATACATTCTTATCACAAACACGTTTAAAAATGAAAGGGGGGAAAACATCATTTTACATCCAAAAATTCATCATTTTCAAGATATCTCTTAACATATTTGCTAACTGAATCTTATTTAAGTTTCTAATTTTCCAGCATAATACATACCTCAAAATATGTGTCATTATACTCTGCCACAATAAACTCTGATTTGGGTTTATTTTCGCAGTATTTAACATACATGTGCAGCCGCCGTTCCTAAAAATAAATTGATTGTTAATATCGTCTTTATGTTCCATGTCCAGCTGATGACCCGGGGATTTACATCATAAAACTTGAGATACATTTTCCAGTAATTCAATGTCATTTTCAATGATAGACTCATCTGTTACAGAAAACCAGGGTATACATGATATACATGTATTTCATTTTACTTACATATCTTGTAAAAAGTGTTCCTAATTTCTGTGCATCGTCAACACACTTTTCCACTTCTTTGCAAAATGTTCTAAAACAAAACAAAATGAACACCATTAGTTTAAAACTTTCTTCTCCAACTCTGATTTAATAATACAAATGTATACTTATTTCTAAAACTTATTCATGCATGTATTCATGCACTTAATTTCACACCAGATTCTATTAACGTAGATCAAGCAAACTTCAGTTTCCTTGTATTTTTGCTCTATCCCACAGAAAATGAAAGGGGTTAAGAAACTTACTCTTTGTGCCATTCATATATCTGGTGAATATTTCCAAACACAATTTTGTCTTTGCCCTCCATATCAGGGGGGATGGGGTTTTCTTTCATGTATTTCATATATCCCTGAAATATTTTAAAAAAAAAATTAAATTAAAAATTAAAAAAAAAATTTTCCATCTACACCAATTAAAATATAAATTTCCAAATTTTTAGCAGTATGCAAGATTCTTTTCAAGATTTTCTTGATCAAAATATCATTTGCTGAATCAGTAATCAACACATTACTTTTATATGTACGAGAATTATGATCAACACATTTTTATATGTACGAGAATTAATTAAAGGATTTTACTTGTACATGTGTACACAGAAGCTAAGTGTAAATATAGGCTGATACTCACATCTACCACCAGACCCAGGTCTTTGACATAGTCATTTTCTGTGTCTAATAATTCCTGCATCACAAATCTGTAAGTATCAAGTAATTAGAGAATAAATATACTGGGACCTATAAGCTTTCTAACTGTTCTTCTTATTAAATAAAATATGCATCTGTTTCTTATATATCTAGGACTGTATTGGTTAGTGTTTTCCTTTGGCTGGGGAACTAAAAGATAAGAAATATATTAACATTTTGTTTAATAATGTTGTTAATTAACCAAGTAAAGAAATATAATGTCTTAAACTAAAAATTATCGTGAATGGACAAAAATTACTCCTAAATTTTCAATGCTATATAAATTACAGTAATATTAATTTTCCTGTACAAAAAATAATTCTAGCTTTTTTTCAATTTACTGAATATGTGAAGGCAACTATTACAAATTTCATCTTCCAAGCAAGTTTTACCAATTTCTTCTCTGTCAAAATATCTGATAAGCAATGAAATAAAAAATCTACATTAATCTAGTCAAGGTTTTCCCTGGATGCTTTCTCTTGGTTACATAACACATATCAATCTCTGTCAGGGTATTTACACCAGGTTTTATTATCAATCTAAACCCATAAAATTACAGGGAAATCTGGCAATTAAAGTACTCAAAGTAAACAACCATTTCCCCCTTTAACCTGGCATTAAAACATTTGAACATTGGAGGAAAGTACTCCACAGTGCCCTTCCTTCTGAAAGTCTCTCTAGTTGGTTTTAGTTCTTAATTTCTAATGAAAAAAATCAAGGAACTTGCTATAAACAAATCAATAGAAAAAGTAAATATTTAAAATAAACACCATCTATAAATGGATGGGAGAAAATTTGATAGATTTGAATGCACTTCTTTTAGTTTAAATGATGTTTAGGTCATTTCATTTTTTGCAGATAAACTTTCTGGTTTCAAGTCTGATTTGCATGGTATAAAACACATGATGCATTAATTTCTGTGTGTCTAGGATGTGAAGGCTCATTAAAACTTAAAATGAAACAAGGATGTAGAATACTAGAAAAAAAAACACCAACTGTCAGATGGTATACACTGTATCATCTTCAAACTAAAGACTTTATAGGAAGCAACATTAAAATTTTTTTTTCAGAAATGCTAACAACTAGCAATAAAAATCATCCATGTAAAGTTATCAGCTGATCTCATCAATGTAGCATTTGATTATACCCTGTGTCTAAAGAACCTACAAGTAGGTGGGTTTTTGACTGACAACTCCTGCTAATGAATCGACACATCTTTCAAATGAAATGCTATTCTTTCAATTCCTCGTTTAATGATCAATTCTAACCATAGCATCTAGTACTTAATATTTATATAGGCTACTAATTTATTTACATTATTTAAGCCCCATATGCTAATTAGATAATTCACTACAAATCCCAAATCAAAGAAATAGTTAAATTTAACTTATTTAGAGCTTTAAAAATTACTGCTTTAGTAAGTATTACATGTAAAACAACCACACTGTATATATTGTTTACTACATTTCCATGGCTGTATTTTTTAGTATCATGTACTGTGTAACACAGTTTAACATGCCTCATTAATACTGAGGTTGATTGAGAGTTCTGTACCGTCACTGATCAATCCTACAGTGATTGATATCGACAGCGTACCTGCGTTTCGTGACATTCTTTTCTTTCTCTGCCTCCTGGTTTGACTCAGTCGTCTCCCCTTCTCCTCCCCCTCCTAATTCCGAGGAATCCTGTCCCCCCAGGTCCTCTTTGTCACCATTGTTAATATCCTACAACACATACACAAAAATTGTAAAATATATTTTACAAAAAATATAAATAAAGGTAGATGAAGCATTATATACTAAATAAACAGCTATTAATAGGTAATATATATTCCCATATTATACGTTCATAGGAAAAATATGGTTAACATATAATGATATAAATACTAGACTAGTTTAATTCTGATTTTATCTGCTTCATTTCTTTAATTAATCACCGGTTGTTTGTGAACATAAAAAAAATATGAAGTCATTCAATAGAGAAAAACGAATGTTTGGACTCATGTCAAAAGTAAGTATTACAGAATAGACAAAATAGATTTAGTTTCTTTGAATGCAGCTTCATAAATTATACTTCCGAATTTCAGAGAATTAAAATTAATTTAGCAAATTTGCTGGAATCCTGGTATAAGCCCCCCCCTTTTTTCAACAAAATGAACACTTGCTTTTTCTGTACACTAATTTAGTAATTAATCAAAGTACTCAGAAGTACAGAGAGCCGGGCTCATTTACAGAGTAGAATGCATTTCTTACATCAATCACGTTTATATTCTGTTGAAAAAATTATTTTTAAACTATCAATATAAATGATAAGACACTGATAGTGAGTTTTTTCAATCCTAATACCATGGTCCGATTTTGTCAGAATCAGAATTAATCTGGTATCAATGTAAACAAACAGGCCAGTCTGGTTCCCTTTTGCTTTGCCTCGTATGTGTAGAGAACTAATAACACTGATTATCAAAAATCCTTGCTTGAACTATGTTCTTTGACTTAGGACTGAAGTTTTCAAAGTCATTACTACTAATGTTTATTTATATAGATAAAAACTTTGTTTTATTTTTGTTGCTTTATTTAGCGTTTGTAATATCTCAAAAGCGGTTGAGAGTAAGAACTATATTTTTGCATGTAACTTTAAAATACTTGTTAAATATACAATTGCTCTTTGTAAGAAGTCATGTAGTAAAATATACATTCTCTGTGAAGTCATGTAGCACTGGGCTAAAGCAGCATGAAAACCTTCCTAGCTTGATTGGCATGTCTGTTTTACTGGCCCTTGTTGACAAGCCAAGATAGCTGCCAATGATATGCGAAGACACCTATCAACTGACTTACATAAGAAGGTTGTACAAACAACCTCTATGTATCCATTAGCACAAGATTTTTACTGAACACCCTATATCACAGTTTACTTTGGCTACAATGCAATGATTGAGGTATACTAGCAAAAAGAGACCTGTTTTACTTCTGGTTTTCTTCACACAAATAGAATACCTGCAGTTTGGGTTAATTAGCAATTTGAAAAGTAGAACTCGGCAACATAGGAAAAGTTCATAAAAAGATTCATGGAGATGTTTGTGAGTAACGTATATAACATATAACGGTTTCCACCCTCAAATCCTGATGCTCATAGTTTTCATTCCTGTACATGCCAGCATTGAACAACATTAGGCACTTAGAAGAATACAAAAGCACATGTACATAAAATGCATGGAATGAATGTCAACAATCTACAGATTCCTTTTTTTTTTTTCCAATTGAAGAGCAGTGCAGTCAGAAATAGTGCATCATCTTGGTTTATATATAAACAAATTGGCTGACATTCCATTAGACATATTAGAAGGATGATTAATAACATCCCCCTATCATAGCACAGGGAGAATAAAGGCATGTTCTATTGTGTCTGCAGCTGATACCAGGCTTGATCAATAGGGAAGAATATGCATACTTTGTTTTCAAAAACTAACAGATGAAAGACTGTCTGCTTTGTCAATATCATAACTGGGGCTTCAAAACAACACTGTGTTGGAAATTTATTTTAGGTTCTTTATGAGAATGTGTAATTTTTCAGAGGCTGTATATACGACTCTCTTCCCTCTCTGATATAATCAGCAGCCATTTGAATGTCAAATGAAGGTCAGAGTATAATGAAATGGAAACTTTTCGGTCTCTAAATATTCTGTGCTCTACTGCCAAAATTTGTTCTTTAAAAATTTTAGGGGATAAAAAGAAGCTAAAGACAAAAGATTGGATTCATTCCAGCAGAATATACTTAGGTATTTATGACAAAAAATTTCATATTGGATGAGTTGTGAAAGGAATGCATGTGGTCATGGGTTACAATACAACATATATTTGCTGATTTAAAATAAAAGTGGAATTCATACAACTGACCTAAAATTCCTTTCATATCATCTCTTAAATCCTGAGAAGTTACAAACTGGTACCTGCAGACACAGATCCAGGAATTGAAGTGGGGGAGGGGGCGCCCAAAGAAGCTTGTGGGTTCTCAAGATTTGAACAATTGTAGGGGAAAAAAAATGAGGTCTACTGAGTAGAAATTTTTAAAATTTTCTCAATGAAACATATGCTTTGACAATTTTAGAGAATGCACGCCAGGTGCATCCCCCTACCTTTTAAATCTGCCACAGGGAACCAACTGAGAGGAGATTTTAGTTTTCCTAGCCTATATATAAATTTTTAATCACAGATCACTGATTTCTATACTACTAAAAACAGCAGATGATAAAATTCAAATATTATCTTACCATATCTTTAAACATTTTCTCCATGGTAGCCGCTGAGGCTGGTCCAATAGAAGCAGGATTTCCTTCTGTAATCAAAGGCTGCAAGAACAAAGAACAATGCTATGTTTAAAAAAACATGAACCCTTTCCCCTCTTCTTGGAAATTTTGACAGTCTTTTTATTTGTTTGGTATGGTATTTCTTTATTCATGACACAGATGTTTTAATTGCAAAAATCAATCATTCACCTATATACAAGTGTCAAATATTTCACAGTCAATTCTCTAAAAAACATCATCAAACAGGACACCTTGAAATGATAAATTTACAACAAAAGTAATAGTTAAATGAAAAACTACAGGACATTTAACCAATATTTGATCTCTTCCAATTGTTCAGTAATTCTAATGGATTTAATTGTTTTCCCTCACTGCTCAGTGGCTAGATATCTATATGGGTTTTAAAATGGTGGCCTCTCCATGTGCATGAAAAATTCTTGAGAGGGACATATTACACAACAAACAAACACATTAAATTAATTCCTTCTTGTTTTCATGTAAAGCTTTGATCCCTAATTGTAGTCTCATTACCCCACCCCTTTTTTTTCTTTTATATATGACTAGTCATGGCCTAGCTGTTCATGAATAGAACATTTGTATTGACTTTTAAGACAAATAGATAAGATCACTTTGGGTCAGGAAGCTAAAATGGGATATAAGAAATCAAGAATGATATGAGAAAAAAAGAAGACTTTTCTCAGACCTTCATCTAGAAAATAAGGCACCATATCAATGATAATGATGTATTATCTTTTTTCCCTATGCTTATTTTAACCTAGGGGTATTATAAACAGACACAAGACAATGTTATGTGAAATGTTGCATTGACCAGAACATCAACAGATGCCTTGTGAAACATCTGGAACTTTTCCTTCACCTCATCTCTACACATTTACAGACACCTGGGATGGTTATTCCAGATTATCCAAAGGATCTTCTTTCAGGGAATCTTATGACAACACATTTTGACTTTGTTGTGTTGTCTACAGAGTATAGCCACACTTTGGGATCACTTTGCCGAGTGTCTGTCTGTCTGTCATACCATTATATTTTGAGAACTGTTAGAGGTAGAGATTTGGTATTTTGTTCATGGACTTCTTGGAAAAATATACCATGTTTACTAAACTTGTAACCTTTGAACTTGACCTTTGACATACATTTTGTAATATACCATGTAGATATTCTCTTCTACTTTTGTCAGTTATGACTGTGCATTTTAAAATGCTCCAAAGCATCAATTGAACATAACTTCTAAATTTTAAGAGTTAGGGCTTTAATAATTAGAATATTTATTAAATGAATTTAAAACATTGTACTTTTAAAGGTAACAGGAATTTTCTCAACAAAAAATTACCAGACTTCTTTTCAAAGTATTTATATGCAAGGAATTTACAATATAAATCTTGAATGGATTCATTTAAAAAGTTATGTTGAGTGGGAAATCATGACACTCTCCTTCAAAATTCTTTGCACCATTACTGTACAATGAAAATGATTTACCACAAGCATGCTACTTTAAGTATTTGTAGAGTACAATTTCTAATGCAAGATTTTGCAAGGATTACATGTACTGATTGCAATCTGTGGGTTTTCTATTTCATATATTTATTTTCTCACAGGTAAAGAACTACTCAGTAGTGCACTATCTTTACCAGGAAGGACCAAAGTTTGTACAAAAAAACATGCCATACTTAAACATAACTTAGTAGATCTGATCAAATGACATATGATAAATCAATAAATCTGTCTGTATCTAGGTTGACAAAAAATACAAGATTGTTATTTAAATAATCTCTGTTCCACATTTAAACCTTTCTTGCCGCAAAAATTAAATATGTAGCAATACCAGCTGTCACAAAGTCAATGACATAAAAGACTTTAAAATGTTTTAGATTCAATTAAAACATTACTCACATGTGAATCAAATGGCTGCATTGGTGGAGGCATTGCGATTTCTTCTGTATCGTCTGGGGACCTGTCCGCTTCTGCTTCCATTGAAGTATCTGGGGATACATTGGCTTTGAGGGGTAGGGGTCTTGTAGCCTGAGTGGGGACAGCATTAGTGGCCGTTATCACTTCCTGTTCTCCCTGTTCCTAAAATACACAAGACAGAAAATGTCATACAAGTATTTCCAACAAAACACAACATTTGTTGTCAAGAAAGAAAATGCCATACAAGTATTCTAACAAAAACAACTTTTGTTGTCAAGAAAGAAAATGTCAACAAGTATTCCAACCAAACACGACCTTTGTTAATGTCAACACAGAAAATGCCATACAGGTAATCTAATCAAACACAACCTAGGTTGTCAAGAAAGAAGATGTCATACAAGTATTCAAACCAAACACAACTATTGTTGTCAAAAAAAGAATTGTTATTCAATAAAACTATTCCAACCAAACACAACGTTTGTTGTCAAGAAAGAAAATACCATAAAAGTATTCCAACCAAACACAATCTTTGTGTTGTCAAGAAAGAAAATACCATACAAGTATTCCAACCAAACACAATCTTTGTGTTGTCAAGAAAGAAAATGCCATACAAGTATTCCAACCAAACACAATCTTTGTGTTGTCAAGAAAGAAAATGCCATACAAGTACTCCAACCAAACACAACCTTTGTTGTCAATATAGAAAATGTCATACAAGTATTCTAACAAAAGACAACCTATGTTTAGGTGCAAATGCTACCACATGATAGATGTTGCTTTAATAAATAATCATTTAATTCAATTATACTTTAATTACTTCACTCTTCTCTACTCTGCAGATTTCTTTCTGAAATTAAGATAAAAGCTACAATTCAAGTTATATTGTGCTTAAATGCCATAAAAGATTAAAAAATGTCAACTCTCAACAATTGTACCAGGCTATATAATAAAGCAGTGCCTATATACTGTTCATTAGTGACCACACAATATGAACCTCTGATTTTTGAAATGGGTACAAGGAAAATACAAACACAAGTAAATAAAGTTATCTGAAAGGTGAAAACATTGTCATTTTTTGGATATGTGGAGAAAGGCAAATGATAGCAATGAACTCCACAACCTTCAAGTCAATTTGTTCATATACAGTACAAAAAAAAAAAGCCATCAATTTGAAAAAAAAAATAAATAAATAAATCTACTCTAAAGTGATACATCAGGTTTTTGTGCATTTCTAAATGAGCAGGTTTTGTGTAGGAACAATTTCTTTGGACAATTGAATATTTTCATCCTTTATTTCAAAAGAAAATTACATAACTCTAAAGTGTATAAGTTATGTTAATCGATTAACCAAAGCTAAACATCTACATTAAATTCCCAGCTTTATGTCTGCCTGAAGTAGTTAGATTCATTTATCACACTGCATTTGAATTAGTCTTTACATCAGCTGGGTTAATGAATGTGCAAATTTTTACCTTGACTTTAAAGCTTATAGGTGTGATAGGACCATCTGCATTAGTCTACATAAAACACAAATAGCATATATAATTAGGACATTATATCCAGTACATTTATCAAATAATGACCTCTCCAGAACTGCCTGTGATGATTTAGTTGGTCACAATCAATACCTATAAAGTTAACTCAGGGAACAATGGAATTTATCCTCATCTATTAAACACCATGGATCAAATATTTCAAAGATGTTGTTATAAATCAAGGGAAGCAAAAACCCCAATCATTGTATCTGTATTAATTAATATGAAAAGGACAACTAAATTCAATACATGTAATCTCATTGAGGGGGACCATATGACTTTGATAACTTCTTAATTTGTTGTGTTTTGAAGGCCCTATTCTCAGACTTTTTCATTATTAAATAGGTTATTGGCATTCTACTGATATCCTACATTGTTTAACCTTGTAAAATCCCTACCTAAAACCATTTTTTTATAGGAGGAAGAAAACAGATTTGTAAATCAATATTGAAAGAATCATAATGCATTTGTTGTTATTGCCTAACATGAAATTCCTTCAAGCAGAATCTATCACATAGCACCAAACCTTGAGTTGGTCAACCAAAAATTCATGAATAATAGATTAACAGTAGTCTGCACAGACTAACTCTTATGAAAAATCACAGGGTACCAGTGTATGTGTTTGTGAATAAGGGAAGTGAGGTGCATGGTTATTACAGGTCCATTTAAAAAAATTCATTGAAGAGAATACTCTGATCATAATAAATGATATTACAATTTGACAGTGAAGTATATGCTTTAAAATTTATCTTGTTTAGATTTTCAAGGCATTTGCACATCACTATCAGAACATCGAGTGGACAAACATCATGAACATTTTAAGAATTCTCACGATTTTTGTAGGAAAGCCCAATTGTTGCCCTGACCGGACACAAAGTCAAAGACCTGTTTATTCACCGACACATTTTTCTACTAGGTATTATCAGGGAACTTGTTATCTAAGTTATGACATATATGCAAAACATTTTTTGAAGAAAAAAAGAAAACTTTCCATTGAAAATCAAAATATTTTTCATTATGCCAAAAACTTTGACACCTTTCAAACAGAATAAGGCCATATAATACCTACGTTAGGTGTGAAGTTCATTTGATACTTGTTGCTCTGTTTTCGTTGGCAGGGACAGAGAAGATGAAGAATCTGAACTATTGCTGTGTTGTTCTCCATTGCTAGTCTCTCTCTCTTTACTAGTATGTTTAATTAAGACCATATACAGTGATACACAACACCTATTCCCAGATTCAAAATATCAATACTCCATTATTCAATGCTAGTCTCCATGACAGTGTCATAAATTCCTCTTCATTATTGAAAATACAGTCTCCCCGATTTGTACTTAATCTATGTCCATGTTGACTGCGACTTGTAACAAGCAGCTTAAATAACACAAGTAGGTCCCACTTCCTAAACGTTAACACTGGGTAGGAAGATGAATCACTGTCAAATTTACTCCACTAACAGTCGTACATGCAATCTGCAGCGCAACACTAAAACCATAACGTTGTTCACCTTTATAGAGAAGACAAAAAAGTCTTTCCATTAGACAATGTACATTATGAGCCCATCACCCTGAATTGTTTAATTAACCCTGTCCTTGTGACGACAACAAAAGATTAAATCATATTCCAGCCAACCTTTAAATGGGTTAATGACAGGAACTCCAGGTATAGCATGACCTTCACCATCGACAGAGATAATATAAAAGTACCCCAGTCACAGCATTACTCTGTCTCCAAATATAGTCAGAACACTACACCCCGACAGTGCCAGTCATCAATCTAGTGTTTCACGGTCAAATATTCACACAATTTTCCTCTATAATTCTCTTTTAAACACAAAAATCATTTGGCATCAAATTCTACATTTTTGGTATGCCAGTTGAACCTTGTGATTTGCTAATCTATATCCATTCTTGAACACACACGTCATTTCGTCACCATTGTCTATTGATCAGTGAAGCTGTTTTCTTACAATTCATTCTAATATCACAGCGACAAATCTATTTAAATAAACTCAGGTATACAGCCTCAATAGCATATGGCATTCAAATGCTGCATTGGTAAACTACCCCCAGTAAAAATCAAATAAGGAATAACACACATGGAGGAAAAGCAAATGAGCACCTGCTATGTTTGATATTTTTCACTTCTATATAAATACTACTTCATTCATGGGTGTGGCATGTGCTGAACAGGTACAGTGCAAGTAATTGATTATTTCTCCACAAAGGCTATCACTTATGCTATTTACAAAAAATATACCTCAAGTATATAGACAAGAAAGACAAGTTAATAACATACAACACAAGTAATTTATCTGAAATCTACCAAATGAGCTATGAAATAAATTATTACCAAACAAGACTATTACAATGGTTTACTATTAAAAACACCATCTTAACTGAGATATAGAAACATTCAGCCAGGTTTATTTTTAAAGAAACAGTTTCTTTTTTTCCACATATTTTATAAATTATATGACATTTTTGCAGTCATATTCAAAATGATGGCTCCAAACAATACTTTAAATTTATGTTCTCTTTATTACCATTATCTTGCCAATCTGTAAAAAAAAAAAGGCTCATGGGCTATAATGGTCACCTGATTCATAAAATCTCCCTACTGCTTTTTTTCCCTAATACATTCCTATGTAAAGTTCAGTTCACACAATGTGACCATACCCTTACCTCTGAGGTGTCATTGAACAAACCACACAACTCAAGGATGCTTCCCTATAAATATGTTAAAATAAATTCTGGATTTGTTGTTCTTGAGAAAAAGAAGTTTGAAGATTGCATGATTGTCCTACACATTTCATCCAGCAGAAACAAGATTTTTATACATTTCCTGACTTGGGATAACAAGAAGTCAAAGATCAAATAAGGCCATAATAAATAAATTGCTTGATTCTCATCCGAATTTTTTTGAAAATCGAGAATATTTTTTATTTTTTCAATTTTGCAGATTTCTTATTGACCTGGTCAATCGGTGTATTTCCTACACATAAAGGTTCAATTATCTCTTAATTCACATCATCACCAATCTTTTTCAACCCATGATTGTTTAAAATATATACATTACTATCTTTTCTGCTGTCAAAATCATGTCGAGGATTTAAAAGAAAGTAGAAAGATCAAATAAATGAGAAAAACAGAAATAAAAAAAAATCGAGGCGGGGGTATAAAATCGGGGCGGCAGATGAGATATAATAAACATCATTTGTAAATATGATACATAATAAACATCATTTGTTTTGGAATATATTTCTGTTCTATCAAAGACTAAATCAAAAAAAGGTTCTCCATATTTTTTCTTTGCTCTAGCTCCTTCAAAGCCTCTTTTCAACCTCTATGACTAATAAGTTTATGTCCTAATTATTTCAAAACTTTGTCAGTTGTACTTTTATGAAAAAGGTTTCATAAAATGTATGCTTTGAATACATGTCATTCTTTATTGGTACAAAGTATTTTGCATCCAATGCTTGTCTGCAGAGTTCACAGCTTGTTTGTGTAACCATTATAACCTGCAAAAGTAATGATATTTATCTCCAGCTTGGACCAATTTCTGTCAGACAGGCTTTACCATACACCACCAGACAATGTAAGGAGGTAGAGGGATGGGATTCGTAATAAAATTCCTTGGGTTCAACAACATCTAAAATGATAGTGATATGCCATATACTATGTATAATGTGTCAGAGTTTTCCACATTATCTGGTTAAATTGATCAATAAATCTCATCATGTGATGCCATGTGCTGGCCAACTTGCATAATTTTCAGACAGTATTGCCCTCATTTAAGTCATTTTCCCTGAAGTTCGGTCTTGTAAAAAAGTTTCCTCAGACACCTCACAAAAATCATATGTATTTCATTTTAACATCAGCTTTTCCTTCTTTTTTTAATTTAATCTCAGCTTAAAATTTACAACTCTTGCAAATGGCCTACAAAAAATTAATTTTCTATCCTAGAGTAGTGATAAACTTTTGCATCATTGATCATTTTCCCAGAAATATGATCTTCTTACAGACATCCTTATGAAAATCCAAAATAGATCTATATCAAATGAATTTCTGTCAGTTTTGTATTCTCTATGACATTTTCATATGTCTGATACACTTCCCTCATATCTTGCAACTAATTTTACAGTTTAATAGACAAATTTATGATTCAAATCAGCTATACATAGCATCTTTTAACTCTGGACTATTTCAAAAATGTCTGTAGAGCATCTTGACAACATAAAATCTGCAGTAATTATGTTTATACGGGACTTGAGCCCGATAGCTTACTCAAACTTTGATGTCCTCACATAATCATTATGCAACAACATTTTCAATTTCAGGACCGATAAACAAGGTGGTGTGTCTTATTAACAGACTGCCAACTCATTTCTTCCCCTTGTCTTTCCCCGCTGAGGGGTACATAAAACCTTGTAGCTAGATCTATATGACCAACATACAGAGAACAATGAGGTTAACATAGTTTTAACACTTAAAATTCCATTCTCTGTGGATGCACTTGCAGCATATTGCTCAGGCCTTACATCACATGCTAAGAATTCCTTGGCAAAGAAATGTTTTCATCCCTTCAGTATAAGGATAAAAAAAATAAACCTTTGATATATATAAAGATGCATTAGGAGTTTGATAGGAAATAGAGAAATGATGCAGGAAGTTTTCATAGCATAGCGTGGGATTTAACACTACTGATGTGTACAACAACTTCCTTCTCTGCTATAAAATTCATCCAATTTTCACATTCACTCACAAACTATATTTGTTTACAAAACCTGCAACAAGCGATTTCTGCTTAGATAAATCAGATCGCAACTAAATTGAGGAGAAAAAAGCTAGTGGATTTTTTTTTTTGAAAAACATCCCAAAACCGATTTGTTTTTAAACAAACAGGATCTGGTTAATCAAGAGGTTTTGAGATGAGTTCTACAATGGCCGATTGGCATAGGTTTTTAGTTACACCTGCTACAACTTTTTCCCCTTCCAGTAGAGCTCTCTCTTCATGGTGCTTGACTCTGGCACAAATACAAAGGCACGATACAGTAACTTTTGTGTTACTGTGACCTTGCTACTAATGTTTTCTGATCTCAGATGTAGAAGTTCAGAAAAATTGGAAAAATTGCAAAATCTTACTTGGGTGTACTGTATAATAGCTCAGCTGTTTATTACCATACTTTTATTATGATTTTACAGAAATTTGATTATCTCTTTTAATTAACTAGTACTTATTATATAAATAGTCAAAACACATCATTTCTAACATGTCTAAAGCAAAAGTTAATGAACATTTTTTGACATGTCTTCACAAAAAAAACCCTATTTCATTTCACTCTGCATATGCCAAATGATCCTTGTTTTTAGTAGAGACGGTTTATTTCTAATGTCTGCTAGATTTATTTTGCCTACCTCAAGATCTGACAGTTTTCCAATAAGTCTGATGTTTGATAAACAAAGGCAATATATTTATCTTAAATCCTATCTCTTACATTTCATAAGCAATAATTGCAATGCATTCAATATGCACCATTTAATAATATTAAAAATAGAAAGTCTGCATGAAGAAAGAGAAAAAATTAGTGGGTAAATTCCTAAGGAGAGAGAAAACAAGTTTTAGATAAGAATAAAGTTGATGTGCGAGTAAAATCACCCATTAATAAGTAAAAGATCTATACTGACTGCAGCACACTGTCACAGACACAAATATTCATGACTTCTTGATCAAATATAAGATGATAGAGGAGATATGAATTATCCATCACATCTTCCCTGGTTCAATGTCAGATCAACAGAAGCCTTACCAGTATCTCCCTAATGACTTCAAACTTATAGATTTTGCACAAGAGAGAGAGAGAGAGGGCTCTCTTTCTTAATGCTGTCAGCCTCTCTGTGTTGCCTCCATTAATACATGCCAGTACACTAGATGTACAAGGACACCAGGCTTGACCACTCTCTGGTGTCTCTATAGCTATTGATCTACCAGTTTCCTTTTGACACTGATTGTCCCTATTCAAGAGATGGAAACATATTGATTTCTGAGTGTGTTTTTCTTTTTTTTCCTAAGTTCATGATCTATTCTAATGAGCACTGGTGCTGATGATATGCACCGACTCTTCCTAATTCAGAACACCCCCTTGCCATCTAGAAAACTTTTATGGGACACTCACCTCTCCCCCATAGAGCAGGGCAGTGGGCAATCCCTCCTCCGTTAGGGAACCCCGACGAGACGGGCTCTGGGAGGAAACATCCTGGCCCATCTCACGAGAGAAAGTGCACAAAGAGCACACACTAATCCCAAGTCACCACAAAGCTTCCCATTCAAGTTGTATAGATATCCCAAGATGCTTTCTACAAGTAAGTGTCAGAAGCCTACATTGAGTAAGGTCTGTATTGATTGTCTTATCCCAGGACTTGTATAGTCTGCTTCACTCCGTCTCCCATATCACAGTGTTATAGTGTAGCACTCCAGCAGCAAGCAGCGATTCAAGAGGATTATTTCAATGCAGATACTTTGTGATTAGCTCGGGAGATACAACACAGGGCAGAGCGAATAATACTTTAGAGCTAGCCAAGATAATTAGTACTTGTCTTAATGTACACACTCCAAATTTATTCACTTTCAAGCCTCAGCAAGCCTGTCATTATTTGTTTACATTTGCAGCACATACACTAGTCTCCATGTTTTTTACTTTTTTTTGCAACCTTGGAAATACAGATTATCAATTATAGATAAACCAATCCTTCTTCAAAAGAGTAAGCTCTATTTCCAACATAACATAAACAGAGAAATTTTATTTCAAGGTCCCATGAATATAGTTTAGAGTGAAGCATCTAAAAGTCAAAAGATATCCATCGGAAATGTTTCCACAACCAAAAATAACATCAGTGTTTTCTTTTTAAAGTACAAGTTCTCCGAATGAAAGAAATGTTACTGTTATGAATACACACATAAGAGTCCTCAATGATTAACATCAAGTGAAAAGTAAATTGTACCAGAGCTGAGGCTTTCTTCCTTTGCTTCTAAGGGTTTTGAACTATAAGTTATGTATTTGTACCACCTCTTCTTCACCACACATTCTTCATAATGAATATGTCATTTCTCCAAGTTCCTTATCAAAGCATTTTTACCATGGGAATAAGATAAGTGGCAAAAAATATAACATCTTGACCCACGATTTTCTTTTCAATTTCAGATTTTTCGGAGGAAGAAATAAGTCAGGAGAAAAAAATTGGCAATTAATACCGTGAGAGGGAAGATAGAGGTAGATATAAAACAGTTGTAATGACAAGAAGGAGATAAGGAGATGGGCTGAGGGTTTTACTGATCACAAGATCGTCCCAGGTCTGGCTTCCCTCAAACCAACAACGCAGTATCAGGCCACTCTTGTTACAGCTCAGGAAGCCAATAAATACAAGAAAAATAAATCAGTTCAATCACAGCAAATTTACAGCATCATCTAAAAGCCAACAAAATCTATCAATAATTGATTTAAGACTTAAGTCTAAGAGCATTAAACTCCTTAGGAAGCTGGCTACAGAATCCCTATCATATGACATATTAGAAAATTTCTTCCACCCTTTTCTCAATTTGGTCTCAAAAGTACATTTTTGAAAATCATCACACTTATGTGTAGTCAAAGTCATATTGGAGTGGTTTGTGCATTAGGTAACAAACAACTGCTTATTTTAAATCAAATTATAATTTTATTATAGGACTCTGATAAAGTAAGCTTCATCAACAAAGTACAATCTATATAGCCACTACAGTTCAGTGTTTATTGGACTTCAGCGAAGGTAGGAAACATGGCTAAAACTAAATCAGCATGCTGAATACACAATCACACAATCCAGCAACATGTACATACACATTATACTGTATTTGTATTCACTCCTGCCAATATGAGTCTTAGTTGTACTTATTCCATTATTTATTACTCCTGATATAATTATCACATTTCGATTCATTACAGCTAGTCCACTTGGTTTTCACAAGTCTACCAATGTATGAAATACTTACTACATTTATTGCATGTTTTTCTTTTGTATTTAAATAGAACATTTTCATGTAAAGTAACATTGCCTCCCAGTTACGGCATGGGTACTTATAATTTATACATGTACAGGAAAAACATTGGAAAATCTCTTTAATTATTTGGAACCTGGATTTATTAGCTAGAAAGTAAATACACTAGCAATTCAGTGTCTTAATTGTTTTTCACTACAAGTATTGTGCTACCTACTACTGTTTACTAGAAAATAAAATGAGAATTGTAAAATGCCTAATTTTTAAATCTGTATACCATATATTTTTTTTAAAAGCATGCCTTAACCTTAAAAGTTTATGATAAGGAAAAGGTTAGTACTTTTACTATGTATTTTGACAATATGGCCATCATTTTGTCACATGAGGTACAAGTTTCTAACCTGGCTGTGTACGGTTTGATTGACTTTAATGACCAGATAGGTCTCTGTTCCCTGTATGAAACATAAATAGCCTATATGAAACCAATACTAAGAATAAATACCAGGGGAAATTGCCTGACATTAACCAGTTGAAACTCCACTGACATTATCTCAATTTTTAAATTTGTAACTCACAACTCTGGTGTAAGGTTTGCTGTCGTATCTATCTTCTACGTCCCTCCCCATGCAGGCACACATGCGGAAGACCGAGATCTTCTTCTTGACTTTCTTGTGCTTTTTCAGATCCATTTATCACAATTCTTTTATAAACAATAAATTTTCAATGGTAAATTTTTTATGTTCTTTTCAGCATCAGTTTGGGTATAGTACTTGGGAACACTTATAGCATCATTAATTTTGGCACGGGAACTTCCTTCTTCAAAGTGCCATTTTTCACTTGGTGTAATATTTCGAAGTCATGATGTCTCATTTCAGCATTCTACTTTTACTGTGCACACATTGCACTGATTATATCATACAATTTTTCATCTCCAGAAATTTTGGGTGAGAGCAATGTCTCTCCAAAATTAATATCAATTAGTGTTGTATTGGTCACTAAAGGACATGAATCCCCTTTAAACACCTGTACATGTATATATAAATCCAATTAACTAACACAAGTCCATCTTTTAATCTTACAAAATCACTGGTAATCCTCTAAAATCAGATTAATACATGAATGCACAAACATTTCTCCTTTTTAATGCATACAGATCTGAAGGCAGACAACTGCGACATTTTCCACGCTTGATTGACTCAATTAAACAGTATCAGGTAATGAGGGATACAGGTCAAACACTCAGCAAGCCCTGATCTAATCAGATATAGTAAAAACTCACAAATATACACAAGATTTTAGGGTTCAACATGCAGCTGATCTAGTACATCAAAGCTCACATGTAGTCAAACTCCCCTCCAAAGTTTGTTTTTACTGCAGATTACAGCATGATAAACACAATCGTGGGTCATCATTGAGATATCTGAATCAAGAGATAACTCCATCCCTGGTGAGATTACCCCAATTAAAATAACTAGCCACTGGGATATCTTTCTGCCACACATGGTTGAAGCTGAAGGCCTTCTCCATCCTACCTGTGCTAGGTGATCTGGTGTCAGGAGCCCCTCATCCTATCACTCACAACAGCTGTTACAAAGGTCCCTAGTTTTACATAAATCACAGCATTCTGTACACACAAAGTGATCTTCAAGCTAACATTTGGAGCAAAACTTATGGTTTACATATAATTTTTTTTTTTTGAAAAATGAAAGCGGACTAGTCCTAAATCTGACTTGGAGCAGGATTGAATCCCTGTATATTGATGTATTAACCCTGATACGGTACTCAGAGTCAGATAATGCTCAAGTACCTGACAGGCCACATCTTAAATGTTGCTAGGATGGATTTTTACAAATAGCTGGTCCTTGATCCAATGAAAGGGAAATTAAATAAAATGTTCTATCAAGTGATAAGATAGAGGAGAGATGGGCTGCTTCTAAGGAGAGATGTCACTGTTTATCAGGGCTCTGGACAGGGCCAGCTCTTAAGACCTTAATGACTTTCTGCTGATCAATTATCTTTCCACTTGAAGGAAAATATCAAATAGGCACTTCTACATGTACTTAATCTCACCATTTTTATAACAGACAATTTCCCACTTCTAAATTCCACGTGTATCATGCTTCTGCATCCAACTGTAATGAAACATCTAATGATTGTTACTAATTACAGAGAAATCCAATGGCGCCAAATTTCAGTTAGTACCAGGGATTCTCATTGCTCCAATTTTGAAAGAGAGAGGAAGGGAGGGAGGGAGAGGGAAAGATGTTTGACATGCAAACAACTAATTAACTAACAGTGAAGAGGGAAAAAAGGACCTTCATTAGAAAAACTAAAATGCAGTTAAAATCTTGTCTTATTCTATGAATTTTAAACAAGAGAACTGTGAGCCCTAACACTCACCATAATTAAATGACCACAATTGACAAATGAATAAGTTTTCATCCATGTACAAGCCAGAAATATTGTAAATATACTATACATATGCATGAATCTATGGCTTTCACAACAATAGTCTTCTTGTTGTAGAGACAGTATATTTCTACCTTTTTATATACTTTGAATCTGCACCATGTCCCCAATCCCCTTGGTCCTTAGGCTATTACTTTCTAAAATCAACCTTACATCTGAATGCTCTCATTTTGATGCTTTTGTTCAAGAAAGATAAAACATGGGTAATCAAACATAACCACACCTGAACAAATCTTTTCTGTAAGGCAAGGTCCCATCCTAAACTAATAATGCTAGTACATTTGTACATGTAGTCTGCATCCCTAGATGCAATGTTATGCAGTTTTAGTCTGATAAGACTTGCAGTTTCTGGGAAAAGGACTTGTTCTAAAAACTTGTCATTCCTCCACAAAATGTAGGTCAAATCCAGCATCTGAAGTCAGTTTAAGTCTTTATTTGAACAGAGGTATCTATAATGCATTGTTTGGTCTTTTATGACCATGAATGCATGTTTGTGGAAAAGAATCTTTCTGAATATTTTCTGAATGATTTCACAAGGATGGATTGTGTCAAGTTTAGTTGACATTGGTCCTGTTCAGTTCTGAAGAAGACAATGAAAATTTTAAATACTTATAATATAACAAAACCAGAAAAAATGATGGACTGATGAATATTCATCATGATGGTGTACCAAAGCTTCTTTCACATTTGACTACAAAAAGAATGGGAAATCCTCTTTTTCAAAAACAAAGTATTCTGCATCACAAAAAATCACACTGGAAATCCTCCCAAACTACTCATTTATTTTTTTTATGAAGAAATCAATTAAAGTAGCACCCTACAGCAGGTTTTAATTTAATTCTTGTGAGCTGTTTTACTTTTCCTGTAAACAATTCCTGTTTTAAAAGTTTTCATTCCTACACAGAAGTGTGTTATGTAACACATGGCAATCCTCATTTCAAAATTAGCTTTTTAGCCTGATCACAAATGAAGGGATTGACAAGGGAGATAAGACAGGGCATTTTAAGGATGCAGCACCACCAAGGGTGAAAGAAACAACAACCTAACAAATGGCCTGTCATTACTCACACATCAAATACAAAGGCAAATAGGTGTTTTGAACTTGCAGAAATAAATTTTCAGCATGACTATTTCTGCTATATCTGCCACAATGCCAATTTGTGTGGTTTACTTCTGACAAGAGCAATGCCTGCAGACAAACCATTCCTAGGTTGAAGGAGAAACTAGGAAGAGAAAAATTGGCATCTTCCCATTTGTGATTCCGACACTTGCAAGTATAAATACATCAACCAATTATTCCTCTTGTCCAATAACATTAACTTCTTTTCAGATTCAAGCAGACAAACACTTACCTCCCTTTGTCTTGTGAGTTTTTGTTGTGTAGGAGTTATCTTTCTGTATCACCTGTTCTGTAATGTGATGTAGTACTTACCAGTTTTCTATGCAGCAGGGGTTTAATTGGCAGTCTAGGTTTGTTCTCCGATCCTGGGGGGCCAGGTAATTTGCTCTGACTGACACGTTTTGGTGCTGTTAACCATTTTCTGTAAACATGGTATTTACAATATTAAACTTAAGATTTATATACATATTAAAAAAATTATTATTTGCCAAAAATTGCAAAAACGGAAAAAATATCTCAATAAATTTTCATTTCTATTCTACAACCATAATTCAGATGAATTTGAATTCACCTGTTATAAAGAAGCAAAAGCTCTGACTTGTAAGACATTTGAAGAATATCTATTACTTCTCAATAAATCTACCAGATGTGTATCTCTCAAGATATACTGTGATGTATAAATTTCATTGCCAATCAATACTGATAGACTCACTTGAAGCTGGCCGCCCGTCGTTTTGGAATAGGGGAGGTACTAGTGGTCGATCCCTCCATATCTACAATTATCCACAATAATAAAATCTCAATTCATCCATAACTCAGTTGCAGCCATATCTATAAAGGCACTATGGTGTTATCAAAGGACAAAAATAAAACTATATCTCACTTACCAAGACATAAATCTTTCTATTAATAAATATACAGACTAGTTTACGGTGATGAGGGTCATGTTTTTCACACACCTCTTTAAGATTCAGAAAAGCTTCCCTGTATGTTAACTGTTAATGTCAATTTTCAAAATATATGATAAAGACTAGAAGTAAAACCCTGAATTTGTTTTTTGGAATCTGAAATTGTAATAAAAATTTCAGTGAAAACATTAAGACAGCAGTGTAGATTTAATATATAGGAAAACTCAGGCTATCCTAAATACCCCAGCACCTTAATAAAAATTCCTTCCCATGTACCTTCTTGTACCTTCTTTTTTAGATCTAATTGTTTACAAGTTTTTTTTCTAATAGAATCAAATCAAACGATGGGAACATTTCTGATTTAAAGCACACATTAGGTAGATGTTATTACAGATATCTATAAAAAGATCAAACAGATTCAGATCCTATCTAGCTTTCAGTCAAAAGACAGAATTTTTTAAAATGTTATGAAATTAAAGTAATTACCAATAAATTTGAATGAGGTGGGTCAGAGAGAAAGAAATTCATCTATGTGTGTAAGACTTAATATTCATCATGACGGGTCTGTATTCCTCAGTGGAATTAACAATTCTTGTATTGCAATAATGCTACTAAAATTGTTCCATCTGTCAAAACAGTCATATTCTATAGTTTTACCCTCTTCTCCCATACTGTCGCGATTTCCTTGTTGTTTGAGGGCAGGTATGGGTTTCAGGGAGGAGATGGGCACCAGTCCCTCTGCTGGTTCCCCGTCCTCCATGTTCAGCACTCTCACGAGGCACCAGTTAGGCTCCCCTTTTGGTGCTGGGTCCAGGATTTCTACATGCTGACCCTTAGTCACTGTCACCTCAGAGTTGTTACCAGCAGAGTAATCCTCCAGAACTATGGTCACATCACCCTGGAAGGAAAAAAATATCAGTACTGTTCTCTTCATTTATTTGTTTCATTACAAATATTAGCTACAGATTTTAACATTTGTTAACTTCAGATTCATGGTTTCACATGAGTCATGACATATTATTATGCTTATATCCAAGTCTGAAGGCAGGGCTTTCTGTAATGGAAAAAAAAATTCTTTAAAACTGTGTGTGAAATTGATAGCTATTTTCTGTAATCCCATTGGTATGTACATGAATATATAAAAAAACATATTCCATAGACTCCTGTAGCAAGTTTTATTTCTTGCTTAGGGTAAAAAGTTAAGGATAAAAGACAGTTGATTACAGCTAGTTCTCCGTTGTTCATTATATTGTTGATCTTTTTACTACTTTAGCAATTACAGTCAAATCTCATTATCTCAAACTCAATGAGATGAAACCTTAATGAGATATCAGCTGCTTTGAGATATATAGAAGATAAATTCATAAAGTGATTGGGACTCAAATATCCATGGTATTTGAGATACTGATCATAATTCAACAGCAATAATTAAATCCTTGAATTTAAATGACAAACTTCTTGTTTTTATCCTAAATTATATGAGGGAAATATTTTGATAGGTATCAAGAGTTTACATGAATATTCAAGTATATATAGACTCATTCTCCTCAAGGTCTGAAAAATTAATGACTAATAAGGAATGTAGGGTTATTTTAGTAATGGCCACAGTTTCAATTCTGAAAGTTCACTGTATTTATATGACACTGAAGAAAAACAAACAAATAAAACAAAAAAAGCGCTACTTACAAATTCAAAGAATATGATAGATTATTGAATTTTCTTTATCAGGTGTAATAAATAATATTATGAATTATTTATGGCCTTCAATTAAGGAGAAGCTGTTCCATTGTGCTATGGCTTTTGTTCAGCTAAAGTCTTCAGTTAGTTTGAAATCTATCATTCTTCTTCAATTAGTGACTATAATAATGATGGTTTTGTCTGTCAATTTTGTGTTTAAATCTGTTAAAATATTGGACTTTAATTACATGCACTTTCAAACACACTCTTTTCTCAACACTTCAGATCCCTGTATTTCATTTGAAAAATATAATCTGGTGATGCAAGCTTTTTCCATTAGACAGAAAAAATCTTTTATTATATAATAAGCATTTCTTTTATATCCATTGTCTTACTTACCGGGTACACTATAAAGTTCATACAGAAATACATACTTTTGTTTATATAAACTTAAGTTTTTTGATGTAAAAGCTTAGAGACACAAAGTAAAAAAAAAGTGTAGCACGAAACTCTGAAGATCCATTGATTAAGGCCTTCTGGTCTTACATAACTGGTTTTATTCACAGCTTAACATTCTGTTATTGTCATCAGAATAAAGTAACTCAGATTATGTAGTAAATCCATTCAGAAACCAATAAAGATTCAGTAAAGTATTATCATCTCTGACATGTAGCTTTTTAAGGGTGGATGTGTTTGTTTTGTCTGTGTGTTTGTATGTGTGTGCTTGTGTTTTTTTGCGATTTTAACTACTTTAATCTGAGGATATTTTTATCTACCTTTAATTATTTAATATCTCTGATATAAATGTATAATGTAGATCACTATATTTATATGACACGTACTTATTTACATGAGATATAGTTATCTGTTATTAACATGATTAATACCGTAAGGAAGACAAAATGTGAGCTGAGGTTATTGTGATATAATCCTTTTAGTACATTGAAAATTATGATACGCAAATGGAAATGTTTGCAAGCTGATGGACTCGCATAATTAATGTTTTACAGTACCTCATATACAAGCGTGTATATCTTTGAACACACAGTTTCACTTCAGATAGCTCAATATTATTGAGTATATGATAATATGTACATAACAATTTTTTAACTGTAACAATAGCAGTGGGTTCCATTAATTGATTCCAGATACATTAAGCACACAAAATGTTACCATATATAATTTTTTAAATGTAATATTTTATTTTCAACTGATATGACTTGCAAAAACGGAAAAATAAATAAAATTTATTGAATTTATCAACATTTTTCGTAATTGTTGTCTGAGGCAAACATTAACTGACCTTTTTTATTTTAGCATGTTTCCAATGGGCAATTCGAACAAGCATCATTCCAATATACTGAAACGCCATGTTACCAGCAAATCACAGAGAATTTCCTGGATGCTATTTTATTTTACTTCAAGGGCAGATTTTATGCTCCAAGATAATTCATGGAATTATTGTAGATATCAGTTCATATAGAGACTCACTCTATACGCACCACATTCCAGGCCAATATAAATGTCAGAACGTATATTTATACCAAAATACTTCAATAATAATGAGGAAACAAATATCTCCACACTTCCCAGCTTCTGTTTAATTTTTGTGTAGATCTGAGAGTGTCCGTACGCGAGGTCCCTCCACCGGAATGAAGAATGCAACCGAGACTTTATACAGCTGACCGGTCAGTAGACGTCCAATCTAACAGAGATGTCTGTCTGCTGCCTAATCCAACTTTCGCACAGTTGATAATCCTTGACAATATGCCTGTACCAAGTCAAATAATCACCACAAGAGAATTTCCGTAATGAAAAAGACAAACAGACACATAATCCATTTTATACAAAATGTCAGGTGGTATAAGTACCGAAATCTCCCTTCACACAAACCATTAGTCTATGAAAAATACGAGACAAATCCTAATGAATTTTCCAAAGATATCAAAGCTTGCTTAAAGCAGTGTCAAGACAAAGCTTTCCACCGAAAAAAAAAAATCCACCATACTTGACTTGTATATTTCCGACAGTAATATCTTAAACATCCATAACTACCTGATCACTGTAACACTCAGCTAATGTACAGAGAAGTCATACATATCAAAAGGTAACACATGTTTTCTCAGAAGGTCAGCAGTACTCAATCCTCAATCGGCTGTTTTTCTCTCTCCCCCATTCTGGCAGGGTAAAAACTGTTTTTCCTTATGTTAGAAAAATCAGCATAAAATCAAATAAGCTTGTGTTTCCCCAAGGTTTTGATAATATACTCAGGTATATGAATATGCTGCGTCAAGGTTCTTAATATGAAAAAAATTAGCTGGAGGTCTCAGCTAAGATACGCATTGATTTCATCCCCATATGGACTATATAGACGCTGTCACTGTACTGTTGTATTGGATCATATTGACAAACAATAACGTCATCTACCGAATGGTTGACGTCAAAAATTTTCTACTTGCTTTCAGTTTTTTTCTCACATTTTTTCTCTTCATACACATACACAAACAAAAGCTGACATAACTCTCAGCAAGAATAGCTCAATGTCTCCGATGTAGCGGCAGAAAAAATAAATCTCGGCAAAAGCAAATATTGAATTTGTGCAAATGATGCCCCAATTGGAGGTGAAATATCACTTTACTCTTGGGGACATCTGATTAGTGCAGTATTGTTGTAATCAATACAAACATAAGCTTGCATTTAGGGACAATTCTTCACCATTTCCCAAGATGGAAAACAAGAATTGCAGAATTTGCATATCTTAAATCAGGTATTCATGATGCCAGCCAAGAGTAAATTGTCGATATGATGAAAAAGTGGGAAGTAATCTCCACTGAGAAATGGTACCTTTCTCGTTTGTAAAGTGTGTTAAAAAATATATATATTTAAAGAGTACTAAACAAAATATGATTGACGTATGGGATATTGATTTTTCCCTCTTATCTGTACAAAATCGAAAAATTGTAAAAATAAGCTTAAAGATCTAAACATTCAAATACTGTAGAAGTACTTTTTTCCGCGTGGTATTATTTTACGCTATGTACGCGGTCTCAAATTTTCCGCGGATATTTGTCCAAGCGTACTTAATTCAAATGTAAGGCATATAGTGACAGTCTAAGAAATCCGCGTAATTTTCTACATTCAAAATTGAGATTCATCAAAAAAAGTGTTTTATGAAGCAATATTCATTATTCAATAATTTACACAAACAAAGATCCTGAGTTTACCATTATAGTAATATAGGAGATAATCTGCTGCTGTCATATGCCATTCATCATGAAGTACACACCTATCCTCTAAACTTTCAAGTGTATATGGTCGTATTGCTTTTTGTGATGTGGTGGGAGGAGGAGGGATAATTTCGTTACATGACAAGCAATGTTCAGCTTGGTGTATTGGGTAAATGGCGCCTCGCAGTTGGACAACCAAATCTAAAAAACCTGTTACATCCTCTCTAAAATCATTGTTACTACACTTATGTAATGCGATGTCAGTTTTGCATCAGGGAATTTACACATGGAAATGATATCAGGTTTGGTTTTCAGTCAGCTGGGTTTTTTTTCTCCATTCAACTTAAAAGAGGCATGCTACAACAAAGTTTTATTTGATGGATCCTTTAGACATCTCTTCTGAAACCATGGTTTCAGCATGAAAATTTTGACATAAGCTCTTATAATCATTTCGAATGGTTTATTTTTGTAGAAATTGTAAAAACTGTTTTATTTGCAAATAAGACCATTTTCTTGTTTAAAATTTGCTGCTAATAAATGCGCAATACAATCCCTTGTTCAAAAGTTTTTTTTTTTTTTTTTTCAATTTATGTGCATTTCTTTATGAGACTACCTCTAAACTGAAAGCTGTATTTCTATTTCATGGTAATTTGAAATGAACTATTTATATCAAACTTAAATGCATCTGCATATAGATAGATAAGCTTTGGAATCAGGAAGAACAAAGGCTTCCAAAACACATAGTTATATTTAAAGTGTTAAAGAGATAATAAAATAACACACGAAATTCCTGACAAATTCCAAAGTCTAACCACTTGCTCTCATACAGTTTTCTATTACATGTATATACATAAAAAACTTGGTAAATGTATTAACTGTGTGAACTATGCACATAAATAAACACTGACTGATATAATCTGTTGATAGAGTAACAAACCTGGACACCTACTGAACAAGGCAGAGAAAACAACATAATTTTTCATGTAATTCTCTACCCCTCTGTCAAAGTTAAACAAAATCATTATTTTTCCTCTCCACAAGATACAGTTATTGTGTCTAACAGACAGACTTAGTCATCTCTAAGGGTACAGAGCTTGGTATATCATCACAAGTCAGGTATACCTCAGAATGCCTCGTCAAGGGTTCAAATGTAATGCAACAGGAATATTTATATATAACTGTATGAAGTTTGATGAAGATACCTTGAAAAGTGAGTTTAATACACAATAAAAAGTCAAGTCGAAGGTCAATGTGGAAAGGTCAAGAAAAAAAATAGACATAGATTATATTTACATCAAATAATGTATCAGTGCATAAGCTTACATAAAATCTATATATAAAACAGTTTATTTGAGCTAAGGTCTGGCCAAGGTCAAAGGAGAGGTCAAAGTAAAAATAACTTTTGATGAAGTTAAATAGTTTTTCTCAATATGAAGCAACATATGAAGTTTAATAAAAATATCTTGATGTGGTTCTTCAAAACTAAGCTAAAAAATGTGACAAAGTAAGGTCAAGGCAATAGCATAAGTCAAGGTTAAAATATATTGAGTAATTTCTTTGAACCTGGGGTAAATGCAGTAATAAAATGGGATGGAAGGACAGGAGGACAGAAGGATGGGAAACAGATGTGTCAAACACTTAATTCCCCTGACAAATTCAGGGGGATAAAAATTTTGATGGTGTACATCTCTCCCTCTCCATTAAAAAATTCAGTACTAATATTGAATATGATGTTTGTATTCAAAGAGTTTCCCTATGCACTACACAACAGAACTATTGGCAATATAGAAGCTTCAAACAGCTTCCTGACCTTTGCTTTAATAATTCTACACAGAAAAAAAACTTTCTTGTAAGCAGTAGATGAATGTAACAAGAAACGAGCTTGGCAGATATGAGATCATAAAGTCTGACCATTCTTTCACACTCATCCAAACCCTCCAAAAAATTTTTTGTAAATAACGAAGTAATAAAAACTATTAATGTCCCCACATGTTTCTACATCTGGAATATCTTTGTGATTTTTTCCTTTATGTCTTAGGGTACTTCAGAAGAACTGAAACACTTGAAAATGCAACTGTTAAACTAAAATATTGGTTGTTCCACCTATGACTTAGAAAGAACTAAAAAAATATATAAATTATAAATACCAAGTTCCAATACTACAGGGTAATTACTTTATAAGAACAATAGAATTTGAAAACTCCCCCAAAATTATTTGAATTCTTTTAAGTACATATGGAAACCCGGCAGTTTTCCTCCATTTGTCAACTTTCCAATACATTCTCTGCCAAATTAACTAAACAACCCAAGCCATAATGGAGACAGGATTTTGATCTTTTCATTTGGTTTTTGGCAGGACCATCATTACATCAATCAAAGACATTGCTGAACGCTAGCCTGGTCTTCTAAGCTGTCGATTTTGTTAGAACCCCCCTGCCCTGTATTCTGGGCTTGTAAGTAATGATCAGTTTTTGTTTTTGCCGATTTCTGAACACTGTCTTATGATCTCGCTTCCTTTTTCTTACCGATATAATCAACATCCTATTAAATACGGGAGGAATCTTCTTGCATAAATGACTGTGATTTTGCCCAGATCCCAACAAATTACTAAACATACAGAATGTAGATGGCTTAATTTACGGCTGGCATAGCAGAAGCTTTTACACCTCCCTTCTCCAGCACAGTTTGTTTGGAAATAAACCAAGGCTGAGGAGATTGTCTGATGAAAAAATACCAAATAAATTAAATTCCCTTGCTATAAAACATTCCCATCAAAATGCAGTGGCTTTCCAATATTTCATTACTTCATAATTTATTTCTATGGCACTTGATTTTTACAAAATGTTTCAACGACAAGTTCAAATAAAATGTGCCAACATAAAGTGCTTTTAGTACAGTACTGAAGAATTTTTCTTTACTTGCTTGCAGAAATAATGAAGCATCCATGGAGGTAAAATTATTAAATGATAGAAATTAATGGGGATGTATGATGCATGATGTATTTATTATGAAGAAATGAAAAGGGAAATATCTACTGAATTTATCAGTATCATATCCCCAACCTTTCCCCATGCAATGCATCCATTTTCCCTCAAAAAATAATGTCTGTTAAAATCTGCTACTTGTTTTATCACATGTAACCAGCGAAGAACTTTACATGAGTCACTAAAGAGCATATCAGCTTCTAATGCTCACCAAGAATTAGCTATATTAAAATACATGTAATAAGAATATGTTCGTAGGGCACAAACACCCCATCCAGGGGAAATTTGTAATGCAGCATGGAATGTTCCATAAGACACCTTTGGTGTCAGATATAATAAAACAAGGAATAATTTTTACATTTTTGATATACAGAACTGACCTTTTTAGTGCAAACATTTTTTTTTGTAGCAAAAAAAGGAAAATAAATGCAAAATGAGAAATAAAAAGATAAAGGTCATAAGAAAGGTCAAGGTCGAAAAAAAACAGTTGACAATTTCTAAATATATATTAGTCTTTGTCTTGATAAAAAATATCTTTACAGTATGTTACTGAATGCAAAAGGAGGAATAGTGAAGTCAAAGTCATATGGAAGATTATTTCGGAAAATCTACAGTCGAATGTATTTCACCTATAAGGGTCAAAATCTGACTTTTGATAAAAATCTTTTTAACAGTTCCTTATATGGATACTGAGCTGAATGCAAAGTTTGACAGATGGATAAATGGAAAGGCTGAAGGTTTAAACATGACTGGAAAAAAGCATTGTAGGCACAGACCATATTCCTGCTGTGGCAAATTAATTCTGAGAGTTTTATATATCAAAGGCTTTCCAGGAAATCTCAAGCAGAGCTGTTCATCACATACAATGCATGTGTTATATTGGGAAATTAACAGATAGACATCAAAAACTACATGCGAGATTTTTGCTTCAACTATAAGGATATACCGGTGCACTTGACACTTGTGTTATCAGGAAGATTTATATTACAAGCTTAATTTTTCAAGAAGCATGTAACATCAGAACCTGAGATTTTCTGATTTTTTGATGTGCCAGATAAGAGCTGCATCACATCAAAATAAGTGCCACCTTTTATTCCATCTAGTTATCAAGATCAAAGGTGATTCCCATCAAGTTATGCCCACTTCATATAATCTTATATTCTCTTGTAATTGTATTGAATTATGTATTCATTTTACTGTCTCTGATCTAATAAAGCGGTGAGCGGTTCATAGACCCTGACAGATAAAAGTCAAGGGAGGTAACTCTAAAATAATTCATAGGAAACGTAATGAGCCTAAAAACTCTTTACATCTTTTAATGAACTGGTGAATTCACTGGAAAAAAATTTCTCCGGATTCATAGTTTGTTACAATGGTTACTTACAAACAGGATAATGATTACTTATAAAGTGAATAATGACTCTTTCACAACTTCTGCATAGTTTCCTATACATAACTGTTCTCTCCTCCCAAAGACTTAGCTCTTCTCTCTATCCATTTTCGGGTAGACTTTACTTTACCGGTCCCCAGATCCGCAAGATCCTCGCGCTCATTGGACTATGACGTAACAACTACGTCATTCAACCGAAATGGGTTAAATTTGCACACTATTCGACTGATTAGGGTTAGTCGTGCACCCACCTGAGAGATTAGGGTTAGTCCTTGCACTAGTATTCGACTGATTTTGGTAAGTCTCGCGTCCATCCGAGAGATAAGGGTGAGTCCTCGCACATTATTCGACTGATTAGGGTTAGTTTAGCAACTGTCCGGGAGATTTCGTCTGAACGTCTTAGTCCTTGCATACCATCCGATGGATTAGGGTTAGTGAATCCTTCTTTTAGTTAAGTCAAGAAATTCAGTCGTTTCTGTAATTTTTCCAAGATCATAATTCAGATTCATAGGCATTTCCTTCGTTTGTTTACATGGAAGATTAACTAAGTCCGAAAGAAATGACACTAAGCATGTGCTGCATGGGCTTCATTCAGAATTATTCTTTGTCGATTTTTTTTCCATGAATAAACAATATTTATTCATTTTTTAATTTAAGAGAACGAGGTTTAAAAATGAAGTTTTAAACTAAACTTTTAACCGTTGAATTCGATTTTTGGGTCAAAAGGCCAAAAAAACTCGTATTTAAAATTTTTTTCCATCGCACACGCGATCTCATATATACTGAAGTCGCCTTCGGCGACACTACATTTTAGCGCGTTTTTCTGGGGACCGGTAAAGTAAAGTCATTCCCCATTTTCCTCTGTGTATTAATGACAGTGTTCTTTCCTTCCTCTGATTTGGCTTTTCTCTCTATCCATACTTACTCTATCCTTACCATCCCTGACCTAAATTTTCTCCCTATTCATCTTTTACTAAGTTTTCTTTCTGTCTTTTTTTCTCTTTTTCTCTTCTTTCCAACTGACCTACTTTATCAGTTTTTTACTTCCTTCTGTTACATTTTTTTCTCTTTCTCCCTGACTTACCCTAGCAGTTTCTCCTCCACTACTGCTGCTGTCTGTTGTCATGGTGGTTGTCATGGAGATCATCGAGGTTAGAGATCCTCTTCTCTCGATCGGTAGAGAGTCATCAAAGGACACGTCTTCTATATCCCTAAATAATATATTACACAGGTTTAAACACTATATACTGTAGTACTCAGTGTTCTTGAGACCAATCCACATTTTCATAATCTATATTGTACAAACACGAGGCCCTCGGGCCTTATAGGTCACCTGAGTATCATGTAACAACTTTCCAGCAATTGAATTTGGTTAGTGTTTTAAACCAAAAGCCATGAAATTCACAATTTTGAAAGAGGCACAATTGTTTATCATAATCATACACTTAGCATGCTTTCTTTGGTTACTTTATACCGAGAGGTAGAGCAGAGTATCAAAGAGAAGATACTTACCAACAACCCCCCCCCCATACCCCTGACCCAGGGGCCTTGAAATTGACCATTTTGGACATCATAAATATTTACACAGATCATCGCCATAATACCCAGGAGCAATGGAAAAGATTTTCAAAGAATTCGTGCATTTTCACTATATAATCATTAAAGCCCCATCCTAACACCAGAACATCTGACCCAGGGGCCATGAAAATCACAATTTGGGAAGAAACATCCTTCCTCATCATAACTATTTGCTTTGTTTATTGGTTTAATACCCAGGAGCAGAAGACAAGGTTTTTAAAGTATTTATGCATTTTCACTATATAATCAATAGTGCCTGTCATAACACCAGAACCCCTGAACCTGCAGAGCTGCCAACATTCTGAAATGAAAAATAGTAAGGCATGGTCCGGGGACCGCCCCAGCCCCCTGCCGCTGAAGATGTTTTGTAAATGGACATGCAATCGGATTTGAGGCACAATTTTGACATGAATGCGATCGGCCATCTAAAATCGAAACGACGATACAAGCAACCAATGTATTTAATTATAATAGTAGAAACTGCAACATTATGACCATTATAAACTTTGAAGGAGAAAAACTGAAATCATAGAGAGAAATAAGGCGTATTTTGGATGCTAATTTTAAGACTTACGCCAAAATCGTAAGGGTTGGCAGCTCTGAACCTGGGGTCATGAAATTCACAATTTTGGAAGAGGCAGTCTTATTCAACATAACCATGTACATGTACTTGGTAAGTTTATTCAATATCCAGGAGCAGAGAAGAAGATTTATTAAGAATTAATGTATTTTCACTATATACTAGTAATCAATAGAGCCCCACTCTAACACCAGAACCCCTGACTCTGGAGCCAGAAAATTCACAATTTTGAAAGAGGCATTCTCGCTCATTATAACTATGTATTTAGTAAGTTTGCTTATCCAGAAGCAGAGAGGAAGATTTTTAAAGAATTAATGTATTTTCACTATATAACCAATAGAGCCCTGCCCTATCACCAGAACCCCCAACCCTGTGGCCATGAAATTCACAATTTTCGAAGGGACATTCTTGCTCATTATGACTTTGTACTTATTAGTTTATTCAATGCCCAAGAGCAGAGAAGATTTTCAAAGAAATAATGCATTTTCACTGTATAATCTATTTAGCCCCGCCCTAGCACTAGAACCCCGACCCTGGGGCCATGAATTTCGAAATTTTGATAGAGGACTCAATGGTGATTACAATCATGCCAACAGTTTGACTGCTTGATGTCCAAGTGTAAAAAAGAAGATTTTTAAACATTGCATTAATTTTAGTGGTTATGGCCTCACCCCTCAGGCCCCAGGAGGGCAGGGACCATGAAATTCACAAATTTTGTTCGGTGTGTTCCCATTTCGCCTTAACTAAGAAATTCAGGTAAGAAAAGGATTAAGAGTACTAAGGCGAAATGGGAATTTTAAAAATTTGTACGTATTATTACTGGGTTGATATAAAAATTTAAATGATAAAACTTTTTAGAATGAATTTAACAATTAATGGGGATTTATGAATACTGTAAATCACTTTTTATTCGTGAGAACTTTATTTTCGCGTAATTACGCGAGACAGTGTGCTCGCGAAAAATAAGATCTTGCGTATAATAGTATTCCTTAAGATTATATAAAGCAATAATCACAATTCGTGAAAATTTTGTCTCGCTTATCAAGAGTCAATGACTATCTCGCGAAAATAAGGTGTCGCGAAAATTTAGTGATCTACAGTACTGTGAATGAAATAATATGTGTAATACCAAAAAATACTTTATGCTAGATATATTAAATCTTCATCACCTTAATTCACCTGAGAGCTTTCTAAGGCAAAATGGGAATGCTAAATTTTACAGTTAAGGCGAGATGGGAACAAACCATTTTGTTCCCCTTCACCCATAGGTGCTTTGTGCCAAAATTGGTTGAAATTGGTTGAGCGGTACTCTGAAAACATGAAAATAAAACATTCTGCCTCACCTCTTTGGGAAAGCAAGAAGCTGTGCCTTGGTGGCCTGGAGTGGCTTGATGGTGGTGGGTTTGAACAGCATGGCCGGCTTATCCTTCAAAGCCTTGGGTATATACTGCATTCTCTCCGTCATCAACTCACGGACTTTCTTGACCCAGTTCTGTTTGGTATCTAGGTCTTTGGCTTTAAGGATAATTCTGTAGTCTGAGATAGGCACTCTCCCAGTCCACAGGGCAAACTTGGTCTCATCCCCTTCTATATGTTCTGTGATGTTTATATCTGATATCTGAAACACAGATTTTTTTAAATATAAAAGATTGTACATGTAAGGGTGGTTATCATATTTTACATAATCAATGAATATGCATCATAGCTACTGGCATTTGACAACTGAAACATGTTATTAAATTTGAAAATATATCTACTCAAAAAAAAAAAAAGAAACAAAGCAAATCTTGAATAAATTGAATCATTGTTTTTCTAAAATTTAGGGATGTTAAATGTATGTTAAATGAAATCTTTCCTTGTTCATAGCATTAATATATTTCCACAAAAGCAATTAAAGAATTATGAAAAGCAAGAAAGATGCCCCAACTTACCATAAGCCTGAACTTGTACTGATATTTAGCCTTGCCATTGCTGTCCTTCATCTCTTTGGACAAAATGACACACATGTCAAACAGGAAGAGGTGGCGGTCCCTCCCCTTCTTGATCAGCTGTTTGGGGTCCCACACAGTGAACTGATCCTGGAGGAAAACATCCCCCAGGGCCTCAGGTTTCTCCTCCAGTCCCTCTAGGAGACTCAGATGCATGGCATCATTTGCCCTCTTAGGAACATTCATCATGACCTCTAACCCATCCTGTTGTAATACAGTTAAAATGTTACAGGATTTAAAAACACATTATAAACACGGTTTTGTTTATAGAGTAGTAAAGTACTGATGATAAATGATTTTCCTTGCAAAATAATGAAACGCTATTAATATGGTGATGACGGAAATTTCAGTATTGTACAATGATAACAGTCAAAATTACATGAAAATGAGAACATGAAATCAAATGATAATCATTTTTTTTGGCTTTAGAACATGATTAATAATGATAATCAGAAATTAAACGTTAAAAATAGTATGAAATATGTCTTAATTGTCAGTTTCAATCTCAATCCTTTCCATCCATTTTACATCGAGGTAAGGTTTTCTTTCATTTGTTTTTTAACTACCACTTAACACTTTTTTTGCCTAAAGTTGCACAATTCAAAACTAACTTTAATTTAGCAATCAAAACCAAAATGACTTTAAGAGAAAGGATCTAAAAACCAATAAACCAAATCTAACACTTTGCCAGTCACAGGAAATAAAACAATGTATACTTATGAAATTAAAGAACATCTTAATGCAATCCATGCAATTTGAAATTGGTTAGGCAATGAAATTTTGTTAGTGATGAGAAAATCAGCATGCCAGTGAGTGTACCATAGGGAAAATTTATGATGAGTCCTATTCCAATGGGGACCTGTTTGTAAATGTTATAAATGACATGTCAAGTCAGTGAGATTTTAGATATACAATGTGATATTTTTTTTATGAATGATTACATGTATATTTTACACTGAATCAGGTTCCAGAAATTTGATAATGAAAAACACATTATCTTTTTTTTATTAAAATTACATGTGTATTTACATTTCATGAAAATTCTTCACAGCCTACTCTTGCCCCCCCCCCCTCCCCTCACCACTCCAATTACCTTTTTAGGGGTATTTTTCCTTTCTGTCTACATTTTTCTTATAACCTGGGTATTTCTCTTTAATTTTCTAAAGAAAATAATTTAAACAGCTAGCACATATACACAGCAGGTGATTTCCACCGTGCATTGTTCATTTTTTCTTGAATTTGTAGAATGAACAAAAATATTATATTTAATGCCTTTGAAGGATCAAACTGCAAAACTCTCAAACCATACAAATTTTATATATGGTATTAATGAATTATCAAAAAAAATTGTCTGAGTTTTTCAATATTTGTTCCCTCCTGTACACTGATAAAGTAACACAATTATGGAGTTGGTCTGGAAGAATTTTCAATCTATAACTGTTCAGAATACCCCGAGAAGCCATGTACTGCTTACCAAGAGTTCATAGTACCTCAGTGAGTCTTTTGTCTTGATGGCTTTTCTTAAACTATTGTAAGAGTTCTACAATTCATATTAGTACAGGCATAAAATGCATTAATCCAACAGAACAAAAAAATTCTACATCATGCAGGACTTTTTCCTTTTTTTTTAATTCCTAATCTAAATGGAATCAGGTGTACTCAAATTTGTTTATGCAGGGTCTTGGAAATTGTGGGATGGCTTGGATTTGGGTTTAGGAAAAATGTAAAATATTTTCTACCTGGACATCTTCTCATCTGTCTACCAAAGAATCTGATTGCTACATAAATTTAAGTTAGAGCTTTTTCAGACATTTAAATTCTTTAAATTTCATATGACTTTGTAGGAAATCAACAAATTCAGGGTGTATGCATTTGTACTATACATGCATGTACATAAAAGAGGACTAGAAGTTTCATATTTTGAAAGTGAGTGGACATTCTGAAATCTTGGAATATATAGGAGAGTCTTGCATGATGTACTTGCAAATTAACAAAACAAGAAAACCTATAAAAAAAAATGCATTATTTTCAAATTACATAAAACTTGCAAATTGCTAAACAAAAAGTACAAATGCTACTGAGTTTTTCAGTAAAATAAAATACAAGGAAAAAAAGTAAAGCCATGCAATCATAATCAATCATAATTCAAAAGCTGCAACCCTAAGGAGCCCCAAACCTTGATTTCCCCATTGTGCCCCTCACAACAGGAAAGCAGATCTTTGAGCAGCAGTTGATACTTGGTGATTCTCTGTACAGGTTTGATCAGGTAAGATGCTAGGGGCTCATTCAGCTTGTGTTTGGCCTGGACCTCCTAAAATTACATTTAAAAAAATCTACCAGTAATGTCAACAAATATTTCAAATAAATTCATCACAACTTTCCACTATCAAACAGAGAAAATGTCCTGACAGAATAACGAGTTTATCCAAGATTTAATTAAATGCATACAAAGAAGTATGTTTAATAATATATAGTCCAAATAACAACTGCATGAAAGTGTGAACTACGCACAAAAATAAATTTCTACTTAGCTGTTAGCATAATCAATGATAAATCATACCCATTAAGTAATTGATTTGTGAACTTATATTCTGAAATTTTCAATTTCTAGCTGCTTTAAATAAGTTAAAGCAGTTTTCAGTTCAAAAGTATATTTATTGATACAAACACTGTAGTTGAAAAGATACTAGAGCTATTGAAAGTTAGATCAAATGCAGAAAAAATGGGTTATATCCCTTTACCTCAAAAAATGAGCCAGCATGTTCCACCAGCAGTTGATTTGAGTCTGGTTTGTTTCTACAGTACGTCACATAAATAGAGAACTTCTCAGCCTGTACACAAAAGATTTTATAAATGTTATTAAAAAAATTATTACATTCTATCTTTACAATGTACCAGAAAAATACATTTCTTTGTTTGGAAATCTTCTGTAAATCTGAGAAAAATTTTGTAAGGATATTTTCACACCAACATACCCAAGTGACAAAACAATGGCCAACATCTTCAGGAATAGTCTCATATTTCTCCAATTCTTTCAAAAATATACTGAAATAAAATAAAACACATACCAAAATTACATTTTTACTACAGATATTTAGTAAATACACTAATTAACAAAACATATTTCTTCTTTTTACTTTTTTTTTATATACTCACTTTTTATGGAAGTCATAAATTTCTTCCAAGTTACAGAAAATGATTTTATGTTTGCCGTATATACCAAGTGGGACATTATTATCTGGCTCCATAGCTTCACTCAGGTATGTCTGGAATATAAAACAAAATAATATATCTGACATGCCATTCACAATTTGAAATTTGTTTCTGTTGCTGCAATTAATTTTGTTATAAGTTTTTACTTTTAAAAATCGGTCGCCTGTGATAAAAAACTTTCTACTTTCCATACCTTGATGCAAACTTCTAAATCTTTAACATATGTTCTCTCAGTTTGTAAAAGTTCAGCCATCACAAACCTAAAACATAAAAATTAATAAATGCACAAAAATGACTGACATGGACAATTACGCAAACTTATCATTTCAAATCACAAGCCATGACTAAGACCCTGTGCTGTCTGATAATGTATTACAGGAAACCAGGGGAATGTCAAGATCATTCATTTTCTAAAATAATAAAAATCACCTTTCTTTCTCTTTTTTTCCTAGTTTAAAACCTTTTTTAATTGTAATATACAGTGTTGTACACTCACTCCCTCTTCCTGGCAGATCGGCGTTTCTCCTCTGTCAGTTCCTTGGGGGCCTGATTCAGGACCTTATCCTCCAGGGAGGAATCACTGTGTCTCTGCTCCTCTTTCTCTTTAGGTTCCTATAATACACACAGTACTCACTATCTACCACTCAGATATAGTACATATACTTTATGACATTTCACAGAAATTTATCTTTACTTCAGTATGTCTTAACTTACAACAAAAATGTTATGAAATTTCTGTTACATTTGTATCAGTATTCATGCTTTAAGCAAAAATAATTTTTACACCATGGACGAGTCAATATATTGTATGTTTTTTCAATTTATATCAGTTTGGCCACCATAACTACTATAAATACATTTTGATTGGTTACTTACAGGCACCTGTTCTTGGACTCCCAGCTTGGACTCTAACTTGTGTCTATATTTGTCCATGCGTGAGGAGAAGTCCTTGTACCGCTTGTCCACTGCATTACACCATTGTCTGATGCTAGCTGCATGTAAATTACCCTTAGCTACAAATCCATCAGCAAGCTGGAGAAGTAAATTAACACTTTCTTTTGTCTCCTGAAAGAGAAAAAAAATAATGTTGAAAAAAATTGAAAGATAAATAGATGAAAACCATTTTATCAAGAAAATTCTTTAGCCCTTTCAGCTTGGCTGATCCAGAAAAGACTTTCTGTTTGGTGCTGAACATCATATTCCCCCCTTTTATGATACCTTCATATATACAATGTATTTTGAGTATATGTATTATAATAAGCACAGAATCTCATTTAACAAAAGGCTACATGATATACCTTGGCTCTGCTCCGGAACTCGTAGTGTTCTTTCAGTAAAGCTTCTGTCTCTTGTTGGTTGGAGCCCAGAGTTTTGTGACTGTCTAGGTAAGATTCTCCATAGTCACATATCCAATCTATAGCCTTGTAACAAAATAGTTACAAATTAAATCATAGTCACAGATCCAATCTATGGCCTTGTAAAGAAAATTATAACAAGTTATATCACTGTTAAGATATTTTTAAAAATATTTATCAGGAAATAAGAAAAAAAACAATGCAATTTATCACATTTCAATTAAAAATAATTTTTTTTCTATCCGAATTCCACAAATTCTAAACCAGGGAAGTATTAAGAAGCATTATCTCCCTTCCATCATATTAAATATCTCTATACTACTGAACAGAGACAAACATATAGAATAAAGGTACCTGTCTAGCGCTCTGTTCAAACAGGACATACTGATGACACTGCTCTAACTTCCTCTTCTTCACAGTCCAGTTCTCTATCACATGATTCTCCTGGTGAAGCAACTGATCCAGGCAAGCTACAATAGTCACACACTAGTTATTACATTGTTACAATAGGGAAGTTTGGGAAATCTAGGTTACTAATGCTTCTGTTGGTTTTTCTTTGAATGGTTTGATTACACTGATGTACATCCTACCTTTGACATGCTTTCCTGGATCCACAGTTCTGAACTTGATCTGTGTACCAAACGTGTATAGATTCCTGTTAACATACTTCAAGAAAGCTTCAGCAGTTCTCCTGGCCAGTGTACAAGCCTACAAATACCAATTGTGAGATAAAAAATTAAAATACATCACAATATTTTTTGTTCACTTTTACTAATTATGTTGAATTGATTCCATCAATAAAATAAGTTTTTCTGTGACTGATATCATGCCCCATTTATCTCTCTTCACTGATCTCTTTTTTAACATCTTGTCCTGACACATACTGACCTTTAGGAATGCCTCCTTCTGCTCGTTATGTTTGTTGATGAGCTGTAGGAGATAAGCGGCCTTGTCCTGAGCTGCCACTCGCTCGTTAGAACACCAGTCCTCATCTCTCCTGTAGTCTCTCTCCAGGCTCTCCAACACTGACCATACCTACAAAACAAATTAACACACATTAAGCAACTGAACACAAAAGTCCTTATTCCAAGGCTTTTCTTGGATTCTCCCCAGATAAGTTTAATCTCTACATGTAAAACATTCATTTACTTAAAACTTTCACCAATCATCAGAACGTTCATGTACAGGATTTCAGCTTTCTTTTCATCTTCTCTCTATATATCTTTTTTTCCATCAGTATTCAAAAGAAATTTCAGTATTTGACTAACTTCTAAATAAAATTCTAGACAAATGTGCCATTCACCTGTTCGGCGGTTTTGTACCAGTTCATGGAGGCCATCACTAACTTATGTCTCTCCTCTGTGTGATACATCAGCTGCTGCCAGGCTACCGTCACATTCTCCGCGATCGCCCGCACCAGGTCCGAGTTATAATGGTTGTTCTGTATCATACTCTCCGCTCGGTTTGTCACTTGAGCCATACTTATATTAGTTTTCTAAAAATAATCACAAAGAAATTATGCTGATTTTTCACTTTTACTCTTTTCTCAGTGTTTTCCAATTTGATTTATGAAGAAATATTTTTTCTGAGACAAATTAATCTGACATGAAGAAAATCATCAACTCATAATATAACAACTATCCTGTAAGTATCTCAAGCATTAAAGAGTACAGTAAATTTTAATCATCTTAAGAAAATTTAAACCACTTTTAATACTCTAAATAAACTTAAATTTTTGGTTTCTATTTCAAAACGTTTCAACTCTAGATATTCCAAAGTTTTCCCTGCATTTTGAGAAAAGTTTACTAACCTCAATAGCTAACATAAACTGCTCATGTTCCTTCCTCAGCTGATCTGCCTCCATTAAGGAGTTTGGACAAATAAAGCTGCTCACCAACATTGACTTTCCGTTCTCTATCCAGTAGATCACCTACAATTAAATTCGTAACTAAACTGTTTAGACCGCCAAAAGTAAGCTTTTATTGGATTAACGCTATTCAGTAGATCGCCTACAATCAAATCTGTAACAGAATTGCCACTGACCGCAAAAACAAGCTTTTATTGTATTCACGCTACCCGCCAAAATATTAGCTACTTAATATTCAGCTTTTTCAGCCAATCATAAACTACTTTTTCTCAATCACTATCTTGCTTCGAATGTCAAAAGAAATAATTATTCATGTAAGCCTTAAGCATTTCTTTCAGCCAAGTAATTCTAATGTTGTAGATTTAGTTTGCCCGCCAAGTGAATTCTTATTTTTTCCTGCCAATAGTTTTAATCTTTATTGCTTATCATGATCTTCCATGTTTTGTCAAAAAGGATTTGGTATGCAGTAATTGTCATTCTTTGTGAACATTTCATTTTGGCGCTCAGATTTTCTTGCACTTTTAATTTTACACATGTGTGTTTTCTAACAACCTAGAAACACTTTACTGAATGGAAATTCCTAGGAATGTTATTTATTCAGATGTCAAAACTTAAGATCTCAATCAATGTTTTCTGTCAGATATCATCTGAGATTTAAAGAAAAATGATATTTTGCTTCCTTAGAAATAGATTTTCCCTCCAAAATTAAATTTTCCCTCCAAAAATAAATTCAGAAAGTAGCTAGTGTAAATTCCTTCCATGAACTGTTTGTGCTATTCTTTTTTCTTCATTTTGAAGGGGGGGGGGTGATGTCAAAAATCAATTGCTTTTAAATAATTTAGTTTTACTTTAGCTTACCCTTAACTCATCCTTGTTTATTAAAATGAACAAACTTGTATCCTCTAAAATCATGTTGTTTCACCATGATAATCTACCTGGTCTTCTACCTACCTGTCTGGCCTCCACCTCAAAGTTCTGTAGCTGTACCCCTTGTTCCAGCCTCTGTCTCTTGGTCTCGGCAATGGTCTCAAGGTCCAGCTCTCGTTCCCGTAGATACTCCATCAGAGCCTGGATCCGGGAGGGAGCATCGTACTGAGTGTCCGCCATCAGCTGGATCCCACTACTCTCAAATATCTATAGTCAAATACAGTCAGTCGATGAAGCTTTAACAGTTATATGTGTATTCAATAAAAAATTCCCGTTCTCCATTGTTCTGAAAGCACGTCAATGTAGCTACTGAATCTATCATATAAATGTCTACTTTATAATGAGCTCTGGTGGGAAACTCAAGTAAAATCATGGGTGGGGTGTGTTTAGATTTTCTGGTACTTCAAAATTCCACTTGCCCAGTAAGTTACACTAATTGTCTCAAGTATGATGACACAGAGTTTAAAAACTTACCAAGTCCAATGTTCATTTTTAAAATTTCAAAATTTAAAAACTGCATTCACTATCAGCTGATTACAAATACTGCAATATTATTTTAAGTACCTATTAAGTTTTCTGGAGGTTTCATGGGAAATTGATATTTTGAAAATGTGAAAGCCCGTTCATTAAAGGCCCTATAGTTTCACTTTCAAATACTTAAAATTCATAGCTTTAAGAACATGTTTAACATGCTATCCACTGCCTGATCCCAGCGGTCTCCCGCGTGAGCTGTACCTGGATGATATCCTGCCCCCTCTGTAGAACGTCGTAAGTACAGTTCTGCATGTGAAGCACGCTGTCGTTATGGATCTGGAGCTGCTGTTCTGATTTAGCCCCGTCTGACATCAGATCCTGATGCTGGAGTTCCTCCGCCCAGAGTTCTAACTGGGAGGACACCTGATAGAGAAAAAATCCAGGATCTTATATCACTGATCACTGTTTTCATGCAAATATGTCACCTTAATGTTGTGCTGGGTAGACCTCCAGCACAGACTGTATTCATTCTTTGTAAGGTTTTTATGCCCTATTTGTATAGAGTAGGAGGAAATATGTTTTGTACAAGTATTTATAAGATTGGTAAATGGATGTATGGACTACCAGACTGAACACTTTAGACCACCTGCTCAAACCTAATAAATATATTCTGAACAGAGTTTATAAATGTATTTCACCTATCATATTATGCAATGTACTATACAATATACCTCTAGAGCATCTCTCTCAAACAGTCTGAGTTGTAAACACAAGTCTAATTTCATCTTTCGATTGGCCCACAATTCTTCTAGCTGTGTCCTACTGTCATTCAACTGTCTCAGAACACCTAAAAGAGAACATATTATTAAGACCATACTTCTATTAAACTGTCCATCTATTGAATAAAATTCTTATGCCCCCATATTTGAAGATTTGGGGATATATAGTTAAAGCCCTGACCATTTGTCTGTCTGTCTGCAAAAACTTTAACCTTGCCCATGAGTGCTTAGAGCTTTATATTTCACATGAGTATTCTTAGTGACAAGGCCTTCCTTGGGGTATCAATACATATGGCTTTGACCTTGGAGTTTGACCCACTTTTGCCAAAAAATTAAAAACTTTGACCTTTAAACAGTTGGTGGTAGGGCTTTCATACTTCATATTTTACTAATCTGACAAGATATTTCCAAATACATGTACAATGTATTTAAATATTTTTTACCTTTTGACCTGAACCTATGAGTTTGACCAACTTTTTAAAAAAACCTTTAACCTTGGCCATAACTTTTGAACAGTTTGTACTAGGGCCTTTATATTTCACATATGAATTCATTATGACAAGAACAACGATTATGACCTTGAACATGAGTTTGATTTAATTTTGAAAAATTTAATATTGGCAGTATTTTTTGAACAATTGGAGCTAGGGTTTTTAATTAACATTTCAGATGTAATGGCAAGGCCTTCACCTGCATACCATCTATTGACCTTGACCTTGGAGTCTGACCTACATTTTATAAAGTTTTATCTTGTCCATAACATTTGAATGGTTTCGGGTGCTTGGGCTTTCTTTTTTCACAGGTATAATTATTGAGACAAGCCTTTTCTTAGAGAACCAACATTTTTCATCTCTTGACCTTGGAGTGTGACTTGGTGTGAGAAACTAACATTTTCCAAAAGCTGCCATATGGGAGCATCAGTGCTTCACAAACACATCTTGTTTTATTAAAAAGGTTTCATAATTGGATGTTGTTAATCATTTGTAAAATACTAATTAAATTAAACAATTGTTTAAAACTAAAGAGTAAACAGGTGTTCATCAAGTTCCTCTTTTGATAAATATTACAAAACATGATTGAGATTTTGATCTCTGCATATGACCTTGACCTGAATTATATCTTTCTGAACTTTGCCTTGAATATGAAGTCTATCAAATAGTTAAGAGTAAAATGTAAAATGATTTGCACAGTTACACTTGCAGAGAAACAACAAGCCCCAATTCTTTAAACTCAAAACCATCTGTGTAATAGTGAATGAAGCATTCTTTGGTAAACCTGTTCCTTCCTTTGATACAGTTTAGAAATATGTGAAATGTTTATTCAGTTGTCTTGTTTGATATTATATCAATCAAAACAAAGATGTATTCAGTAGACAATGCAAGTTCTGAAGTAACTATAAGATGTTATATAAAAAAATTTTTTAAAACGTAAAAATGGGTTATCGGAACATTTACTATGTACATGTAAATGTATATTTCATCTGAAGAGTGAAATATTTGAAATATATGAGGCTGTTTACAAACATCTGTTTTACATTGATGAGATCCAGAGAACATAGTATCTGTGTAGATATAAAAGCAGATTAAAAATTGAGACCGAATTCCATTAATTTGTCACTCATCCATTTATTTCCCACCCACAGAAAGGTCTGCTTATCAAAACACTTCACTGCATTTAAGTCATTAAGGATGGTCTGAGAAATAAAGGCATTCTGCCAAACCAGGTTACATAATAACAAAAGACAAAAGATAAACTTAATTCATTGCATTTTCCCTGATGCTAAACATTAGCAACCCCCCCCCTTCATAAAAAAACTATCAAATTAAGAAAATTCACTTCCCCAAACTCATAAAACAAGAGATACTTCTAGCTCATGATCAGTGTTCTTGGGAAAAATGTTTTTTTTTTTACTTTGCTCTTATGGTAATTGTTTAAATCAAGCCCCTAGGGAAGGGTGGGGCCATGATAGGGAATCAAAATTCAATACATTGAAATATATAGAGAAAATCTTTCAAAATCTTAAGAATCACTGAGACAGAAGTTCTAAAAAGTATGTGGAAGCATCCTGGGTTTGTATAGATTCTAAATTTCAAATTATGGACCCCAGGGCAGGGTATCAAAGTTTTCCAAGGTAATGTAGATTCTAAATTGTTAAAATCATGCCCCCAGAGGTAGGGTGGGGCCATAACAGGGAATCAAAATTTTTCATTGAAGCATATAAAAAAATTTTTTTAAAAAAACTTTTCTCCTCAAGAACCCACGGGCCAGAAAAGTTGAAACTTATGTGGAAGCATTCTCATCTTCGCTAGCCAAGGGTTTCTGATACGCTACTCTCCTCATAAACCCTTGGCATACGGTGTTCATAGAAGTTGGGTTTATTTTTTCTCGATCGGTCAACCAATCAGCAATTGTTTTTTGTAAATGACGACATTTGCATTCGGGACCCTTCTTGATTCTTTAATCTCGGAAATGAAAAACGCAAGTAAACAACTATCTGTAAGATAACATGCAATTCTATGAATAGAAATGGTGTCATCCAATATCTTCTAAATATGTGATTAAGAATCTATATTGAAGTTTCCGATATGTACTATAAATAATGAATAAACATAACTCAATTGCTTCTTAAATATTCTTGAAAAAAAACTTTGATTTAATTTTTTTAAACACGCGTCTTTATTTCTGTCGATGACGCAATCTGTGCATACCTGATTTGATTCGAGATCACGTGATGAAAACAATCCCTTCTTTTGATTTCACCGTATGCCAAGGGTTTATGAGGAGAGTAGCCTATCAGAAACCCTTGGCTAGCGAAGATGAAGCATTCTGGGATAGTGTAGATTCTAAATTGTAAAAAACATGCAAAATATATAGGAAAAATCTTTTTCTCAAGAACCACTGGGCCAGAAAAGCTTGTAAACTTATGTAAAAACTTGCTAAAATAGTGTAGATTCTAAATTGTTTTTAAAAACCATGGCCCCCAGTGCTAGGGTAGAACAACAACAGGGAATCAAATAATTTTAAGCAGGAATTTCAGATTAAAAACAGTAGGGCCAAAGTGAAACAGGTGAGCATTATAACCCATGGGCCTCTTATTTCAATATATGGTCAAAATGCCCCAGGATAACATAATTATAATAATTTACATAGTTTTAATACCATCCCTAAAATAATCCTGAAAATATGTGGTTTTATAGTAAGCTGTTTAACTATAACAAATCTTTTCCTTTTCAACCCCCACCCACCCCCTTCCCCCTTTGAAATTTCTAGATCTGCATGTGCCTGTTCTCTATAACTATTACTTAATTAAATCATATCATATGTATATTTTGTTATGTTAAGCTAAATAGCCTTGTTCTTTCCTTGGGTCTTCTTTGAAGAACATGCATATTACATTATACATAATAAATATGTCTCCATGCCAATGCTTCCTATGACACTCAATTATAGATTACCATTATTGATTACCTGCCCTTACATTGGCCCTGTAAAATCAGACAGAAAAACAATACAAATCTGTTAGAAGAATGGACCAAACTATTGATTAACTGTTAGATAAATACTATAAAAATACTGCAGAAAGGAACTTGTGGTCAATATGCATTGGACTGAATCTAATTTGAAACAATAAGGAAGTAGAGATAGGAAAGTGAATAGCATGAAAATTGAATAAAATAACAATCGATAAAATGAAAGTCTGAAATCTAATTTTTCTTCCTATTGTAACTAAATTTCCATTTTTGTCCCCTGCTGAAAGTGGGGGATATTAAATTTTGGTCAGTCTGTCTGTCTAGCTGTCTGTTCATCTAGCTGTCTGTAGTTCTGTCTGTCTGTAAGGCTTTCCTTTCCACGTAACATCTTGAGAAGTCTTTGAGCTTTTGCAATGAAAATTTTACAAAATACCTCTCTATGGCCTAAGAAAGCTAAAAAATTCTGTCTGTTTTAACACTTTTGTTTCCATGAGATATCTAAAGATACCTTTGAGCTTTTGCAATGATATTTTATACCACAACTCTGTGGGGCTTAAAGAAAACCCCCATTTATTTTGAGGTCAAAAGGTCAAAGGTCAAGGTTGTCAATTCAAACATTTTGTGTGTGTGTGTAAAACTTTCATATCCGGGTGATATCTCAAAAAGCTTTGGAGTTTTTGTGATTAATTTTTACCATAACTCACTATGCCCCCCACCCTTCTGTCCATCCTTCCATTTGGCTGTATTTTTGTCTACAGTAACAATTCTGTTTCCAAGCGATATCTCAAGAAGCCTTTGAACTTAGCAATTAAATTCTACATGACAACTCCCTATGGCCTAAAGAAGACTCCTATTGATTTTGAAGTCAAAAGGCATAGTAGAGGCTAAACTAAACACACTTGGTTTTTGTAAAATTCTGTCAATGTAGAACCCGATATAAACATTTATACAATATGTATGTGACCTACTGTTTGCATTTATTCCTTTTCAAATCAAGTTTGTCAATGGTCAAGGGTAAACTTTCTCGCTAAGAATGTGAGAGGCCCCTGGTTCAAATCCCTGTTGAACCGCCTTTTTTTTTTTTTTTAAATTTTATCAATTACTAAATGATAGTATTGACTACAGCATAAGTTATGACATAAGTTGTGTACAAAATATTATCATTGTGTGATGAATATTTTATATTAATACACATTTAAAGAATAAGAAGTCAAATCTTTATATCCATATAGGCATTTTTTATTTGCTTCAGTGCATATAAATTTATTAATTCTGCAAATCCGGGGGTGTGGGGGGGGGGGGGGTGTCAACCCCACAATCTGAGCATCCTCGTCTTTTTTCCTTAAGCAGGGACACAATTTCTATGAATTTAAGCTTGTTATGAGTATATTTTTCAAAAAATCTTGTGCAGTAGTTCTAAGAATCTAGAGCTACAAAACAAAAACAAACACTGAAATTTAAAAAAAAATCACAAATGCAATCAAAATGCCTAGCACAGACAGGGATAACTCTGTTTTTCATTTTTATTCATCAATTGTGCTCAGCATCTAAACAGCAATGTAAACAATAAATGCTCTCACAATGAGTCCAACTTCAAATGTGAATGTGTTAGAAATGTGTGCTTTTCACTGTTGGAAATCTACATTACATCTGAAATTGATTAGGGCATGTTCTCAAAAAAATACACCATTGCAGCAATGCTTTTTTAATTAAACCTTAAGGATTATTGTACAAGAAATAACAAGAAGAAATGGGAATGACCCTGACCTTTCAAACCAAGTCAATTTGTCTGACATAACAGACCAGACATTTGTTTTGCACTTGAAATAATGCATACTGTAAGTGGGGAGTTACACACTTAAATTATCTCTGCCAGACATCGTCACATACATATTTCCTGAATCCTCGATTTACTATATAGACAAAATAACCCTGATTCAATTAGAAAGATGATCCATTATGGACCACAGGCTAAAGAAATCTTCAGTGATAAAAAGAACCTGGTACATTGTACCTGTAATTAGATATAAATGATGTCCATTAAATTGTCATCCTAAGGAGGTACTTTAGTCACATGTCAACCTTTTCAGAGATAATACTTTCACTTTTCTTGGTTGGAACCACTCAGTATAAATGTGAGAAAGGGTAGGACGTTGGGACACAGGAGTAATGACAACAGATATTTTAAGCTATAAACAAAAGTAGAATAGAGTTAATTAGTCTATATACATATGTAGTACTCCTTTAATCCATTAACAATACCCTCATACTTATTCTCATGGGGTATGTTACACCTGTTGAACTAATTCACTAGGTATAACAATAGAATTCCAAAAATAATGAGCAAGACACTTAACTGCAAAATGACCAACAGACAGACAGACAAACAGCTAAGTCAATTCCACTATAAAGCCTGTAAAGAGGCAGGCATATAAAATTGTGTGAGACAATAGCAATAATATTATTTTTCACAAACTATTAGTATTGTAAATGTAATTAAATCTCACTTACCTTCTATATGGGTATAATCCGCATTCTGATTAATTTTGTCAGGCTCAGCACTGAACACCCTACGAAAAATGTAAACAAGGATTTCACAGAGTTTCATTAATTTTATCCACAAGAAAATACACACCACTGCCACAAATCTTAAAATTTTGGTCACAACAATTAAAATCAGTAACACAAAGCTAAAAATCTTCATCACAGTAATGTGTAAAGATTGGTCCGGCATTTTGTCAAAAAGTTTGCTACGCCATTGGGTAAAATTAACCCTTCTCTGAGAAGGACCCGGGGCCCAAGAATGTCGCCATGATGCCCTCCAAGAGCGGCGCTGACGCACTGCCACACCCTCGGAATCGGACCCCGAACGCCTTCGTTGGACTGGAATGTTGGATGGCATTGTGGAATGATTACTTGATTATTAATTATTTTTTAAATTTCTATGATCTCCCTCTCTAGTACAGTGTTAGGAATTCCCAAAGCTTCTGCACATGTTGACATCCAAAGCACCTAGCCATGTTTACATCACACTACTGTGTTGGAGCACTTGTTAAAAACACAAGTTAAGCACAAGAGTCTGTACAGATGTCTCCTTGTTTCCTCACACACCATCGGACACGGAATATCGAGATGAAATATGACTAATTTCCTTTACATGCTTCTAGCACTAGACAAAAACTATGTGATTTTTTTCCTCATGTGATTAAAGCTAGTAATAACTCTTGCCACGAATGTTCCCAATCAGGTGGGCTGTAGAGATATACATCCCAGAATGTTTATAATCATTACATGTATACAATAAACACCACGGACATTTAACCCCAATGAATGGCCGGGCATAACGACTTCATCTTATTTCTTTAGCACATCCCATAGCAGAGTATACCACACAAATGTATGAGAATTCAATGGACCAACATTTCTGTCTCTTGTCCTAGCTTCCATGGAATGATAATTAATTCCATAAAATCCAATATTATAGTCACACACCAGTGTCATCATCTGAACTTTACCAACATGCATATTTTCCAAAAAAATTTTACTACCAAAGTAATGCAAACAGATAATCCATAAAAAAAATGAAGCACGTGTCTAAGAAAAATGAAACAAGTATTTTTCTCCTAGTAATCAATATAAACACTCAGCTGTCTACAGACATTATATACCTTCTCCCCAAAACACAGCCCTCTCAAAGAATGTGATTAATCACTAAATGTTATGATCATCAAATCATTACAGTTCAGTTTCAATCTGCCTCCGTGCTCATGTACCACACTAAATGAGTCATTTTTCCAATAAGTGAAATCCTATATACATGTACTTGATAAAATCCCAAAACATCATGTTATGTCACATGGATGGTCTCCCTTGCTTTACAACAACTTCAAGACACAATATCTACATGACAAGTTTTATCAATCATAAGAAATGGACCTTAATTCCTCATTCCTACAGATCTCATGCAAAATACTTTAATGTATTATTATTCTACTAACAAATTAAGCTGATTAGATTTTAATTACTGGCATTCCTTTAAGCTTAATGCCTTGATAAATTCTTTTCAAATTAAAACCCACACACAGTATTTTCTCATCAGCTAGACATCATTTTATAATCACCAGCCAAACTTTTAGAAAAGTTATGATGTAGGTGGATCTAAAGATCACAAGCAAATATTTTTTTTGGTCACTGGGCCAATTACCTCAGGGAAATAAATCTCACTTAAGTTGTTACACTGATTTGACAACCATAATGAAGATAAATTTTCAGTCACCTTGACATTTTCAACAAGGACTTTATAAATTCTTTTGAATTACTTTCATTCATTTTTATCTCATGCATGCATGCACTATCTCTTATGCATGCGTATCTGTTATAAAATGTACTCAAAGGTTTCAAAAGCAATCATATCTCAAAGCTCCACCTTATTTTCAAATTGTATCTTATCTTCTCATACGCAGTTGTGCAATGGTTTAGTTTCTTATATGCTGGGGAAACACCTGCCGAAAATTCGTCAAAGTTATGGAATACAGAAACAAAACAATGGGCAGAATTCCTCGAGAAAATATGTCAAGCAGAAAACCATATACAAGCCAACCATGAAATGAGAAAAATTCTGATGTAGCCTATCTGCTGTTGATGTTTGTGCATTATCTTGTAATTTTTCAACAGTGAAACAGTAATAATAATTTCAGTAAAACAAAGTTGTTGAGCTACAAGCTTTAAGGAGGAACAGGACCTTTTGCTGGAAAAATTCCTGTCAGTGTATTTTTTTTGTATTTTTCATATTACTAATCTAATATGTACTTAACATTTTAAAATGGTCCTGTCATGGGATTTCTTAACTTATTTAAAAGATATCTCCCCACAAATACCACCCTGTTTAGAGTTTGTATGGCGTTTAGATACTTCATATTTATGGGCCCATAACGGAGTCCATAATGCGAATTTTTACGCACAAACGAGAAATATGATAGATAACACTATATACTCAAATATTTCAGAATATTCATAGTGTTTAAATTATCTGAAAGCAATTGTTTTAATTTTATATAGTATTTGGGTGGGATAATTTCTGTATTTTTCAAAGCAGCTTCAACGACAAAAACCTCATTTGGAGAAAATTCTGTCAATAAATATTTCTAAATTTACGATTGAATGTCAGTCCTTCATCGTAATTATTTACTGCATAAATATCACAGGGTGAAGCTTAATTGTCTCAATATCGCACAGGACATCGTTGAATTAGACGTAAGCATGATAAAAATGCTTCACGTTCGTATTTTCCGTGTGCGTGAAATCAATTGTGACGTCACACAAAAACATAAACATTCAAAATTATCTAAATATAGAGAATCTCTGCTACTAAACACGAAAAAAAATTAATTTTAAAAAATCTGCTTCAGAAATTTATCACGATACATTGACTGTGACCTGTTTATTATGAAATAAAACTGATCATGACGGGTGTGTGTACTTGATCTCGCTGCACTGAGAATTCAAACACTATATCTATGATGTCACTGACGTCAGACTGCAGGGTAAAGAGGAACAAATGTGTGGATTGGGCAACTTCACAATATCTGAATGATGGCAACATCTTTAAAAATTTTATTAATGATAATTTCTAAAATTAAATGTTTAAAAAACAATTTTAGAATTTAGAATAAAATTACACAAGAACTGTTGATTTTAACAACATGTATATCATCACCGATTATGACGTAATATGTCTTTTTAGTCATGTGACATGTGTCCTGTCTCCCCTTAAATATGATCATGTCTTATAACCAAACCTACAATTATTCCTTTCCCTAAAGTGGAAAAGGACCACACATATCTTAATAATTCCTATCCTATTGCTTTAACAAGCTGCTTAAGTAAAACAATGGAAAGGATATGACTTCATGTTCTGATAAATGATCAGTTTTGACCCTGATGCAAGCTAATGACATATAAATACATATAATTTTGTCTGATCTCTGGTGGATGAAAATTCTGGATTTAACATTGAAAACTGACCCCCAAAAAATGTTTTTTTGCATTTGGGTCTAAAATCCCCATAATTCACTGAGAATTTATGTCCAAATAGACAGGAATGAAAATTGCACAAATCTGTGCTATTTTCACCAGATATTAATTTTTATCATAATAATATACCCATGATGTCCATGCCAATAAAAACCTTTAAATGCATAGGTTGTTAACCTTGACCTTTGACAGTGAAAATCAATACTAATATTATCTAATATCACATTAAATATGAAGAATGACAGAAAGTTATGCATATAAGTTAATTTTTTCAAATCAATATAATGTTTAAACAGTTTATCACTATGAAGTAAAATTATCTGTATACTATGACACCTGTTCTATCCTGCCATAAAATGCAAGTAACGCAGTAACAAGGAACCAACAGTGGAGGTGAATGTAAATCTACAACTACTGTCCAAAGACTTGACCATTTCCTCCTAGAATTACATGACCTATAAAATTGATAAGTTCTTATTTGATGCACATAAAAATGTACACACACAAAAGCTGAGGAATATGGTACATAAATATTATGACCGACACAAGCCTATAAAACCCTCAGAAAGTCGTATTGTGGCTATATATCTAATGATTGCCCCTGAGCAGGACCAGATCAAGGCAGCAACAGAGGGTCATAACTGACTGTATACACACCATCAATGCTTACTTTCAAGTGTGTATCTAAATTCCATAAAGAGATTACGGGCAGAAAACCTGATTTATAATATTTATCATCCATGTTAGCCTTTGACTAATCTTACAAACACTTGCATCTGATTACACAACAGCAAGTAAAATGTAGGGCTGAGGTCTCCCTTTTGTCTGAAGCTGAAAAAGTTCATTTACACAGCAGGAATCTTGAACAGCATCCAGGATCACACATTAGATTTTTGTTGAAATGTTTCCAAGCTACCAATGCACTGAATTGATTCAACAGAGTAAGCAAATTTACTACCATTACCTGCCTCTGTTGACAGAGAGATTAGCTTTCTGCCAATTAAGAGAAAAGAAATGGGTGAATCAGGATTTTTAGGCCACTAATTGGTTTTCTTCCTACTTATAAATAAACAGTATATGCTGAATTCAAAGATATAACTCTAAAGTGTATATTGATCAACAAAACATTAAAGATCGTCACTCCATTAAATGTCTTACAGCTGACATTTTCATAATGCATGGGGAGGTGTTCTACAGAAAACAATGCACATAAAATGTTATCTCAGAAATTCTTTTTAAGATTGGAATCTGGTTGACTGGAATGTGAATTCTCTGATTTCAGTACAAACCACTAATGACACAAATGTCTCCTCTTTAAACAATCCTGTCAGGATTGAAACACTTCTCAAGTTCTCTATTATTTCCACTTGTTCAATTACGACCAACTGTTAGCAACAAAAGGTACCCTAAAGTAAACATATGGAAATTCACACATAAAACTGTTCCTTATACTTTATTAAGCTATTATGGGCTTTCTTTGTCAAAGAGACACAATCTTGGTCTAATTTCTCTCTTTCTTGGCAATCACTTAGACACAAGCAGAAACTGATGTAGAAAACTAAAGAGTGAGTGAACTAAACTAAGAAGTAATATCTTCTCCCCTTATAGTTATCTTGGGTCTGATTCCTGATACAAATATTTTGCCTCAAATATATAATTTGCTACTAATTCTGGTATTTTCTGCTAGTGACCTTAAACTTGCAAAACTGATCATAAACAAAGACATGTCAAAATCAAAGATCCATTTAGCAAATCTTTATAAAGTATGATGTTCCAATCTTTTCTTCATTTAAAAGTTACTAACAATCCCAACATTTTTATGCAATGAAACTGAATTCAAATGGCCTTTGCAAAGGACTTAAAACATTCTCACTTTTGGAACAATCTTGGTACAAGTAAATAGCATGGGCTTCCAGTGTTTCTTCTTCAAAAGTTTCAACCTGAATCTCATGTCATATAAGTTTTAACATTATCAAAAGGTTGGGGACTGAGGCAATAAAAATTTATAAGGAACGCTATTTTGTTTAATGACATTTGTCAACCTCTATGCTTGTTGATATCTCAATACCTTTCTTTGACAAGATGGAAAATGGACCTATCCTTCAGATCATAATGTTCACACAAGCTACATTACTTTTGGCTTGTCTAATCCAAAATCAGCACTGTGCATATTCCCCTCTCTCTGATTTTTTTTTTTTTTTTGCCATTTAAAAAGAGGTTGACTAATTCTCTCTCTATAAACCTGTTCTAACATTTCCAAAGTCTACAGAAGTTTTTCAAAATTGGAACTACAGATGGTGGCAAAAAGAAAAAGATTGCCCTCCTTTGGGGCAACTACTATTTTTACCACTCAATCTCTTTTAAATTCATGATAAGATGGCACAGACCTGACAAAATGATGTACATATTATTAGAGAAATCTGATATTATGTTCTAAACATGGATATTCAAAGACTTGAAAGTATCATCTATTTTCATCATCCATGTCAAGATATGTTGAATACAATGTTAAATAATAAATATGATGGTCATACAATTGCTTACAAAAACATTTACAATTTTTTCAAAGATAAATAATACCTCTCAAACTACAGTACATGTTGTAGACAAATATGTAATGTTGAATACGTGTGTAAAAATTCACTGTTGTATGTTAAGCAGTTTTAATTTTATTGAATCAGTCCAAAAACTTCTTGATAGCCCCTAATACATATTTAATCAACCAATTAATAACTTGTTTCAAAATTATTCTTATGCAACTACAGTACTAACTCCCTAAGAGTAATGTATGATTCTCACCTTATTTCTTCCAGTAGATTTTCCCCTTCACTAACTGTGTTGATGGCTGATTCTATAGTTATCTCCCTTTGCTGATTAAACTGGTCCAGTAGTTGTTCTGCCCCCTCCACAGTGTCGGCTATTTCAGAACTCTGTAATTCCTGCTGCAGGTCTTCTAACCATGATGTCAACTGTTAAAAATAAAGGCAATTTAACAGTTTAATGAATTTTAAATATGAAAATTTGAATTCAGAAGAGATGAATATTTGACACATATAAGTTTCAGTCACACCTTACAGATTAATACTAACAGATGTTAACAGATGAGGAAACAGAGATAGAATGCAATTCATTGTAAAACATAACTGAAAAGAGCTTGAGTCAGAAAGTACACAAATTCGCCTGTTTTCAAAATAGGACAATTTTACCTTTAGGTATATCTCCAGACTGTATATTTTTTCAAACCAATTTTCTTTTTTCAATATCTCTTTTATATTTTCTGTAAGAGGTCTTCAAAATAGCATATGTATATGGCCGAATTTCATACATTTTACGGAACGTCATAATGACGTTGTGAATTTCAACACATCTGAGTTCTCATAAATAAAGTGGTAAATATTTATCAATTGATGAAAATTTCACAAAAATGTATATTACAATATATTACAGATAGTACTTTAATATTTTGTTAATAAAAGATAACGAAATTTAAAATTATAACGCGTCAGGTGTAAACAAGCATAGGTACATGTACAAGTGAAAATGACAGCGTGTCCGTTCAGCACCCGTGTGTTAATCGCTGAACACGTACATAATTAGATACATTGTAACGTGACATTATTGACATTGATAATGTTTTAAAATAATAAATTCATTTAATTACATAAACTTTATGCATTTGATATTTTAATCAACCTGTATATATAAAGCCAATTCCAGGAACCCGGGGATGTTAAATGTAAAAGTAAAAATAGTACTGGTCACATAATTGATTGCGCCCATGGAAGAAGGGCCCATTTTAGCAATATTTATACATTTTGAGTTATTCACGGATTTTGGTTGAGTAAGGTTCAAAGTTGTCAAATATGAATTTTTTTGTCCTATATACGTCCACTCTAAGTAGTTTTTTTTTTTTTCATTTTATTCAAAGATACAAAGATAACAAATTCATAATATAATGTTGTGTTTTTCAACAACGTCAAACGTTTTCAGAGTGAACGTAAAATGATTTTCTTTTGTAATATTACTACGGTAATTAATAGAACTTTAAATAATATTTACCAGGTAATATTTTCACATGCGCATTATTTTTTTTTTCTCATCGTCTCTTTTAATTATTAATAATTTTTAATAGTTACATGTACCGGTATATAGATTATGGATTCAGCAGTGGTGTTTAGCAGTATGAGCGAGTTATTATTGAACATGCATTGCTCTCAATGGGTTAAGATGTATTTTCTTTGCTTGATTTCAGCATAAAACAATATATCTTTGGTTACCATATATGTGAAAATTAATTTTAAAAACCATATCTGGAACAATAATACGCTACCTCAATGTTACTGCAAAGTTAAAATTCATTATTTTTTTCTTCTAAATTTCAAATAAAGACAGAAAAATTGCGAAGAATGGTAACATGTTATTACGCTATACAAAAGACAGTGAATAGATTCACTGCATCTATTAGAATGTCTCTGCATGGGGTGAATAATGACACTGTTTTTTGGAAATATAAAGGATACACGAAATATTTTTCAGTGTAGCAGTTAAAATATTTTATTATTTACAAATCAAAAAGGTGGGAATTTCATAAACAAACGAATGAGTTATAATCCGCACACAATTTAATAGATCTACAGACCCAGAATTAATGTGTGTGTTGGTGAGGAAAGGGGGGGGGGGTGGTAAAAATCTAAATGGCAGAAACTTACAATTCCTCAAAATGACTTAAAATAAATAAATACATATTTTTTACCTGCCAAGTTTTAGGTGAACAGGCGTAGAAAACACTGTGTATAATGTTTATTCCTCATATGTAAGACAGTACCGGTTTTCCATACACATTCTCCAACTATAAGAACACCTCTGAAGAGGGTACCACGTGATGTTTTACGCACGGACTTGTGAAGATATTCTTTTTCTCAAGAGTAATCATTCTCATGTTTTAACAAAATGTTATCACGATTATCAATTGGCTTTGCAAAGTTTTTTATAAGAAATAAGAAAAGATTTTATTTTCAATAATCTATACAGTGTGTTTATTGACAATCACTATACATGGTTGAAGTTTCATTTTTCCCTTTCATATTAATTTCTGCTTTTCAACATTTTCAACTATTTTCGACACTTGTGTATTTTGAGCAATACCTATACTTCGTTGAACGAATACTTCCGAGAGCAGCATATTAGCAGACTTCTAATGCAAGAACGCCGCTAAATCAGATGCAGATCCAGTGCAGGTGCCTCTGGTGTGCGCACACCCACCCCCCACCCTTTAGACTTTTTAAAACAATATTTACTAAACTAATAACACATTATTAAAATCAGGTTTCCTTATTTTGTGTATGTGAGGGTGCGTGTTTGTGAATTCAACCCTATGGCAGGGTGCCCCTATTTTTTTTATCTTCGGGGACGTAGCAACAGGGGGGGGGGGGCAACAATACTTTAACTATGTGAAAATGTTCACTGAAAGGTTGGTCGCTCCCCACACTTTTTACTAAAGTAAAGTAATATGAGGGATGATACGTATATGCTTTAAAATGGATATTGAAAAGGATTTGGTAGTTGAAAACGTTAGGATTTTCGACTTTAGGCAATTATCCTTTAATTTTTGTTTGCTTGTTAAGTTTTTTAGGAAAGTTAAAAAAATTCTGTGGCTGCCCCCTCCCCCCACTTTAAAAATCGATGCTACGTGCCTGACCTTGAATTATTCCTTAGATCCAATCTATCGAAATATCATTTATTTATTTAGGGACGGTCTGCCCTGATAGACTTCTAGGACAAAATTATTTTCTTATGTCACTTTCGGTCTTTTTTTTGTGAAATTACCTTATGATGAGCGATGTCGGAAACTACTTTTTACCACTCTTTTTATAACATATATATGTCATAATTATTCATACATCAAACACAGAACAGAAACATTTCCTCCTTGTTGAGATTATTCTGATAATAAATTGATAAATTTATTATTTATATATAAAGGCCGGCTAAATATTACAGTATTCCTTTATAACATATGTTTTTAACAGGATTTTTATAGACATTCCCAACCTTAAAGCATACATTTGGAGGCCACATGCAGACTTAGGCTGACATATTTGAAAATCACGATTTTATGAATATATTAAGTCATTTACTTAAATTAATTTTTAAAAAGCATAATCTACAAATTATTGAAATATTAGTGGACCTCTCTCTCACTCTCTAGCGCGCTCTCTGGAACATGACTAAATAAAAAATATCAATGTCTGAGCAAAATATAACCATGAAAAGATTGAGTAAACATATACATAATTTACAAGTTAATCACTCGCGATCTACCCGATGCGCGATAATGATTATGTAACACACAAAATACATATTGAAGCCTATGTACTAAGTAAACTTTAAATAGTAATAATGCTTTTTTATTTAAATTTTTCAAAAATTGATATTTTTTTAACATCTAAAGTTATTGATCTACAATATCACCACGAGTACGAAAAATTATTGAAGTTCCCTAAAAACTTTGACGTCATTTTCTGTACATTGTGACGTCACGAGAAAATACTGACGACTTGTCAAATGTTGAGAGAGAGAAAAAAATCAAGTAGACCTTATAGTTATAACCTGGCTACTTTGGAGGACTTCTGTTTAACAGTGGTCCACAATAGACATGCAGATGTGGAAAGCATAGACTAACGCGAAAACATTTCTACATTTTATTATGTTTTTAATTGAACTGAGAACTAGACTATATTAGAAGCTGTTTAGCCTACCCTAATTACCACGCATAAATGATGCATTTATGCTAAAAAAGGATTTATGGTTGTGTTTAAATAATTAACAGTAACTTATCTTATGAAAGATTTAATACTTGCCGTGCGAGGTTTTATTACCATCGAATTATATAAAGGTAAATTTGCTTTCTGTATGCGCAGCTGAGCAAACGACATTCGTAAATATTAAATTACGCATGGGGCGCATTCCTCTCGGAGAAAAAAACTTGTTGAAAAATACGCGTAAGATACCAATTTTTGATTTTATACTTGAATTTTTTTCCGAGAGGAATGCGCCCCACTTGAAATTTTAAAGTGAATCTGTAAAATCGGTGAAAAATTCCGGAAAAATCAAAACCTTTGTAGGTTTTAGCCGTTACCATGAAGAAGCCAACATCCGGTTTGACTAAAACTACCCACCCCTGCATTGACGAAGTCGAGTAGATACGGAAACCACAAATAGTTTTCAAGAAAACGATGATTTATTTTTTAGGAAATTCACAGGCCGTATATTGTACTTTCTGACTTTTGTTCTTTTCTCCAAATACATTTTGAGGTTCTTGGGATCAATGTATGGTACACACATGTATCAAATGGTCAAAAATCAAACAATTATCAGATGTGTACCAGAAATCAACAGTCAACTAATATACTGGAAATGGACGGATTGAAAAGTCTGCCATCCATTTGAGCTATTCAGTAAAATGTGAATGAGCCTTATGAAAAATTGATGGGGGGGGAGGGAAATTGGTGTGTGTGTGTACAGGTGATATGGACCAGTGCAAGCAATTCACATTCTTGTATTTTCTATGCATATAACCATTAAATGCACACTACGGGTAATTTTATTATATATTCACTTAATAGTAGATGCAATAATAATATAACCTGCAATATTTTTCACCAGATGACTTTAGAAAAGGAGCCTTTTCCAAACTTAATTATTGCAAATAACTTAGCTGGCATTCAGTTATTTTATTGAATGATAATATTTTCATTCTGTTGAACATGTCTTTTATAAAATAATTACACTACCTAGTGTAAATGACTTTTTAAATATCTTTGGAAATTCTAAACTAACTTACTGTATGCTTCTCTTATTGCAACAAAACTTTTTTTTCTGTAAATCATATATTCACAGAGATGATTCCAGCAAACATTTTTGAATGGAATGTCTATTGATCATTTGTATGTGTGTTAATTTTTTGTGGGGTATGTGATGATTGAATTGCCTAATTAAAACCATACAAAGTGTTCCATTTTACAACCTTGTATCATTTTTATAAAAGATAGAATGATTGCAATGTTTCTAGAAATCATAACTTAAAAGGAGTCTGAGAAAATTTAGCTGTTGCATTATTTTTAGGTAAGATTTCTTATGTACACAGAATTTAACTGATAAAACACTTCTAAAATTTCCCTTTATGTGATAATGTTAAAAATTTCATTTTGAATGAAAATACCTGAATCCTTTATAACAAGGGAAACAACATGTTACTTGCCTACTAAACTACTTACCTCATGAACATGTGTATAGAAGTCCACGGCCATTTGTATGGTAGCCTTGCGCCTCTCCAGGGAGGTAAGGAAATTCCCCATTCTCTGTTGTAAGTCCTGGGCCTCCCTGTAGATTTCCTTGGGGTCACATTCCCCCGTGTGAGCGAGCTCATCTGCTGCTGATAACAGCTTGTCTGCATTGGTGATGGTATTCTGAGAAGAAACATTTCATCAAAGGTTAAATGGGTGTTGATAAAATATTATATCTGTATGTTGAGAGTTTAAACAAATAAACTTGTAAATAATTACACTTTCTTTATGAAATCTATTGGAAATCTACAATAATCAGTTCCCTAAAACAGACACAAAACCTTGTCACAAGACTGCAGAACAAGAGGAACCGCATACTCTTTTGTTACACTAGGAACACCAAAATGTATATTAATTTGACTCAATTTAACCAAAAAAAACAAAAAAACAATTACTCTATCAAATTGTTGTAAAAATATATCAATTGTTTGTTTCCTTAAAAATTGAATTCTGCGTGCATGCAAGGCTGATTTCTAATTGTTAGCCCTGCTAAAGATCTACAGCATACAGGGTAATTTTTGCCCTGTGTTATTTTCACCCTTTCACACTTGCAAAAAATTTTCACAGTTAAAATTTGCCCGTGCAATTGGTCCTGACTAAAATTTGCATGTATAAAGAAGGAACAAAGGGGCAGTAATAATAAATTTTCCTGTACACAGTACAAGCCCAAAAAATATTCTCTTTTGAATAATTTTCTGATGCAAAAAGTGTGCATAATAAATGTGACTTTATAGAAACTTAAAATAAACAGAGTGGATGATTATGTTAAACATATAACAGTCAATGTGCTGCATTCTTACTTTAGCAACTGTTTCAAAATGTTGGTGACTCTTCTGTAAAGCTTTGCTTCTTTGTAAACTTCGACCAATTGAGGTATTTTTCTTCAAAAAGACATCTCCATGGTTTTCTAACCAATCTATGACCTGAATATGAGAATAAAATCAAAAGCCTGAAAGGCTTCAATGGCGTCGAACAAGAAAAAAAATTTCAAAAGATCTGCAAATAGAAGTCAAGTGAGTGACTCCAGTAACATAATAATAAAATTAAAAAAATAGTCTTAACACAAATACAGTATAGGGCCTGATATCCTTGTGTCCTGGTCCGAATGAGTCAGGGTTCGAATTGACCAGACATCGTCAGAAATGTCCATTCTCTATATCAATCTAATTTCTTTTCAGTCAATCGAAGACATATGAAGGGTTTCATAAATTATTTTAATTAATTGCCATTGTCAGAGTGTTGTTCTGTTGTATAGTGATTGCATCTTAACTACAACCATGACTCTAATGTTAAAAGTACGATCGACTTACGATAAGGCGCGGTAAACAAATGGAGGAAATGGATAAATACAGTAATACTGGCATTACTGGTCAATATCGTAGGTTGTTCAGCTAAAATTGGATTGAAGATCGTAAACGTAAAGCTAAGATTAAGAAATTCAATCTTTATAGTCTTGTTGTATTCGTATTTATTTTGTAATTATTTTACCGTATTTAAGATTGTTTGTATTACAGTAATCGGTCCCAAAATGTGATTCATGTCATTCGACGCACCCTCTCATTAGAAATTCATCCGCAACAACCATAACGTTTTTCTTGCGTAAAAATTAAACATAATATCGTTGTTTTGTAGTAGTATTAATTGAAGATACAATTGATTTAATTTTATATTCAAGCTATTATTCATTGTGAACGTTTTAAAAGAAATTGGTTTACAGCTGTTGCTATTTTCTATTGCGGATGCATCCACTACACGTGCGGTCACGTAAACCTGACTGATCGCTAGATGACGATCGGGCAAGCCCGACGCCATAATAAAGAGAAACTTAATAATTTACTAAAAGTAACAAGGACGCGAAGGCACTTCTCTTAATTTATAGATTTATGGTTTTTAATTATTTCCTCATCATGTTTGTTTCACAAATGTTTATGTCCCAATAACTGACTGCAACAAAACAATCAGCAAACAAATATAGAGAAATCAATTCATATTTTACTTTTGTGGAAAACTTTTTCTTATTGTCTTTTCCTCTATATAAATAGATGTACAAGTTATTGTTGTTGTAATCTATAAGACTTGGACAAACCGCTGACCTGTTTGACGTCTTGTTGAAACAACCGCAGCCCCAGTCTCTGATGAAGCTTGACCCTTTTAGAGTGCCACATTTGTTCTAAGTGTCGCTGGTGGGCTAAAACCTGAAGTATATACATAGGCAATAATATAAACTGGTTTGGGTATTTGTTGTTAAAAAAATGTATAAAATATGAAAAATTAGAAATAATAGGGTAATAATATATTTTCAACAAAGATGACAACTATTTTCTATTCACTTTCTTGCTTTTGAGTTGAATAAAAATCATCTGGTATAAATCAAGAATTTCCATATTTAGAAAGTTTTGGTGTGATCAAAAAAAAGAAAACAAATATGAAATATATTTTGCTTTGAAAACTTACATCATGGATGACATCTAGCACATGACCAGAAGCTTCAGAGTAGTCTGCCTTGGCTGTAATACTGTTGATGCTGGTAGAGGTCACCGGTGTCTGTAAGGTCTCTAACAGCTGTTTCCCGTCTCTACAAACCTACAAAGATAGACACTCAAATGTCAATAATGAGGACTATACAAACCTATAAATATAGAAAATAGAATGTCAATAATAAGGACTACAAACCTACAAATACAGACACTAGATAGTCAATTATGAGGACTACAGAGCTGATAAGTTTGCTATAATTATGTAACATGATCATATGATTTTGTGAAATTCAAGTATTTTTTTTTTAATTTGAGATTCTATATAATTCCAGCAAAATACTTGTACATTTCTAAAATGATGCTAAAATTAGACTTGATCATGTCACAATGTTTATCAAAAAAAAAGTCATTCATCAATCAAGATTTGCCCAGGATTTTAGGAAATGAAATTCTACACCGAATACATTGTTCCTAAATAGATCAACAGTTCTGTGGTAATTGATTAATCATCTTAGGTCCAGCGCTACATAGTAAATTATCATAAATTCCAGCTTTTGAAAAAAAGGTGGGTAGACAATATTTTCTGGTGAAATCGAACTTTCAAGAATCACTATATTTTGAAATAGTCTTAAATATAATAAAATGTATCTCATATCTTTTCTTATGTTTTACACAAATAAATAAAACATATATAAATTAATAAAATACAATTATTTAGTTGTAAATAGCTTTAAAATTGGTGAAAAATCAGCATTTTTTTTCTCGATTTTTGTCTATAAACATATGTCCCCCCCCCCCGTGAAACACAAAAAGCTTTGGCATAAATTTGTAAAATGACAGTCCATGTTACCTGTAAAAAGGAATTTTTGTTTCACGGAGGGGGGGGGGAAAGATGTTTTAAAAATATTTTCCGTTTTCCGTTGATTTCTATAGTGAAAAACACAAGTTTTACCAAAATTATAGAGTTATCTCTCTTTGATATCCCAACTAAGTAACGTTTTATGAAAATTCATATAAGTATCTATAAAAATTTTTAAAATCATTCGAATACGTTAACTTTTGAGAATTGACTTAGAGGTAGCCGGGAGAACAATACTATCGTTCGTAGTTCTCAGAGGTACTCTGAGCAATGAGCTCACTAAATGATACCCCCCGCCTCCTATATGGTTATTATGGCAAAGTCCATGTTTTGCTCTGGGAGACCTGAAATAAGTGTCAAATCAAAAAGTAAAATAGGAGGTGCACTTAATGGGCATTATGTAACAAGTCTCATTTTATTTCATTCAGTGGTAAAGGAGGAGTTGCAGACAAGAGATGGGTACCCCCGAGTGTAACAGATGGACATACAGACAGACGTACTGCTAGACGGATGGACATCCCGATCACTATATCCTCCTGCTTTTCAAGCGGGGGTATAATAAATGTTAACTATGTACATGTATTTTCCATGAGTTATGAAGGAAATCTAGCTTTCCAACTTACAATTAATGTACAGTAGCTTATCACTGTGTAAGACATTCTTACTTTATACTGAATTCATACAAAACAAGACATGTAGGCTTCTAGATTATGCTCCAAGACTTGACTATCAGTTAAACACAAAAATAACTACCTAATATGTCAGTATAACACTGAAATGAATATTTACATCAGTATAATGCTGTGAAATGACTACTTATGTCAGCATAACACTATGAGATAACTTACATCAGTGTAGCATTGCGAGATGACTTCTGTGAGATTCTGATGCTGGTGTAGAGCTAGCTCCAATTCTTCAATTTCAGCAGGAAGATGGTCATCTTCACAAGCTTGTCTCCAGCCTGCCACCTGGGCCAAGTACTGAACAAAAGAAAAAATAAAATGTAGACCAAAGAATCAGAAACAAAACTCACGATGAAAATCTTTAGAAATGAAAGGATTTCGAACAATAGTATTACAACACCTTTTAATGAAAAATTATGAAATCTCAAACAATTCCTAAAAATTGCAATAAGGTGGAACCAAAATTATTTAAAGATGAGGAAAGGAAATTTCTCTAACCTTTCCTAGAAATCAATTTGTCATGTTCATGAATAGACAATGAATTAGTGCATCCAATTCCAAATGGCTGATCTATGTGCACTCATGTTGCATAACAAACACTATTTGATTTTAATTTCCGCATGATATAACCTATTAATAATGTACCTAACACTCAATGGTATGTACCACTTACACCGACTTCCTGAGCACTGCCGTCAAGATTCCTTTTGATAAAATACCACTACAGGCTGGCTTTTGGACAACATACATGTTAAAAAACTTACTAATATGTACACACTAATACAAATTCAACTTACTGTAGCACTTATATCCACTAGTGCTGAAGCAATCAGATATAGCATTTATTGTAAACACTTCTCTAGTGTACTTTTTATGATTTCATGGAAAGAACAAGAGGCCCATGGGCCACATCGCTCACCTGAGCACTGTGGCTAGGAAAAAGCAGGATTGGTTTATACTTGAAAAGATTAAATCCAAAAGTAGTCCCAAGACCAGTCATGGCTTCGCTATTCTTGAGAAGAAGATTTTTAAAGAATTATCCTATACATTTCTATGTAAAACTTTGGTCGGCCATTTTGGCCCCGCCCTACCCCTGAGGGTCTTGATTTGAACAAACTTGAATCTACACTACCTGAGGATGCTTCCATATAAATGCGATCAATTATGGCTTTGCTATTCTTGAGAAGAAGATTTTCAAAGAATTTTCCTATACAAAAACTTTGATTCCATTTTGGCCCCGCCCTACCCCTGGGGGTCATAACAAATTTGCATTTACACTACCTGAGGATGCTTCCATATAAATATGATCAATTATGGCTTTGCTATTCTTGAGAAGAAGATTTTTAAAGAATTTTCCTATACATTTCTATGTAAAACTTTGGTCGGCCATTTTGGCCCCGCCCTACCCCGGGGGTCATGATTTGAACAAACTTGAATCTACACTACAGGATGCTTATATAAATATGATCAATTATGGCTTTGCTATTCTTGAGAAGAAGATTTTTAAAGAATTTTCCTATACATTTCTACACACTAATTTGAACAATCTTGAATCTACACTACCTGAAGATGCTTTCATATAAATATGATCAATTATGGCTTTGTTGTTCTTGAGGAGAAGATTTTTAAAGATTTGTTCTATATATTTCTATGTAAAACTTGGATTCCCTATTCTGGCCCCGCCCTACCCCCAGGGGTCATGATTTGAACAAACTTGAATCTACACTACCTGAGGATATAAGTTTCATTTTCCTGGCACAGTGGTTCTTGTTTTTAAAACATGCCACCAAATTTTCATTAATTCCCAATATCTCCCCTTGAATGAGGGCGTGGCCCTTCACTTTTTACTTTGTGGCAAGTTTGGTTGAAATTGGCCCAGCGGTTCTTGAAAGAAGTCGAAAATGTGAAAAGTTTACAGACAGACGGACAGACAGACAGACGGACGCCGGACAAAATGTGATCAGAAAAGCTCACTTGAGCCTTCGGCTCAGGTGAGCTAATAATATAATACGATGTATCTGAATATGGTAAACAATTAGGAACATTTAAACAGTTGTGAAATTCAAATTAATAAATGCGTAATTTTTTAAGGTAATTTTAAATTGGTTCTTCTCTCTCTCCTAGTACTATAATATTGCTTGATCTCATTATAAACTTCTGATATTTACAAGACCTAAACAAACTTAAGAAACTTGGCAATAATGTTCCTCTATTCACAATGCTGGTCATAGAAAAAGTTATATTACTTTTGTAAGTTAAAACAGTTACATGCTTTGCTACCTTTTTTAGTTTAAAAAAAAAAAAAAATTTCTTTTCTCCTAAACACCAATTTTGTGTTTTGAAAAAGTCCCTGGTTGTTAAAACCCTTCAGAGCTTTGATTTTTAATCGTTCAATTATTTTACATTTTCCCTGATGAAATAACCTCAATTTTGGAAGTCAAAAAAATTTAAAATATCTACTTCTAGTTCCACAGAAATTGAAAAAGCTTAATTCTTATACTCCAATACCTTCAAGTCATATTTTTGTATCTGGTATCTTTCCAATAGTTTAAAATGAAAATAATGTTAATAATTTAGATTCTAGGTGTTATAATAAGGACCATTTCAGAGTGTATTGACTAAGGATTAATAAAGCAAACTATATAATTAATATTTAATTCCACATAATATGTTTCTGAATCCCAGGAATCCACACACAAAGATATTTTCTTTGACATGTGGTCAGCTAAAAATTCCAAGCATGCTTGTTTAATTTCACCCATGCATATCACTCAGTCATTACCTTTATAATCAAGGCATTTACATAGTAAACAGGGTAACGACAATTAATTAATTTCAATTCTATGAGTAAAAGTTCAACATTTTGACTATGGTATAATTTTTTTTCTGATTTGGACCCGGAAATAAAAAAAATAAATGCGTAGCATTATTTTGACTTCAAATCTGGATCAGTCCGGTGTTTTGTTATTATTTAATCGGGATCAAAATTTACACAATATATAGACTTTACTTTTCTGTCTTATATGCACGATATTTACATTACAGACTTTCGTAATATACTATAGAGACGAGAAATAGCAGTTCACACATTATACATACCTACAGAAAAATGCGTGCAAGTACTGTTTAAAAAATGTGTGGTTTTTTTCCTTTTCCGCGAATTCAAACGACCGCGATTTGATGAAAATTGAATAAATCATGATCTTTTCCGACCGCGATTTTAACCTGCTATACAGTATATAGAACCACAAAGCCATTTCCTGTGACTGTGTATAATCAAATTAATGTTTCCATAAGCAATATGCATTATAAGCAAGAGTCCTTAATTAATGCACTTTTTCATTTTATGTGTCTAGTATAAACATTAGTGCACACTTATTGTGCACACTGTAGTAAAATTTAATTACTTTACATACAAAATCAACTTATCCAGAGTACCTGTTCTGCCTTTTTGTAGAAGTTGACGGACATGTTTAACACCACACTTCGATCCTCCACTGCAGCTGCTAAGCTTTTCCACTCCCTCTCTAGCTGTCCTGCCTGCATGCGGATTGTGTTAGATGCATAATGTCCAGCATCACACAACCGCTGTGCCATTCCAAGTATTCTCTTAATGTTTACATAAACATTCTGAAATTAAAATCAGGAAATTTTACTATCCACACATTTTCCCTGTTGTTTCCTCGTTATGATGCACATTAGCCAGAAATTTTCAAGAGGTTCTCCATTGATAAGAACATTTCACTAAATGATGTAAACAAATTAAACCATTCAAAAATAGAGTACAACACTTCTTTCAGTGAATGGAAAGTCACTTAATATAACAATGTACTTATAAACGTGAGGATCATGGTTACTATCTTTAATTTTCTAGGAAAAAGAAGTACAAGTGTTTGAAACATTTTCATTAAATTAAACAAATGAGATCTGTGAAGTTCTTCCTTGATACCAGGTCAGTATATCACTAGATGCACTTTGATTTATTGCCAAAGTACAAAATGTCAATCATATACTGTTAGTAAATTCATTTATTATGACAGAATTTTAAATTAAACAAACAAGGAAAAAATCAAACTAAATTAACTACATGTATTACAAAATTACAAAGAATTATTAATTTCAACTGCACTGTTTGTTACTTATTATATAAAAGCATATGTTCTTTTTTTGGGGGGGGGGGGGAAGAAATACCAATATCTTAATTTTTGTATATACCCAGATAAACATTTTCTGTAAATTTCAAGAACTTTTCATTTTCACTTAGTCCATTTACTTGTATATTAACTCTGGAGAGTTAAATTCTTACATGTATATTCAAATGTTTTTAGCAGAACAGACCATGAATCAACGATACTGGAAAGTATGCTAGCTCTTTTTATCTCAAGAGCACAACTTCGCTTTATTGAGTAAAGAGGAAAAAATACTAAATGTATAATATGGAATGCCTTGTAGAGTCCTATATATGTATAGTTTAATTGGTAAATGAAAGGACATACCACAGCACTGTTAGCAAACTGTGTGTGTTCACTGTTCAGCTCTACTGCCATTTGATGGGAGTTCCCGATCTCTGTGTAGTTGACTAGAAATAGATCTCTGTTGTTGGCTATCCAATCAAACATCTAAAATAATGCAACATAATTGAAGAAAAAAACGTTAAAAAAAAAATAAAATATCATTCTTTTATTCTTTAATCATTTATGCTTAAAAAAAAAAGCTTGGTACATCTGAAGTGTGTTAGGTAAATTGGTTACCATTTCACTTTTGTTTTTACAATTCTAACATCTTTATATTGAGTCATCATCCCCATTACATGTAAGAGAAAGCTTTTAACTCTACCTTCTCTACGTCTTCCTCAAATATCCTCTGCTGTAGACATTGCTCCAGCCTGAGTCGTTTGACCTGCCACAGCTGATTCAGGTGCTGCTTGGTGCCATGCATCCTGTCCAGGAGCTGAGAAATCTGAGGCACCGAGCTCTGAAAATCAGCTGTTCCCGAGATCACAAATCTACGACCTATAAAACGAAAACACAAACCTTAATTTACTTTGAAGTTCTAAGTTAACCATGTATTAGAATTTTAAAAATAACAAACTATAACAAAATTTGTCATTCAAATAGATGGACTGACATCATCAATCAATATTCTAGCTTCAATGAACACAATCCTGCTACAAATATTTATTCGCCCTTTCTTTTGTTGTATCCGTAATTGAATGTAAAATAATAGAAGTAAGGGAGAGATATTTCATATACAGAGTTAGACAGTCACAAGTATGAGGAATCTGACAAAGTGCAATAACTGAATATAAAACCCCATTTCATAATGGTCAAATGGATGATCAATTTCAACCTTTTATCTATGTGAACACGAGTTTTAATAATATACAGGCAAATTTTCATATTAAATATGTTCATTATGAACATAAAACTACATGTATTAGTTACAGTGTTTCAGAACATAAATGGGTAATATATACCAAGTTTCAATTGCCTGTGTTTATCAAATACTTGAATATTTCCACATGCTCTCCAAGTTCAGTAGAAAATAGAGAAAAAGTTTTGAACAATCAAAATCATTCAAAGTTAAGTCTTAAGACATATTTGGAATATTATAAAGAAAGAAAAGGAGACTAAATCTTATTGTGAATATTATAATACAAACTAATATTAAGAAATATGCTTCATCATTCAGGGAAGCAGTGGTGTTTAGCAATATATCTCTATATATATGTATATACAATTATACATGTATCATGAGTATGTTGGCTTACAATCCAAAATATTTACATTACATATATCCACAGCCAACTGCTGAAAAGTTCACAGGAATATCAATTGCGTTACACATAATACATTAAGCTCACCTTCAGTGTTTTCATCATTATTACCGGTATATTTTTGCTAAAAATGTACATTATCCAAAGTAATAGCATGGTAAGCATTTTTCTTGACATTTATTAAAAATTAAAGATTCTACAGACAGTCACACCTAACTAATAACTAGCTTGAACTTGATAAAACCAAGAAAACTTTGAGATATACAAGGATTTGAGATACTGAGGGTAAAACAGCTTAGGACTTATAAATTACTTCAACCAATGTATTCAAGGTGTCAATGTCCGAGATACCGAAGTTCAGCTGTGGTTTTATATTTAGTGTAATGGATCTAGAATAGGTAAATATGGACATATTTTGAACATTTCAATCTATTCAGAAAGAAGCCTGAAAATGACATATATTAAATACCACAAATTGTTACACCTCTAAATGTTGTTCATAAATTAATCCCCAAACTACAAATATTGCTAATGTATTCTCTTTCTCTACTTTCAAATTAGCAGGTTTTCAGGAAGACCTCTTCTTCATGTTTAGAAATCTGTCTTCACTAAACAAGAACACTGAACAAGAAAACTGGCCATTGGATCCAAAAGTCTATTTTACTTGTAAAAAATTCTATCAAGGACAATCTATTTTTTTATCTACAAGGAAAATAAACAAAGAAGTGCAAAATCAATATTAATTTAAGATATTATTTCCTTGTGCCACAAATGTTCGAGTTAAGGTCAAAACACACCAATGTAAACTGACCTTGTTGTTGCCCCTCCCCGGTAATTTCCTGCAGTATTCTGTGCCCCTCCATTGCCAGCTGCTCCACGGGGGCCATTTGAACCCTCCTCTTCAGGTGATTATGTTCCTCCAGGCGGTACTGGGCGCCACTCAACTCCTCAGGTAGCTCAGGATTGGTCAGAATCTCACCAAGGTCATCCAATTTGTCCAACAGATCTAAAGCTTTCCATATGAATTCTTCCAGCATCTAAAATGATATCACATTTCCTGATCAAAAGTGCTATAAAGTTGGTTTTTCTATTTGTGATTCATATGTTTCTATTTGAAAGTCTTTCAAAAAAAAAGTTTTCTGAGAAAAAATATGCATTGATTAGATTATTTGGGAAATGCTCAAAATAATGACTATTTAACGGTCGTGTCACTCTCAAAATTTACTGGTACATGTATAAGCTTAAGCTTGAGAAATTTCTGTTCACTAAAATTTAGCTCCAGGTTAAAATAATTAAAATTTATTCAACTGCAGACAAACTTAAAATTTTTACATTTTTTGTTTTGCTCTTACAAAATATTGGTGAAAAATATACCATGGTTTGATTAAATTTGATATTTTAGGCCACTGAAGACAAACTTAAAATTTTTACATTTTTTGTTTTGCTCTTACAAAATATTGGTGAAAAATATACAGCATTTTTTTCTGAAAACCATGCTCTCATTAAATTTGATATTTTAACTCAATTAATACTATTCTTCGTATATATTCTTGAATTCCAGGCACTCTAGTTTGTTTTCAAATTTCAAGTGTGGTGATTTTAACATTTCAATTTTAAGGATAGATGCTAATATTTAAAAAATAACAATCAAGTTTTGATTTTACACATTGCCACTTTAAACCTAAACATTTATGTCATGTAAAAATTAGAGCTGACCAATCTCAACTGTATCCACTGCTCATGGTTATACTCGAGACTGCCCTCAAATTCTCGAGTCAGTTGTGAACAATCAATGAACTTTGATAAGCCATCCACTGAGATCATACATGTCTGGAAAAAAACATTTCACATCATTTTAAAAACAGGCATTGCATAACAAAAGGACAATTTCCACTGAAAAAAAAATTAATGAAAAACGAAAATCTATAAACTCATTATACATGTTATAACATTATTCAGATTACCATTACACTTCATAAAAGACCCCTTACTTCAAAGTTATATTTGGCACTTCCCAGACTCGTTCTCTTCTTCTCCCAAAACTTTTCTGGTTTGATTATATATGCAATGTTTTTATATACTACCCGTCATAGGGTAAACAGTTCACATCATCATCAATCTTTTTCAACCAATGACCCTTGTTTAAAATATATACATGTATGCATGTATTACAGCAATTACCATCTTTTCAGCTATCAGAATCATGTCGACTTTCGCGGGATTTAAAACGAAAGTAGAATGGTAGATGAATACCGATACCGATCAGAATTAAGACGACGGAAAACAAAAATAAAAAAAATCGAGGCGGGGGTAAAAAATCGGGAAGAATCTAGGAATATTTTTATTATGGCCTAAGGTACTTTTTTCAGCTGATTAAGATTAATTGTCACATTTTTCAAATTGAAAATCAGATAAAGCATACTGTAAAATCATGTAATTTCGTGGTTTGAGAAAACTCTTAGTTTGTGGGGATTTGACTTTGTGTATGTATTTATGTATGTAACATTTTACATTTTGTGGTGGACATGAATTTTTGGGTCTCTTCATGCCTCAATGAAAATTAAACCCCTACAAAAATTTGTGATTTTTCAGTATTTTACAAAGCTTTATTTAAATAATCCTCTGCTAATCACCAAACCTTCTCATAAATATGCTTGTTTTTTGGCTTTTTTTCTTTTTTTTTTTTGCTTATTCTTATTAGCATTTAAATATGCATATTGAAAAACTTGCTGAATTTACTATTAACTTTGACACCTACCTGCAGTACTTTAAGTATGGGTTTGACTATCTGCCATGTTGATCCTCTCATATCAAGGATCATGGTAAAACCCCTCTCTCGTACTTCATTGCTACAATATTGTATTCACACATAACTTATTTTATATTAAACAAAAAAAATAGCATTCACTTATATACTGAAAACATTAAGATCATATTGAACTGCCTAGTTTTACAAGATCCCAGGAAGTATATAGCTTTAGCTCTGTCTAAAAACTATTACCTAGGAACACTAGCTAAATAGGTCATGAGGCGTCTCAAGTCATCTGTATCGAGTCTTTCTGGGTGGGTGAGGGCAGGAAATGTCAGGATAGCACCTCCGCGCCTGTCTCTTCCACCTAAAATAGATTCAAGCTCGGGGTCAAAATAATAACCAATGCATAACATTAACATATATACTAAACTACTGCATAGAATTAGATGAGAAAAAAATCATGTTTATCTTTAATTAAAAGTACATGTATATTTAATCGCAACATGTATGCATGTAGTATTTCAAGAAAAGCACTCTGTATTCATCTACTTGTGTTACAATGTTATTACATTACAGTACATTTTTATTAGTTCTAGCGAGCATATCGTGGAACAATTAAATCATCTGAATTTAAATAAACATGCAATATTCTGACAATAAATATCTTATTATCATCAATGTAAATTTACAGCAATCCATCACATCATTGAAGTTACATCTGCATACACCTAAAATGAATGCCATGTTGAAGCAGGCATATTATCTGATTAATATTGAACAGTGTACCAGACATGTTTACCTGAGAGGTAGGCCACCCGCTCTCGCAGGATGGGCACAATATCTGCTGCCTTTAACCCATCTGTTCTTTTTCCTCCTAAAAAAAATTATTGCGTAATGTTATTTGTCACTTTATTACAAGAATTCAGGAACATATGATGCTATTTTTTATGCATCAAATGCAGAAACATCTGCAAACAATCCTCATTAACATAACCAAAAGTTTTCAAGACAGAGCTATGTCTAATAGAAGATGTGCAACAGAGATTTATTTAAACACAGAGCTGATATATTTTTGTGCTAACTTAGTATACCAAAAAAAATTGAGCTAACTTAGTATACCAAAAAAACTCAATATCTCAAAAATTATTAAAATCGGCATGCTTGAAGTATCACTTCTGACATTCTAGTTTTCTGTGATAATCACTGATAATTAACCCAATGCATAACATTTTAACTCAATATGTCTCACAAGTTCACAAGTTTTGTACGTTTACAAATCACTTTTTAAACAAAACATGGTTTTAATAGAATGTTCTGTTATTAGGACAACCTCTGTATAGTGAAAGGTGTGCAATCCTAACTCTACAGTACAATCTTTTTCATTGTGAACTCCCACTTTTATTTTCATTCCCATTGCACACTTTTCTCCACACTATCTAATGCACATCCTTTCTAATATTCCAACAGAAAATCTGTCTCCAAATGATTGTCAAATTAGACAGGTATAAAGAACTGTAGACAGGTCTTTTTTCAGGTGTTTTGATTGTCTGAAGGTGAATACCTCGAATACCTTATATTAGTTATGTAGAAACCAGATGAGTCTATAGATAGGAAGGGTTGAATATATACTGACTTCACTGTGACACATAAGTTCAACAAGGTTTTATGTTTAATAACAGACTGGTCAAAAGTATTTTCCTTTGTGTTTAGTACTAATCTGTACAAAATCCTTACAGCTAAATACAATTGAGCATATGCCATATTATTTTTCCTATCACTGATATCAGCACTAGGGTATACAATTTACATTCATCACACCTGACTGCTTTTTGTCCTGGGTACCTGCATGGAATGAACGACACATGTTTGTGTTGGTTATCTTACGTTACGATTGTTTACATTTTATTTGCAGTTTAGGATCATTTTTGTTTGTTTGTATACTTTACTGATTTGTGGGTCTCTTCATATTTCCAAAACAGTGAAAATTAAACTCCATGAAAATATGTGATTTCACAGTATGACATACAAATTTCATTTCCAAAGTCACGTTCAGCTTTAAGAAGCAAATTAGTGCTTTTAAAATTTACGGGGCTATTAATCTACGAAACCGCTATAAAAACAAATAATTATCCACTTAAAATCCCCACTATACTGTTTATCTATGAGTATTTAAATGGTCTTTTTATCTTTTTATTATAAAATATTGGTTTCAAAATCTAATAAAAAATTGGTTGCAGAAATGTTCTTGCTTTAAAATAAAATGTTGAGTAAAAACACTGATATTAAAGTTACTCTTAACAACAAAATACAGAAAAATTGGCAAATCCCTGTAGATAAGAAATTAGGAGGAAGTGGAGATGAATCATAGAAGATAAGCTGCAAGACCTAGATTATGTACCTGACCCATTTGTAAGATTTTGCTTCCAAAGACTTGTATAAAGGGTATAACCGACTAAATTTCAATGAATGTTACCCAGAGTATATCACTTATCAATTAAATACATAACAAAGGTTTGAGAAACAGTCGTAAGTGGACATTTTGTTAATGATACTGAGGCTGAGTTACCAAAATACAAAACCCAGCATCACAGTGTTACAGAAATGGCCTCAAAGACCAACAAAGAAGTACCTGGTCGATAGTAAAATTCAACATCTCGATCATTTAAACCCTCATTTGGCTGCTCCTTTGAACTCATCTCCTAACTTCAACAGAAGTTCGAGAAATCATGATGTAGATCTTCGCATCATTGTTTATTCCTGACATCTTTTGTCGGCCATGAATTCGTAATCATCGTACACCTTCGTTCCATATCGGATATGTTCGCGAAATGTCGTCACCGGAAGTGATGACTTTCGGAAGTTACTCATTCGGAATATCTTGGTAGTTTTCTTTGGAATCTCACATGTGAAAGAAAGATGACAACAACTTTCTCAAATCCCTCTCAATTGTTGCCTCTAGGTTTGTTTTGACCAATTAAACGTATTTGAATATTTTAAATGGCGATGTCCTCAAATTTTTTTAGCATATTTCTCAAAGGCTCCTTTTGTAGATCTTCCCCAACATGTTCAACCTGCATTGGCTGCATGATCATCTAGCTATTCTGACATCAAATTGTTTCAATTTAATCCTATTGTCTTTTTCAGAGTTGGTGGATAAATGTATTGGATCTCGAATTCATATAATCATGAAAAATGACAAAGAAATAGTTGGAGTGTTACTGGGTTTTGACGACTATGTCAGTATCCTTTGTTTAATTGTTTTTCTCTACATTTTTTATCTAATTTGATTAAGGAGAACAAACCATATATTTCCCTGGTACCCTGAATCACTAATCAGGTGTTTGACGAACTAAGAAGTAAAGCTATATGGCCATGGTGATCAAACCTGCCTAACTGCCACATTTTTCTCTCCTTTAAAGTGTAGGTCTGCTCTCAAAAATATCAAACTGCTTAAGGAAAGATGATAAACAAACTTTAAAAAAAAAGTATTGAAAATGACAACTTAAAGTATGTTTATATAAGTACGAGGGGTGATCAAAAAGTTCGCAAACTATCTCTATATTTACAAAACCACAATTCAGATTAGAATGAAATTCGGTACACACATAGCCATACACAAGGTCTATAAATAGCATATGCTGAATAAAGTTTCTCTCCTTGTTTGTGACGTCACAATGTGAAAATGACGTCACTATTTAGGTCACCTGTGACGAAAAATGGTTGTCTCTGTCGAACTCGTTCAACAAACGACTGTACAATTTATTGTAATATCTTAGACATCCCTCTGCAGTATCATATAATAATTTGTACACAGTTTATAGAGATAAATGAGTTCCTATAAATTCAATTAATGATTGGATTAATTGTTTTAGTGAAGGAAGGCTGATGGTTAAAAATGATACTTGTCATCTTGCGCAGTGAAAGCAAGTTTGAAAAGATATGTATTTTTAATTAAGCAATTTGCTATCAAAGACCTCCAATTAGCACTTTGAAAAATAGTTGAATATTTGAACAATGACATAAGTATTAAATATCTAAGATATTGTTTACTTTAGATTTTAAACATATTAGACATGATAAAAAGGATGCACCCATTCTCTATCCACCTTGAATTAAAGTCTCTCCTGAGACAGAAGATTTGTGTTTTAATGGTCGCCATGCTTATTTTTGGAAAGGATGTTATTATCCACTTATTCTGTTGCCGAGATATGACCATTTCTGACAAATGAACTGTTCTTGTCATAAGAATTAACTCACATGGAAAGAAATATAAAACTCGGAAAAATCTTTCAACTTTTGTGACAGAACGCTACGGAGGTTGTCACGTGACTGCCAATATCACGTGATTCGCGCATGCGCAGAACGGTGGTTGATGTGCATTAAAATCGGGGAGGATCAATTTAAAATATAATCAACATTAAAACCAAATATTGTTTCTTGTATGGAAGTTATTCAATTAGTTTGCGAACTTTTTGATCACCCCTCGTAAAATGAATAAGTTAAGCCACATAGATTTTCATTTTCATTCAAAGTTTCACAATAATTAGAATTTAAGTGACAAAAAAGTTGTATAGATTAATAAGGATGCATGGTTTCAGATAGGCAGAATCTTGAACACTGTAGAAAGATAACAATTTCTTAATATTTTAGAAATTTTTTATTCAAATAATTTATAATCAAAATAGATGAAAGAATATATACCATATTTGAGCATCTATTTTTTTGTTTGTATCATCCGTCCCATCTGTACCAAGGCCCTCCTTTGACAGGCCTTTCAGCTGTCACTTTCAGGGCTTGGAAACTACTAAATTTTTGTCTGATATGAATAAAATCTTAATATATATATATATATATAGTTGTAGACTTAACAAGGATGTTTCTTTACATTGAATTTTCATGTTTTAATGTCAAAAAAAATATTCAAGCTTATTATTGAATGATATTTAATATATATTATATATATATATTTAATATGAATAATGATGTCTCAGAGTTTCTTATCCTTAACTTTCTTTAGACATGGTGCTAGAAGATGTTACAGAATTGTAAGTAAACAACTTGGTACATGAATGAAAGTGGTTACAATTTGAAAATTTATACCTTTATTGAAAAACTATTACACATAGACACATTGAAAATCAATACTGCATATGATTTAAAAGCATTCCAAGTTTCACCATCCACACAAAATATTTTCTGTTCTGAGTGTATAGATTTGAAACAATTTTGATGTCCAGGATTGCTAATAATTGATGTCAGAAAGTTTACCTCCCTTTGAATACTGAGTATAGTTTGAAATGCATTACGATAATTATGAAAGATTTTGTACATTTTATCAGTGAGAGCACTCCAGAAGGAAGAAGAGTTACAAAACTTGATCAAATTTTGTTGAATGGGAACAACATCACAATGGTAAGCTACAAATATAAAGGGTAAGGGGTATATGTAATGTAGAATCTGCAGTGAGCCATGATACATCATCTCTCTCCTCATTTTCATGTCTTTATTGCAGTCTGTATGTCACTGTATGCATATAAATAATGAATGTATAAAGGGGTAATATGATTCAAGGACATGTGAAATCAATACGTTGTATTTCCATTAGTGAACTCTTCAGAATTAGAGGCGAGTTTGATCGTCTGACTGGGAGAGCATGGCATTGCGGATAATACAAAACATATTGCCATTATCAATCCAATTTTAAATGCTAAGTGCATTTGTCATTCTAACTAAAGAATAGGAGAACTAAAAGACATATGTAAAAGAGCAAAAACCCTAACTTTATCGTCCATTTATAAAAATACGACATTTCCGAGGTATGTGTATTGACTTTAAATGTACCATTACAATAAATAGATACATACGATCACCAATATATTCTCTGGTTCTTAGGTCAGTTGTATTCATTACAAAACAGATGAGTTATGGAGCTATTCTTTAGCTCACCTCACAAAGTTGGGGGAGATAATGTAATACCCTCTGATTCGATGTCAGCATTCGGGGTGAAGGTTTTGAGCAGTTAAGTACTTCTATGCCCTACATTGATCAGACATGCATGGAAGATGCTTCTGTATGTTTCATTTCAAGGTTTCAGATGCTGCAATTTCAGCAAAGGAATGACCAGGGTAATGTTTTTGGAGCAGGTTAACATTTTGGTGCAGGATAAAGTATTTTGTTCAGGTCTCATTTCCAAGTAACTATGAGCCCTATGTTGACTTAATTTGCATGGATGATGCATATAAGGATGCATACTACCAGGCTTGCTTCGGATGCTGGATCTGACCTACACTGTCTCTTGAGTGAAGAAGTTACATTTTTTGGTGTATAAGGTTTCATTTCAAAGCAAATATGAGTCCTATGTTGACCATACTTGCATAGATGACAAATCTTCATCTTTGCTAGCCATTAGCTAGGGGTTTCTGATATTGCTTCTTAATTATTCTTGAAAAAAAACTTTGATTTAATTTTTTTTAAACACGTCTTTATTTCTGTCTATGATGCAATCTATGCGTAAAAGATTCGAGATCAAGTGATGAAAACAATCCCGTCTTTTGACTACAACAACGTATGCCAAGGGTTCATGAGGAGAGTAGCGTATCAGAAACCCTTGGCTAGCGAAGATGACAAATCTTGGATGCACACTACCAGGCTTGTTTCTAATGCTGGATTTGACTTACATTTTCTGGATGAGTGAACAGGTAAAAGTCTTTGCTGCAGGTCTCATTTCCAAGTAACTTTGAGCCCTATCTTGACCAAACTTGCATTGATGATACATTTAAGGATGCACACTAAAGGACTTTCTTTTGATGCTGAATCTGACTTACATTTTCTGGATGAGTGAACAGGTTAATTTTTTTGAGTAGGTTCTAGGGATGGGTATTGCCAAAAATTTCGTATCGCGATATATCATGATTTTTTCCCCAAATATCACGATAATATCATGACATTTTTGCAATAAATTTTTACAATGATTTTAAATGAATTGTCATTATTTTTTTATTAAAAATATGCTAGAAAAACAAAATTTCACTGTTTTGAAATTTTTATGTACATAAAATTAATAATGTTTGGATGGTAAGATGCTGTTCTTTCACCTTTTACAATATTTTTTAGACTTTCTATAATTGTAATTTTAAAGATGAAAGAAATAAATTAATAATTTCTGGACTTTATAATATGTACCTAAATACCGGTATTTAGGTCTCCGTATCACGATACGTATCACGCAACAAAAAATTGCGTTTTACCGGTATACCGATAAAATCGCACATCCCTAGTAGGTTCATTCTAAAGACTTGGAATATAAGCCCTATGTTGAGTAAACTTGCATATATGATACATCTAAGGATGCATGCTAATTGACTTTCTTCAGATGCTGAATTTGACATACATTTTCCAAATAAGGGACCAAGTTAATGATAGGAGTGCAGGTTTATAACAAAGAAACTATAAGGTCCATCTTGACCAAACTTGCATGGATAATGTGAGATTCTAGAATTGCTTTTAAGATATTTGGGATTTTTATGCCCCTTTTTAAAGAAGGGAGGGCATATTGCTTTGCTGCTGTGTGTCAATCGATCTGTCTGTCCACCAAGTTTCTGTTCATTTTCTTCACAACCATTGTACATACTGAAATAAAATTTGGATTTATCGTAAGAATATCTAGGTCAAGTTTTGACAGAGATATGCCCCCATGACTTGGAAAAATTTCAATTATTTGCAGTTTCCGTTCATTTTCTCTGCATCGGTTGCACATACTGAAAAAAAAATTGATATACAGATTTATCAGAAGGAAATCTAGGTCAAGTTCTGTTTTGGGTATGATCGAGCCATTTTGACAGAGTTATGCCCCTTAGAATTAGAAAAATTCCAATTAATGCCAGTTTCTGTTCATTTTCTTTGCTGAGGTTGCACAAACTGAAATCCCTTTGGGGAGGGAGGCTTAAGTGTTTTACAAACATCTCTTGTGTTCTTTTTGGTTTGTGTGGGGTTTTTTTCCCGTTAAGAAAAATAGGCTTTTGAATTTAATGTGGATGCTTAACAATGAAAACGACTTGGAATGGCCCAATATAACAAAAGTATACCTATTTTTTGGTCCATCTGTAAAAATATTGACTTCATAGAAAATCATATTGACCTCAGACTTCATGCTTGGTCAATATGATTTTCTGTGAAGTAGATACTTTATAGATCTATTTCATGAAAGGACTGTATTAAAAAAACTATAATTTATAAAGGTTTTACTTTATGGTAAATTACTTGTATATGTTCAGAGTTTTGGTGATCTTCCAAATAAAGTGTACAGTTTATGCTGATTTTGAATGTTTTTGTATTTTACAGTTGGTGCCTGGAGGAGAGGGCCCAGAGACATAAGGGAGGATTCTGTCATGTAATTCAGGGAGGGACATCATTCACAAGACATTCATACCATGGGAAACATTTCACCATCTGTTACTTCATGATTAAAATTAAAAATATGTTTTTGCAGAAATAGCTCTTTTTGTCTGTTTGTAAATCTTTTTCCATTTTTCCCCTCAAAATGCTGCTATCTCTACAGATTTTGTCTATTTCAGTAAAAATAGATATAAGGTATATGAACAGACTACAACTATGGCATGCCAATTTCACAAAAATGAGCTAAACATAGTTTTACAGTCGATAAACTAGGTTTATCGGTTGTAAACTTTAGTTTACGGACTGTAAACTATAGTTAACAATGTTAATCTATATTTTACCTCTGTAAACCATAGTTAACGCAATAATCTATGTTTCAGAACCGTAAACTTTACTTAGCACTGAAAACAATCATCAAAACATATATTTATACCCCACGCAACTAGTTGCGTGAGGTATAATGTTTTTGACCCGTCCGTCAGAGTGTCAGTCAGTCCTTTTTTTGTCAGCGCAACTCCTCATAAACCGCTGCACAGAATTTCGTTAAACTTTGCAGATATTTAGGACACAATGTGTAGATGTGCATATTACCGGGAAATTCCAATTCCATTATTATTTCAGGGAATTTCCACACTTTTTAACTTAGGAATTTGTCCATACCTTGTATATAGAGTTGAACAGTTTGTCAGCGCAACTCCTCATAAACTGCTGCACAGAATTTCGTCAACTTTGCAGGTATTTAGGACACAATGTGCAGATGTGCATATTACCAGGAAATTCCGATTCCATTACTTTTCCCGGGAATTTCCACACTCTTTAACTTAGACATTTGGCCATACCTTGAATATAGAGATGAACAGTTTGTCAGAGCAACTCCTCATAAACTGCTGCACAGAATTTCGTCAAACTTTGCAGATATTTAGGACACAATGTGTAGATGTGCATATTACCAGGAAATTCCGATTCCTTTATTTTTTCTTAGAATTTCCACACTTTTCAACTTAGATTTTTGGCCATACCTTAAATATAGAGATGAACATTTTGTCAGCGCAACTCCTCATAAACTGCTCCACAGATTTTCGTCAAACTTTAGAGATATTTAGGATACAGTGTGTAGATGTGCATATTACCAGGAAATTCCGATTCCTTTATTTTTCTGGGAATTTTGGCACTTTTCAAATTAGATTTTTGGCCATACCTTGAATATAGAGATGAACATTTTGTCAGCGCAATTCCTCATAAACCGCTCCACAGATTTTCGTCAAACTTTCGAGATATTTAGGACACAGTGTGTAGATGTGCATATTACCAGGAAATTCCGATTCCTTTATTTTTCTGGGAATTTTGGCACTTTTCAAATTAGATTTTTGGCCATACCTTGAATATACAGATGAACATTTTGTCAGTGCGACCCCTCATAAACCGCTGCACAGAATTTCGTCAGACTTGGCAGATATTTAGGACACAATGTATAGATGTGCATTTTACCAGAAATTCCGATTCCTTTATTTTTCTGGGAATTTCGGCACTTTACAACTTAGATTTTTGGGGATATCTTGAATATAGTGGTGAACAGTTTGTCAGCGCAACTCCTCATAAACCGCTGCACAGAATTTCATCAAACTTTGCAGATATTTAGGACACAATTTGTAGATGTGCATATTACCGGGAAATTCCGATTCTTTCATTTTTTTCCGGGATTTTCAGCACTTTGAGTTTTGGGGGAGCATGGGGTATGTGAGCTTGCTCACTTTTTCTTTCATATCTGATAAATACAGTTTCACGATTTGTAAACTATGGTTAACAACTCTTAACTATAGTTAACAGTCTGATAAATATAGTTTCATGATTTGTGAAACTGATTGTAAATTATAGTTTACAGAGGTGAATCTATGTTTATCAACAAAATCTATTGTTAATAATAATAATAATAATAATAATAATACTTTATTTTAAGAGGGTGACCCGATTAGTGCAATGCACTAGTCTTCCTCGGGGCCCTCTAAGCATGTTCACAATAATACAATAATGAAATCATTGTACAATAATAAATAATACAACATGACGTAAAAATACAAGTACATATAGATTTCAGGAGATTTTAGTTGCGGCATGTTATTATGAATTTTTCTACATTTTTACGAAATGTGTGTAAATTCTGTGAAAAACGTATGTACAAAGGTAGTTTGTTCCATAAATGAACACCGGAATAATGAAAAGAATTTTTAAATTGATTTGTTCGATATTTCGGTAGATGAAGGTCATAGTTTGTTTCAGATCGTAGAGCATAACTACTAGAAGAAATAAATTCAAAAGAGTCTCTTAAATAAGTAGGTGCCATACCATGAAGTGTTTTGTACAGTAATATATATTTATGAAAATCAATCAACTCGTAAATAGTCAGCCATCCAAGTTTTTCGAATAATGGTAGTGAAGGGGCATCATAAGCCACATCTAGTATAATACGGGCTGCCCTTTTTTGCAATTTAAAAACTCTATCTATGCCAGCACCTGGCGCATTACCCCAAATAGTTAGGCAATAATTCAAAGAGGGCAGAATGTATGCATTATAGAATAGTTTTCTTGTGTGTAAGGGAAGGAATTTTTTAATTTTGCGCAACGTATATAATTTATATGTCAAAGATTTACAAACTGAGTCAATATGGTGATTATAGCGCAATGAACCATCAATATGCACTCCCAGAAGTTTTTCAGATTCAACATTTTCAATTACAGTGGCGCCTCATTTATCCGGACGCTTAGGTTCCCAGGCAAATTGTCCGGATAAGTGAAGCGTGTATCTGAATTCTATTGATTTCTCTTCCAGATATACTGTATTTGTATTGTAACTCTTATATACAAAGAAAGATATTAAAATGCTATCATTTAGAAATAATTAATTTTTTTTTAAACACTTATCTTTAGTATATATCAGCACTACTTTTACACTTTTTTCAAATATAATAATTTTTTTATAGCTAAAAACTAGATGCCGACTCGCGCTCTCTTTGTCGGTGGTGTAGACATGACTGTAGCTGGAGAGCAGAATGACAAACATTGGATATAACGCTGCTTATATGGGCAGATTTTTTCATTACCCAGCTTAGTTTTTACTCTGTATTTCCTATAAATTGATGAACATAGCCAAGCCAATTCTCTCATGTGCAGCTTTGATAACGCCCAAGCGAGCTGTCAGTATCTGGTCTAATTTTAATATGAACATGCACTCATCCACGCTAAATCTGACATAATAAAAATTCACGCAGTAGTCATCCCAAGTGAAATCATTGATTGTCTAAAATTATTTAAATTTGATTAAATGTTTTAGTTTTTTTTCATCTTCCGATGAAAATTACACAATACCGATGTGTGTGTGCCATGTGTAGACTACGAGATTATGAAACTATGTCGTCCCGTCTATAAATAGAAAAATATTTAAAACCATATCTGTGCTAAAATTATAAATATCTCAAGATAACAAATAACTGAATAGAAAATTGTTTTCTGTTACCAACACAGTTAATTGTTTATTTTCATTTGTGTATCGATCTCTCGTATATTATGACCATACCCACTTAGCATGCTTAATCTGTGGACTAATCATCGTAAGTCATTCATAACACTGGCACAGGTGATCGTCTTGTAAAAACAACCAATCCGGCCAGTGTTTTGATAACAATTATCACTCAGTTCAGGCGTGAATGTTGACTAGAATGGAAGTACAAATTAAAATTTACCGTCCGGATAAATGAAAAAATTTATAACGTAAAAATACATTTTGTAGTAAAAAAGAGCCGTCCGGATACGGAACGCGGAATTCCGGATAAATGAGTCAAAATTACGTTGAAAAAATCCGTTCCCGAGAAAAATCGTCCGGAAGGTGAAGCGTCCGGATATCTGGCGTCCGGATATCTGAAGGTCCACTGTAATTTGTTTGAAGCATATAAATTTAGTTCAGGTGAATCTATTCTTGATTTTCTCTGCTGAGTTCCCATAAGCATACATTTTGTCTTATTGGTATTTAACACCATTTGATTTTTGGAACACCAATTTTCAATCTCACACAAATCAAAGTTAAGGGCATTCTCAATACCTTCTATATTTTTATGATATGTATGCAAGGTTGCATCATCGGCAAACATATCAATATCTGTTCTATTTACATGTAAAGGGAGATCATTTATATACAATAAAAATAATAGGGGACCTAAGATAGAACCTTGGGGCGCTCCTGCTGTGACGGGCAAAAAATCAGAGGAATATGTTCCTATTTTTACACACTGAGACCTTGAGGTTAAATAAGAATGAAACCATTTAATAGCCCTTTGATCAAAGTGATATGATTGAAGTTTACTTATAAGAATTTCATGATTAACCAAATCAAATGCCTTGCTAAAATCAATGAAAGTTATGCCTACTAGATTTCCTTGGTCCATAGCTTGTAGCCAATTATCCGTAAGTTTTGTAAGAGCCGTTTGACATGAATGAAATTCTCGAAATCCAGATTGTGATTTAAATAAAAGATCAAAGTTAGAGGCAAAGTTACGTATTTGATTTGCTATGTGTTTTTCAACTAATTTTGATAATGTTGGAAGAATGGATATCGGTCTGTAGTTCCCTGGATCTGCGTGGTCGCCATTTTTGAAAATAGGAGTGACTTTTGCTTGTTTTAAACTGGATGGAAATACTCCATTAGTGATACTAGCATTTATAAGATGTGTAATAGATTTGCATATGACATTTGCCGAAAGTTTTAGAAGACGAGGTCCGATAAAGTCTATACCGGCTGACTTATTTACATCAAGTGTATTCAACATATTCAATACTTCAAGTTCAGTTATTTCATTAATACTGAAAACATTTTCTTTCCCTAGTTTAGTTTCTGTATACCGATTTAATAATTCTGAATCAAAACTTTGTACTGACATATCTGCTAATAATTTACAGGATATTTCCGTAAAGTGTTTGTTAAAAATATCAACAATATCCTGTAAATCTTCAAAATCTAAACCATTTTGTGTAATACGGCTAGGTGTAAAAGTTTTGGATTTAGATGCCAAATGGTTTAAATAACTCCACATTTCTTTAGGACTTGAGCTTTCTTCAATTGCAGATTTGTAATACTTTGATTTTGCTTGATCTATTAATTGTGTAACTTTATTTCTCCAAATTTTGTAATTTTCTGAATTCCTTTGTAAATGATATGTATCGCGTAAATGTCTGGCATCATTTATTTCCTGTGTTAGCCATTTAGGTCGAATTTCAGTCTTGACTCTTTTTGTTTTTACTTTGGCATGCCTGTTAAGAATATCATTATACAATTCATAAAATTTATTCATTATTTCGTTTGGGTCTTTAAGTTTAAGAAGAGTGTTAAAATTTGCATTTTCTAACTCTCTCAAAAACTCGTTTTCGTTGAATTGTTTAAAATCTCTATATTGGATTTCAGTATGTTTTCCTCTACGATGTATATAATTAGTTTTCCGTGTCAAACATACAGGGTAGTGGTCAGAAATAGCAATAGGGGGCACATTTGTTTCACATATGTTTTCTGGTTTAGTTGTATAAAAATGATCAATTAAGGTACTTGAGGTACTTGTTATTCTAGTAGGAACAGTAACTATCTGAGAAAGTCCAAACTCCTCTAAAGCAGATGTCCAATATTGTGGGGGGTCTTTCATTAGATCAATATTAAAATCACCTGATAGAATAATTTCAGTATCGTCACAGCAGGAGGCACGGTTCACCTCCCTTGCTAGGTCCTCCGCCCAGCAGGAGGGGGCAGATGGTGGACGATAAGCAGAGCAATAAAATATAGGTTTTGATTTTTTTAGATTTATCTCTAGCCATATTGTTTCAATATTACTGATTTCAAAATCAGTTCTACGTTTATAAGAAATGTCATTCGAAATGTATATTAAAATTCCACCACCTGCCCTTAGTATTCGATCTTTTCTTTCAAAAACAAAGCCCTCAATATTTAATTCAGCGTTAACGTTTTAACGTTTGTTAACGTTTTATTACAGACAGATAAACTTAGATGAGTATTCGTAAACTATAGTTAACAACCGTTAAATGTAGTTTTACAGATGAAAACTATAGTTAATGAATTGTTAACTATAGTTCATGGTTTGTAAACTATAGTTTACAGTTGATAAACCTAGTTTATCAACTGTGAAACTATGTTTAGCTCATTTTTGTGAATTTGGCTTGCCATATACAACAAGTTCATTTTGACAAATTGTTCGTTTTTTCACAAGGATTCCATATGTGAAGTATGAAAGCCCTAGCACTTACCGTTCAAAAGTTATAGCCAATGTTAAAGTTTTTTCATAAGTACAAAAATCTCCAATGTCAAGGTCAAAAGGTCAAGGTTGTTGGTATCCAATGGAAAGTCTTTCCACAAAGAATACATATGTCAAGTATAAATGTTCTGTTATCTACTGTTCAAAAGATATGGCCAAAGTAAAAGTTCAAAATTTTTGTGTAAAATTGGGTCAAACTCCAAGGTCAAGGTCAAATTTGATGGTACCCAAAGAAAGGTCTTGTCACAAGGAATACACGTGAAATATGAATGTCATAGTTCCACTAAATCAAAAGATATGGGCAAGATAAAATTTTTGCGGACAAACAGACAGAGAGACAGACAGGCACGACAAAAACTATATACCCCCGAAACTTCGTTTACGAGGGCATAAAAGATAATTAGATAGATTACATGATCAGTAAGTACTGGTCCCTGCTGATAAAGAAGGTAACAACATTGTCTTCGCTTGTAAGGCTCATTATATAAATTGTATTTTAGAGGAACTTGGATTTAATTCTAAAAGTGGTAATCCAACTTATGCTCATAGTTCCCTTTCGAAGGAAGAAATTCTTCAAAATATTTTTAATATCCAGAAGAACCAACATGATTTTGAATTACCATATAATTATATACTGGATTCCGAAACTTCATAATAATCCTTACAAACAAAGATACATTGTGGGTTCCAGTTAATGTTCATCCAAGCCTCTTTCCTTACTCCTCACTAAGTTATTAACAGTAGTGAAGGAAAAACTTCTAGAGTACTGTGCAACAATATATTCAAGAAGTGGTGTGAATCAGATGTGGATACTCAAAAATTCCAAAGAACTTTTGGACAATTTGAAATCACAAGATTTTACCAAAAGTAACAGCTTAAAACTTACTACTTTTAAACTTTACACATAACCATTCCCCACGATAAATTCAAGTCCAGGCTTTTTGATATCATTGACAGCTCCTTTTTCAATAAAAATGATACTCGTAAATTTACCTACTTGGTCATTGGTAATTTGCAAAATTATTTTGTTAAAACACATGCTGATTGCACAAACAAGTACTCTGAAAGTGACATCAAAAAGATGCTTGAGTTTCTAACTGACAGTATCTAAGTGGCTTTTGGAGAATAGGTTTTCCAACAATATATTGGAATTCCCATGGTTATCAATTGTGCTCCGTTATTAGCAGACCTTTTTTTGTATTCATATGAAGGAGAATTTGTGCAAAATCTTATGCGTGAAGAGAAGAAAACACTTGCTGTGGCTTTCAACTCAACATTTAGATAAATCGACGACGTGTAGTCAATTAACAATGGTAATTTCCATTCCAATGTCGATACGATATATCCTGGTGAGCTTGAGATAAAAGATACCACAGAGTCTGACACATCTGTTTCACAGTCATACTTAGATATTTTACTTGAAAAAGACGTTATGGTAATCTAACAACCAAGCTCTATGATAAACTTGACGACTTAAACTTTTCTATCGTCAACTTCCCTTACTTATGCAGCAGTATACCTTACTTATGCAGCAATATACCTTACTTATGCAGCAATATACCTCCATCACCTGAATACGGCGTTTATATATCTCAGTTGATTCGATACGCAGGAGCATGCTCTACGTATGAACAATTTCTAAAACGAGGTAAACGAGGATTGACAAACAAGTTGTTGAAACAAGAATATCAATAGTCTCGTTTAAAGTCATCATTTCGTAAATTCTTTGGTCGATACAGAGGCTGGATGTGACCTACATTTTTAAGATGAGTGAACAAGTTTTCAAAAGTTTTTGGAGGAGGCTCATTTCCAAGTAACTATAAGCCCTATGTTCACCAAACTTGCATGGTTGATAATCTTATGATGCATTGTACTAGGCTTCCTTTAGATACTGGATCCAACCTACATTTCCCGGATGAGTGAACAGGTTAAAGTTTTTGTAGCAGGTTCATTCTATGTTGACCAAACTTGCATGGAGGATACATTCAAGGATACACACTATAAGGCTTGCATCTTGATTTTCCAGATGAGTGATTTTGGGATGTACTCTTCTAGATTATTAGTTTAATGTACGTGGGATTTTGCCTTACTGAAATACAGACATTCGTTGAGGTGAGCTCTGTCATCTTTTATAGTCTGTGTGAACAGTATTCAAAATCAAAATCCCATTCAAACAGTACGAGGGCTTTTCAATAAATAATGTCCTGAGCTATATGACATACAATATAGAAATCATATGAGATTAAGCTTGACTTTCTCTCATGATTGAATCTTTAATGAATTGATAACAGCTTATTTGACCACTTTTCATCACTAGTTTAATTGTGAGAAGCTGGAAAACAAGGGCTATTCAAGACACTGCATTAAAAATGAATGGTAAAGAATCAGTAAACGAGATGAAATTAAACGCTTCGTGAAAGCTGCTGTAAAACTCGTTAAGAACCTCAAAGAAATATTCACTGAAATATGTCAAAATTACAGCAACTAATGGCTGTTTTATAGACACATGAGCAGGTGGATTAAAAAAAAAAAGGTCAATAAATAATAACTGATGATGCTTGATTGAATTTAAGACACATAACAAAATTGATAGGCATTGTTTTGGGGGTAGTTTACAATATTTTAAAGAATCATTTAACAGTAAAAAAAGCTTAATACTCAATGGCCACCCTATATTTTGAAAAATGAGTGAGAACGACAGCGTTTAAGAATATCTAAACAATTATTCTAAAAAATCAAAAATTGAAGTTATCCACGTTTGTCTGAAATTCAAACAGAGAGTGAAACTTGAATTCATTGCTTTAATTTACAATAAGATGCACGTGACAAAAACAGCGAAGGTCTGGAAAAAGCAAAGAATTGCAAAGCACAAAGACAATTTTATATGTAATTTTCTTAAATATTAGGGTCTTGTTGTTCAAATTCTTATTCGGGAAGGCAGTTCAATTTCTGGAGAAGTCTAGATCGAAAAGTTTATGAGAGGATGGAACCAGAACCAGGCATCCACTACTTTAAATTTCGTCATGATAGCGTCCAAACCCATACGGCATGAAGAGTAAAAAAGTTTTGGGGATAAACATGCAGAGAGTTAATGTTTTGTCACACCAACAATATTTGCCAGATCTTTCACCCTTTCATTTTTCAAACTTGAAAAAAAAAAACATCTTTCAGAAAGAAAAAAGAAGTCAAGGAAATCATAGGACCTGCCATATTCCAGTATACGAAGGGCAAAAACAATCAGAAATTGGGTAAAAATGTTATGCACATGAGTTTCAATTAAAAGAGAATATTTATGTGTGATCATTAATTCAAGCTAAATCCTTGAATAGCGTTTTTAGCTCACCTGAGCTGAAAGCTCAAGTGAGCTTTTCTGATCACATTTTGTCCGGCGTCCGTCTGTCTGTCCGTCTGTCTGTAAACTTTTCACATTTTCGACTTCTTCTCAAGAACCGCTGGGCCAATTTCAATCAAACTTGCCACAAAGTATCCTTGGGTGAAGGGGATTCTCATTTGTTCAAATAAAGGGCCACGCCCTCATTTAAGGGGAGATAATTGGGAATTAATGAAAATTTGGTGGCATATTTTAAAAATCTTCTTCTCAAGAACCACTGTGCCAGGAAAGATGAAACTTATAGGGAAACATCCTCAGGTAGTATAGATTCAAGTTTGTTCAAATCATGACCCCCGGGGGTAGGGCGGGGCCAAAATGGCCGACCAAAGTTTTACATAGAAATATATAGGAAAATCTTTAAAAATCTTCTTCTCAAGAATGACAAGGCCATAATTCATCATATTTATATGGAAGAATGCTCAGGTAGTGTAGATTCAAATTTGTTCAAATCATGACCCCCGAGGGTAGGGCGGGGCCAAAATGGCCGACCAAAGTTTTACATAGAAATATATAGGAAAATTCTTTAAAAATTTTCTTCTCAAGAATGACAAAGCCATAATTCATCATATTTATATGGAAGCATGCTCAGGTAGTGTAGATTCAAGTTTGTTCAAATCATGACCCCTGGGGGTAGGGCGGGGCCAAAATGGCCGACCAAAGTTTTACATAGAAATGTATCTATAGGATATTTCTTCAAAAATCTTTTTCTCAAGAATGACAAAGCCATAATTCATCATATTAATATGGAAGCATGCTCAGGTAGTGTAGATTCAAGTTTGTTCAAATCATGACCCCCGGGGTTCGAAAATGGCCGACCAAAGTTTTACATAGAAATATATAGGAAAATTCTTTAAAAATCTTCTTCTCAAGAATGACAAAGCCATAATTCATCATATTTATATGGAAGCATGCTCAGGTAGTGTAGATTGAAGTTTGTTCAAATCATGACCCCCGGGGGTAGGGCGGGGCCAAAATGGCCGACCAAAGTTTTACATAGAAATATATAGGAAAATTCTTTAAAAATCTTCTTCTAAAGAATGACAAAGCCATAATTCATCATATTTATATGGAAGCATGCTCAGGTAGTGTAGATTCAAGTTTGTTCAAATCATGACCCCCGGGGGTAGGGCGGGGCCAAAAACTTTACAATAAAAAGCCATTTTCTACTTTTTTCCTACCCTTAGTGCTCAGGTGAGCGATGTGGCCCATGGGCCTCTTGTTTGTTGCTTTCCGAGCACCGAGGACATTCTTTATTGAACAGCCCTCGTACAAATGAGGAGCAGACAAAACACGGACCTAACACATCAGGGTGGAATCAGGTGCCATGGAGAAGTGAGCATCCCCTGCCAAGTGCCAACCGTTTACATCAGCCGAGTCCTCCTTGTCCCGATTGGGAAAAAACGGGAAAATCCGTCAACAATTCGGTGTGTAAATAATGGCTTAGCAATTAGTTTGAAAAACGTCAGTAAGCAATTGACTTTATGAAAGATTGTATTTGTTGACAACATGGGAAAGGTCATTGTATCGACCATTGGACATACAAAATGTTGATTTTAAACAGGACTGCTGATATTCTTATTTCATCAACTTGTTCTTCAACAACTTACCTCGTTTTAGAAATTGTTTATACGTAGAGCATTCTTTCGTATATCGAGATGAGAAATATAAACCCTATATACAGGTGATAAAGGTATACTGCTGCATAAGGGGAGTTAACGTTTGAAAAAATTTGGTCATATGATCTTGATGAACAGATAGATTTTTTCGTTTATTTAAAGTTTCTTTGAGGTTTTTCTGTTGATATTGGGATACCACCAATTACCAGAAATCTAGGCCTGTAGTTGGCACATACATGTATTCATGACTATTGAACAAAAATATGGATCTATATGGTTTCAGCTCTCTCTATCATGGAACGTTGATCTATACGGTCTCATCTGAAGGATCAGTGTCAATGCCCCACAGTGGATTTGAACCTGTGATATTATGATCAACCGATTTCTCTGTGGTAAACAGGTAGAGTACGTATACCCATGCCTCTGATTTTCTCCCTTTTTTCTACAATATATGTTATTACAATTGTTACTCGTAAATTCTTTCGGCAAAATGCTCAGTAAGTTTGCCTGCTGTTTTACTTTATAAAATGCACTTGTGATTTTTTTTAAATTCAAAAAGATGTATATGACTCTTCTTAATATAAATCGTTTAAAAACGTTTTCCAAGTCTGGTGTTTTTTATGTACAGCAAAAGTGCACCATTTCCTTAAAAATCACGCATCCATTTTTCTACTTCATAAGACAAGTGAGTGTGTGCATTAGGGACGCTTTGCTTATCAACGATATCATCAACAAGCGGCACGGATAAAGCTGTCTCACCTGACATTGAACAAGCTTTCCATGCAACAGGTGTTACTCCGAGGATATTTTTTGAACAAGTCCTGACTCGAAGGTGAGTTAAATTGTGTGAACAGTCAAGACTTTTTCACAACAGTGTACCTGTATTTGTAAGGAGCTCCGGGTAGCAGTACCAGAATGGAATTTTTTCATGCAATCCTCTGCTGAGGTTGATTTCAATGGTGCATCGTTACGCCATTCAAGTTCCCTTTCTTCGAAAACATGGTGACAAAAAGCTGCACGTAAAGCCATTTTTGGGTATACTATGATTTCTTCTTATACACTGCAATGCAAGATTTCGTAGATATAAGGGATTTCTTTTAGATCTTGTTGTTACCCTCTTTTTCTCTGTGTTTAGAGGCAAAAGACGGAGAATACCACAAACATAATTGGCTTTCTTGTCTTTTTTCCAAGACTTTTTTATTGTTTCTGCTAAAGCTGGTAGTTGATCCTTTTACTGTCTCTTAAATAATATTTAGATCACAGTGTGTAAGATGGCTGATTTCCTCTATGGAGTCCAAAGTTTTTTCCAGTTTGTGTTTCTCGTGGCTGCTCCAGTGTTTTTTGGTTGTGTTGTTTGATTGTAATGCACAAAAATACCCTCTATGGTATCTTCACCCCTACTAATGTTATTGTGATTTAAATTCAAGACACGTGGTTTAGGTTTACCTATTCAAAGGTTATAGGGTAGAACCAGTTTTATAAATAAAATTGGCAGTAAACAGGAAATTGCTATAGTCTGTTTCTTCTTAATACATGTCCTGTGAAAAATGTGTTTCCATACTTTCTGAAAGACTATCATGATTTTCAACAGAAATGGGTGGCTTAGGGGTAAGGGGTGTTAAATAACAATTAATACATCTTATCATAGTTTACTGCAAAAATTACTGCTCACTAGCGACTGATACACTGGTTAAATGAAAGAAAAAGTGAGCAAGCTCACATACCCCACGCTCCCCCAAAACTCAAAGTGCTGAAAATCCCAGAAAAAATGAAAGAATCGGAATTTCCCGGTAATATGCACATCTACAAATTGTGTCCTAAATATCTGCAAAGTTTGATAAAATTCTGTGCAGCGGTTTATGAGGAGTTGCGCTGACAAACTGTTCATCACTATATTCAAGATATCCCCAAAAATCTAAGTTGTAAAGTGCCGAAATTCCCAGAAAAATAAAGGATTCAGAATTTCCTGGTAAAATGCACATCTATACATTGTGTCCTAAATATCTGCCAAGTCTGACGAAATTCTGTGCAGCGGTTTATGAGCGGTCGCACTGACAAAATGTTCATCTGTATATTCAAGTTATGGCCAAAAATCTAATTTGAAAAGTGCCAAAATTCCCAGAAAAATAAAGGATTCGGAATTTCCTGGTAATATGCACATCTACACACTGTGTCCTAAATATCTCCAAAGTTTGACGAAATTCTGTGCAGCGGATTAGGAGGAGTAGCGCTAACAAAATCTTCATCTCTATATTCAAGGTATGGCCAAAAATCTAAGTTGAAAAGTGTGGAAATTCTAAGAATAAATAAAGGAATCGGAATTTCCTGGTAATATGCACATCTATACACTGTGTCCTAAATACCTGCAAAGTTTGACGAAATTCTGTGCAGCGGTTTATGAGGAGTTGCGCTGACAAACTGTATAAAAGGTATGGCCAAAAACCTAAGTTTTTAGTGCAGAAATTCCCGGAAAAAATAAGGAATCGGAATTTCCTAGTAATATGCACATCTACACATTGTGTCCTAAATATCTGCAAAGTTTGACGAAATTCTGTGCAGCAGTTTATGAAGAGTTGCGCTGACAAACTGTTCATCTCTATATTCAAGGTATGGCCAAATGCTTAAGATAAAAAGTGCGGAAATTCCCGGAAAAAATAATGGAATCGGAATTTCCTGGTAATATGCACATCTATACATTGTGTCCTAAATACCTGCAAAGTTTGACGAAATTCTGTGCAGCAGTTTATGAGGAGTTGCGCTGACAAAAAAAAAGGACTGACTGACTGACACTCTGACACTCTGACAGACGAGTCAAAAACATTATACCTCACGCAACTAATTGCGTGGGGTATAAACAAGCTAATTCAGAGAATTCGTGTCCCCCGCTTAGGGAAAAAGTCGGCTCCCCCTGACTGAATTTGTAGAATTATTAAATGTATACATGTATACTGAAGGAAATAAAATACATGTATGTCAATATGCATATAAAGATTTGATTGCTTATTCTTTATTATGTGTATAGATTTTTTTATATGGAATATTTATCACACTGTAATGATGATTTTATAACCTCATAAATTTTTCATTTCACATGCTGAATACTATCATTTAGTAAAAAAAAAAAAAAAGTATTAAAAAAAAAAAAAAAAAAAAAAAAAAAAAAAAAGGTTCGACTGAGATTCGATCCCGGGACTTATCACATTTGAAGCGGGAGACATAACCACTAGACCACGGAGCCGCTTTACGTGAAACGGAGTATATGCAGAACTGAAGTCACATACATGTATATATTCATGTTTTCATGTTCGGTATTCTCAAAATTTTACACAATCCATGGTGTTTGATTTATTTAGCCTTTATTAAACAGTTCTAATAGATGTAATAAGAACATAAAGTCCGCCGAGAACCTGTTTTATACGCAATAACTCTCCTCATGCCCCAGCGCTAAAAATAGTGACATGTAATACTATAAATACTAATAAAACAAACGGGGCGGGGCACTTTGAGAGGGGCGAGACACGTCCTAGGGAGTTTTGGTATAAAATTACATTGCATAAGCTCAAAATCTTCTTGAAATATCGCCCGGAAATGATAGTGTTACACACAGACAGAATGTATAAATTTACGACCTTGAACTTTGACCTTTTGACCTCAAAATCAATAGGGGTCTTCTTTAGGCCACAGGGAGTTGTTATGTAAGATTTCATTGCGATAGCCCGAATGGTTTTAGAGATATCGTGTGGAAACGAAAGTGTTTTAACAGACAGAATTTGCTTATTTATGACCTTGACCTTTGACCTTTTGACCTCAAAATCAATAGGGGTCTTCTTTAGTCCATAGGGAGTTGCTATGCTAAATTTCATTGCAAAAGCTCAAAGGGTTCTCGAGATATCGTGTGGAAACGAAAGCGTTACAGACAGACAGAAAGACGGACGGACGGACGGACAGACGGACGGACGGACGGACGGACGGACGGACAAACCCAAATTAATATCCCCCACTTTTCAAGCGGGGGACAAAAAATGTGTAATATCATCTACACTGCATGACAAACCTTTGTTTGCTGTAAATCACTTTTTATTCGCGAGAACTTACGCGAGAAAGTGTAATCGTAAAAATTTATTTCTCGCGTATAATAGTATTCCTTAGGATTGTATAGAGCAATGACCACAATTCGTGAAAATTTTGTCTCGCTTATAAAGAATCAATGACTATCTCGCAAAAATAAGGTGTCGCGAAAATTTAGTGATCTACAGTATATGGTTATTGCTATTAATGTGCACAGAGGATCTTACCACGAGAAACTGACCAATTGTTGATTGAATACGTTTACGCCAAATACATGTTTACATGTTACTTCGAACACGTGGTGCAGGTTCATTTATGATCATGTCAAATGGAGTGCAAAATAAAAAAAAATCCTTGTAGAATTCGAATAATAACCCCATAATGCAATTCTCATTCATCTGATTTGTCAGTTAAAGTCACATTGGTGCCTCATTTGCTAATCTGACGCAAAAAAATATAGTCCCGGTTCCCATGCAAATTAATTGTCCAAAAAGAAATTTTAATTCATGACAGCAGAAAATTGTAGAGAATACTTATTATTTAAACTTGAATGAATTCAAGAAAGATCGATTGAAGCACATTTCTACAGAATGATATTATAGGGTGGTGAAAACTAAAACGCAACATAAGTTTTCTGTTTACCATGCCTCCACGTGCTAGTCACTTCCTAGCCACAATTCCGTGAATAATTTACCCTATCTCGCTGAAGTCTCGCTAACTCTCGCCAGAGCCACTGCCAGAGCTACTCTGAACTCATCGGGTTTTATAATTTGCAGAACACCGAAAAATAAAAGGTTCAGAACACATTAGTAGGGGTGATCTTGATGCAATGCAATCAACACGTGGTCGGTGCTATTTGATTCTGATTCTTGTGCATGTTCTGAATCTGTAACAGCAGTCTGTGGCATCTAAAAGGGGTGGTTTGGAAACATTCGCTTCTGACTCATTATACAGAAGGTCAATTCCACCATCAAAATCTGTAATAATCACTTAATTGCATGAAAGGTCATTTTCAATGTCAAGTGCCACGTTCTCAGCAATCAATTTATTAAGCTTGGTGTGTGGTTATTATATGATATTCAATATCAAATTGAAATTCTTCAAAAAAACCTTCTCTCTCAATTTATTTAGCAGATTAAATCTAAGTGCATGGTTATGATGAGCATATGCACCTCTTAAACGTAGGTAATGGGAGATTATAGAGCTCATCTTCAACGAATGTTGTCTTTAAGTACATTGTGTAAGTAAGGCAAAGTCCCACATTAAAATACTAATCTAGAAGTTTACATCCCAAGATGCAAAATTTATGCAACTTTGATCTGATAGGGCTTGCGGTTACTTGAGAATAGACTTATCCAAAAATCCAAACTAGTCACCCATCAAGAAAATGTAATTCAAATCGAGAATATGAAGTAATTAAGTTTGAGAGTGTTCATCTCTTGATGCATCGTTCATACAAGTTTGGTTAAGACAGGCCTTATAGTTTCTTGGTAATAGATCTATCTGCACCCATAACTTCATCCTTGTTGTACCAACGGGAATGTGTTGACACAGGACCCCTGGCTTGCAAGAATGCAATAACTTCATTCTGGTCTATTGTATTGAAAATGTATGTCTGATCCAGCATCAGTAAGTAAGTAAGTCCATTTGTGTGCATCCTTATTTGTATCATCTTTACAAGTTTGCCCAACATAGGACCTATATCTACTTTAGAATGAAGTTGCTCCAAAATCATTAGACTGTTCACTCATCCAGAAAATGTAGGAAAGTTTCAGCATCCGAAGCAAGTCCATTAGTGTGCATCCGTAGATGTATCACCAATGAAAGTTTGGTCAACATAGGGCTCATATTTTCTTGGAAATGAGACCTGCGCCAATAAATTTAACCTGTACACTCAAACAGAAAATCTAGGTCAGATTCAGCATCCGAAGCGTGTCCATTAGTGTGCATCCTTTGATATATCATCCTTGCAAGTATGGTCAACGTTGGGCTTATATTACTACTTAAAAATGAGACCTGCGCCAAAAACTTGAACCTATTCACGCATACAGAAAATATAGGTCAGATACAGAGTCCGAAGAAAGACTGATAGCATGCATTGTAGCAACCTCTAATGATAAAACGCCGCTTAATGATAGAAATAGCATTAAGCGTTGCAATTGCAACGTTAATGCCATAAATTATTGCATTAATAGCTGACATCATCAACCGCTAATGCTAAATCGCCGCTTAATGATAGAATTATATCATTAAGCGTCACAAATGCAGTGCAACATCGACGCTTAATGAAACAAGCAAATATCGACATATTCGACGCTTAATGATACACACTGGTGTATCATTAAGCGTTGCAGTTGCAACCCTTAATGATATAAAATTTAGAAATCGCTTGTAATATCTAAGAGAAACACACATCCACCTTTCTTGAACAATGAGATATCACTTGTCAAAATATTTATATACGCCCTTGTGCTATATAAATAGTAATTATTGAAGTTTTACTGTGTTTTCTATTTAGTCAAGGGAACGTCTTTAAGCCACGGATGTTTAAAAGATAGCTGGAAGAAAGAGATACAAACAAAGAGAAAAAATAAAATGATATTCAAATCCTTTAAAAGAACCATTTTTAAAACTGAGAATACAGAGGGAAACAAGCAATTAAATTCCTTTTAAATTTATACAATGATTTGAACAGTCAGCCTGAAATATATATATATGTTTTAGATTTGATACAACTTAACACATATCACTGTTAACGTTTCAGATATACGAATCGAGATTTTCACTTTTGCTTCGTTTCTCCAAATTCCGAGAAAGAGAGACATCAATATTGACAACTTATGTTTAAGGATATATAACAAAGAATACAAGTACATGTAATACATAGAATAATATATATTTTGTTGAGAAAAAAGGTTCATTTATGCTTTAATAGTGAGCCGTGTTACTTGAATACATCACTTTTGCATGGTTATTTTATAATCAAATTTGAATTCTAGTATTTATCAAATTACAATATACATATTGACTGAGGTTGAAGAGACTGTTTTTTTTTTATTCTAAATGACGCATATTTCATTTGTAGTAAATTTTTTTCTTTCGATATATAAGACTAAGTTTACATCTGACTTATATTAAAATGAAATAAATTTAAATGAATATAGTTCTTTTTTTCGGCACAAGAGAGACCCTCTCTATTAATACATGTATTCATCAGAAGTATTTCGTTCACTGCGAATGGGTATTGAAAGGTCGCATGAAAGGTCCGACTATGCTTTACTTGCATTGGTTAATACTTTAATGAGCTACAAAATATTCTCGTCTCATGCAACTGCGGCCAGATTGGGAGAGGATCGTACATTTTGACAGTGGTTAGCGACGTTCCAAAGTTTTCACTTTAGCAAAAAGTTTTTACTGTGCTTCTCTAGTTAATTATATTAAACTATAGTAAACTATGAAGTTTTCTATAGTATTTTTTTTTGTTAGGGACATGTCCGCTATCTAACATCAGCCATGAGTGAAAAAAACTGTCTAAATTTCAGACTTATATTAAGTAGAACCGACTAACAGGCGAGTATAAATGGTACATGTATACCGAAATAGATCATTCTTTACTGACAATTGTAGTGAAGACAGACTGAAATCTTTCTAGTTAGGAATAGAATTTACAACTTTTGAATAATATAAGACATTATTGTTTCTAATTATTCCAAACATAAAGTACAAAACTTTGATATGCTTGGACTCTTGGTATTTAAGGCATATCGTATTCTTGGCGCTACATAATTAGATGTTAAACCGATTCCACGTGGTCACTAGCTCATCTGATTCTATACGTAAAAAGTAGCACAAATACAAGGAAAGAAAGTAACACAGAAGTCTTTCTGTGTGCTGTCTAGTTGGCAAAAATAAGCACGAGCTAGTTTTTTTATTGCAATGACATTTATTTAATTTTCATTTTTTATCGTTATAAAAATCAATACTTTGATATTGGAAATAGTTACTTTAAGACCCTGGGGTACTACATGTAATTTCGATGATAAAAAGAAACGTAAGTTGCATATAAAGCAAGTCTGTGGCAAAATTTTCAAAGTATAGAGGAAGGCCTTCAAAAATGGAGAATAAAAAATCCCTAATCGTCCCAAAAACATTAAAGAAATATTTAACTTAAGAAGGGTTCTTCTCTGGTTTCTTACTAGATGGAATATTCAAAGTATATTTGTTGATATGTCATATATTTAGATGTAAGAGGTTTAAAAGACCATATTTTTCTTTCTTCATCACAATTATAAAACTTGAAATAGAAATGGTAAACTGCGTTTGAAAACTAGCAGGGACTATATTTTTGGCTTAATGGTGGCGTATGAAATATCTTGTTTTCTGCCTCTCAAAATCATTTTAGAACATTGAATTTAGTTATAATTTTTAAGCAATCAAAGACTAAACGAAATTTTCAAATGTAAGTTAAATTGATAACAAGGGACTAAAGTTTCAAAATATATCAAATAAATAAGATTTTTCATACATACTAGAATTATGTTTGCTTTTAAATGCTTCAAATCCAAGTACAGGTTTTAGCCAAAAATCCGTAAAAAGTGTTATCTTAGTAAACGATAAAAACTGTTAGTTTTTGTATCATTTTGTACCTTTATGTGCCAACTTTACTATATGTGAAAATAGGAAAAAATTAAATACATGTATAGGAAGCATATAAAAATAACTAATAAATCCTAAAAAATTAGGAAAAATAGAGGATATTGGGATAAGCATATACATGTATCCATTTTATTTAAATTACCCATGTCAATTTGGTAATATGATCTTATAGGCCATATATGGTAGTATCTTTATGTGCAAAAATAAAAAAAATAATCTTTTGAAGTACAAGTAGGGATCGCATTATTGGAAACAGTAATTTTTAGCTCTACTGGTCAGAGACTATAGAAGAGCTTTTGCAATAGTAATGCGCCCGTCCGTCTAGCTGTCCGTCTGTCTGTAAACAATTTTTTAAACGCTACTCCTACTACAGTTTTGGTCTGACTTCAATATAACTTGGCACACAATTATACGACACTAATTAAGATACATAGGATATTTCATCGGTTTTTGATTTCGATGAACAGTGTTGCCATGTTTACTAAAAATAAAATTTTCTGTGAAATTTCTTTAAAACACTACTAGTCCTACAATTTTTGTCTGATTTCGATATAACTTGGCACACAAGTAGACTACATTTAGATACATAAAAAAGTGCATCAGTTTTTGATTTTAATGAACAAGGTTGCCATTATTAGTAAAAATAGAAATTTCTGTGAAATCCCTTTTAAACGCTACTCCCTCTACAGTTTTGGTCTGATGGTAATGGCTTCTTTTCTCATCCTTTGTTATAAGTACAAACCAGTTGAGCTACAGTCTTGACAGAGATTTCTGGTTTAATGTTAAAGTCAGACGACACGTTCCTCAAAAATATATAATTTTTCTTAAGAGATTGTCATTAAACAAGATTCCTCGCAAAAAATAAGGATACCTTACCAGCCATTTGGACAAGATACCAAACGTTCCTATTTCTTATATAACCCTTATGGATAATCCTCTGAACGGCCTATTTCACCATTTTTTGATGTACCTATATTTTAAAACATTTTGAAAACAATGTAGAAATCAGAAGAGAATGTCAAATATGAATATTTTGTATCTTATTCCAAGAGATACAAAACATATTATCAAAAAGGGTAAAAGGTAATGACCTTGACCTGACCTTGCCTCTAATGTTAAACAGTCAAATCTATTCTAACTGATAGCATCACAAATACGTATTGTCCTCTTGATTCTATGAACATTTCATTAATTTTTAAATACAAGAAATGTGAGAAGAATCCTACCTTAACCAACATAAAATATTTATTAATGTAAATAACCCATTCCCCATTCCATCCCGACGCTTACAAACATACTTTGTCTCATTACTTCTCCTTAAATTGAAAACTTCCATTAAACTACAACGTAGTTTGATCGGTTTTTTATTTTATTGTGATGAAAAAGTCGGTGATGTTACATTGCACGACAGACTAAAATTTATAGGATAATTTCACGGCTGGTGTAATATTTCATTACATTTCAAGGTTAAGATTAAGAAAAAGGTTCCAACATTTTTTTTTAGGAACAGGACCATTTTTCTAAAAAAAAATAATATACAAGAAATGAATACTAGTACATGCATTAATAGAAAGGGTCTCTCTTGTACCAAAAAAAAACTATCCATTTAAATCTATTTTATCTTAATATTAGTCAAATGTAAACTTAGTCTTATATATCGAAAGAAAAAATATATCTCTGTCGAGACTGTAGCTCTACTCGTCTGTACTTACCTATAATAAAGGAAGAAAAAAGTAGCAATTGGGGCTTAAAACTTTATAAAAGCAATAAATTGAATGACAGTCCTTAATTAAATCTATTTTTGTGGCAAGATTGCAATAAAACTACAACTGTAGTAATAGCTTTCAATAAAATTTTACAGAATTTTCAATTTTAGTAACATGGCAACATCAATCAACAAACTCAAAAACACGAAACTGATAATAGTGTATCAAGTATAGTCTACTTGCACGCCAAATTATATTATTATCTGACTAAAACTGTAGGAGGAGTAGCATTTTGAATGAATTTCACAAAAATTTCTATTTTATAATTAGTAACAACGGCAACACCGTTGATCGAAATCAATAACCGATATCTTTAAGTGTAATCTACATGTGAGCTAAGTTATTTAGAAATCATACAAAAATGTTGGATAAGTAGCATTTTATTATATTATTTCTATCTTTAGTAACTAAGGCAAAAATCAAAAACCGATGCAGAAATTAAGTATCTTTGTGTAGTCTTCTGTGTGCCAAGTTATATTGAAATCAGACCAAAACTGCAGGAGGAGTAGCATTTTGAAAAATTGTTTACATACAGACGGACAGACAGACAGGCAAATATACTAAAAAATGAAGTATGCGTCATTTATAATTTTAAAAAACATCAGCTTCATCAATTTCATTCGACATGTTTTTCATAATTTGATAATTTTATACATGTACTAGTTTTCAAAATTGATTCTAAAATAATCATGCCACAGTAATGTATTCAAGTACAACTGATAACAAATAAAAGATGAATGAACCTTTTCTCAAATTAATATATTATTCAATGTATTGCATTCATTTGTATTCTTTGTGTTTAATATACTTAAAAATAAATTGTCAATATTGATGACTCTCTTTATCGAAATTTGGAGAAACGAAGCAGATTAAAAATACAATTAAAGTGAAAATTTTAAATTTATTTCTCGATACGTATATCTGAAACGTTAACAGTGACATGTGTTAAGCTGTATCAAATCTAAAATACAAAGTTTGGAATCTTTAAATATATTCTATATATTTTAGGATGAATATTAAAATCATTGTATCAAATTAAAAGGAATTAAATTGCTTGTTTGCTTCTGTATTTTCAGTAAAAAAAATGGTTCTTTTAAAAGGACTTGAATATCATTTTATTTATCCCTTTGTTTGTATCTCTTTCTTCTAACTATCTGACTATCTGTCTCTTAAACATCCGGGGCTAAACGACGTTCCCTTGACTAGATAGAAAACACTGTAAAACTTCAATAATAACCATTTATATAGCACAAGGGTATATATAAATATTTTGATAAGTGATATCTCATTGTTCAAGAAAGGTGGATGTGTGTTTCTCTTAGATATTACAAGCGATTTCTAAATTTTATATCATTAAAGGTTGCAACTGCAACGCTTAATGATACACTAGTGTGTATCATTAAGCGTCGAATATGTCGATATTTGCTTGTTTCATTAAGCGTCGATGTTGCACTGCATTTGTGACGCTTAATGATATAATTCTGTCATTAAGCGGCGATTTAGCATTAGCGGTTGATGATGTCAGCTATTAATGCAATAATTTATGGCATTAACGTTGCAATTGCAACCCTTAATGCTATTTCTATCATTAAGCGGCGTTTTATCATTAGAGGTTGCTACAATGCATTCTTAGATGCATCATTCATACAAGTTTGGTCAACGCAGGATTCGTAAGTTACCTGGAAATGAAAATGTAACATCTGAAACCTTGACTGGTACAATGAAACACACCAGAAGCATTTTCCATGCTTCCAGGTCTCATTTTCAAGTCTAATTATACGCACTAAAGGACTTGCTTGGGATGCTGAATCTGACCTGCATTTTCTAGATGAGTGAACAGGTTTAGCCTAAGTTTTTGAAGTAGGTTCATTCTAAAGTAGGTATAAGCCGTTTGTTAGGCAAGGAGGATGCATCAAGGAATGAACACTCTCAACCTTGCTTCAGATTATGGATTTGAATTACATTTTTTGGATTGGCGACTAGTTGGAAGTTTTTGGAAAACTCTATTCCCAAGTAACTGCAAGCTCTATCGTATCAAAATTGCATAAAATTTGCATTTGGGATGTAAACTTCTAGGTTGTTAGCTTAGTGTGGCTTACATAAGACAGAATTCGTTGAGGTGAGCTCTGTAATATCTGATTACCTATGTTTGAAAAATAGTTGTAAATAATACTACTCAATTTGTACTTTTCCTTACCTCCTATTGCCAAAAACTTGAACTCCTTTTACCAAAGGATACTCAAGTTTGGATGAAATTGGCCCAGTGGTTCTGTAGAAGATAAAATTGTACACTGTTTTACAATGATAATTGATAACAACAACGGCAAACAACGGACAAAAATTCTGTAGTTCCTTTGCCTCAGGCTGAGCTAAAAATCAAGGTGAAAAAGAAAGCAACTTCAAAGACACAATTTTAGACAAAGCATTTTTATATTTCATTTGTTTCTGGCTTTTCGATCCCTTTTTACTCCAGTCATCTAAATGTAGCGTTTATTTCTCGACGAAACTCTACACACCGTCAACTTGAAGAAGAAACAACACTGCCAAGGAACATAACTAAAATTGGTTTTATACAGCTCCAGTGTTGTCCTAAGCAGCAAACTACCAGTAACATTACATTTACCTGAATTTTTCTCTGAATTTGTTATAAATTCAATTTAATTCCAGGCTTGGTTCTCCCTTTGGCAGACCTCTGTTATTCCAAGAAGAAATGTTCATGTTCATTGAGATTGTATCATATATAATTTATTATCCTACGAATAGTTAACTAGATATTTCAAAAATTCAGTTGGTTACACAATATGTTGAACAAAACAGACATCATGTTCATCATATCATTTGCCTCAAAAAGAATACACCATACTTATTCAAACTCAACGCAAATTAAAATATACAATAAATATAGAGAAATCATATATTAACACAAAAATAAATAGAAAGTAAAACTATATATATCACAATGATGTACTGAAACACAATTCTCATAGGATGTTTTTTTTTTCTTCAAAGAAAACCTGTTCTTTTTAGATGGATAGACGTTCAACATGATAGATATTATGTTTGTGAAAGAAAAAAAGAACTGAGTTGGCCAATTAAAAAGGACCTTACATGAGTTGCTAAGATTAGTTAACAACAAGGTTACACAACACAGTGGAGTTTCTGGGTTATACAATGTATATAGTGCTCACCTGAGGGAGGTATCTTTGAAAATAAACAAGAATGATTGAATTAACTAAAATAAAATACACTATATATATTTGAAGTTTGTTTATGGTCACGTTCAATATTGTAGTCTCCCCAGTAAAGTCCTTATCATTAAAAAAAATATATATTCAACATTATGAATTTTTGTTGGCAAGTTGCATGACCTACAAATACAGGCTTTTCATTCGTCAATCCCCCTCAACTATTGCTAATCTTCATATCATTATACATTACGTTAGTTAAGAATTGACTATTCGGTATCTTTTTTGTGCAACAATTAAAACAAACACAAAGTGCACACAACGTGGAATTGTGCACTTTGTTCACAAGATTAAACTAATTTGATGAAGAATTTTATGAACATGTTACGTGTACTAGATTCTGAGCAATCCCTACCAAAACAAAAAAAATGCATTAAATCAAGTCACAAATACGAAGAAATCATTTGACAACAAAGTGTCAAAAATAATAGCGAGATATTGAAGAAACTTTTAACTTTTAATATCTTCTGAGCACTTCTATTTCCGTTATTTCATGGCACCCTAGTTTGGCAAAACATTTTTTTTTCTACCTAATATGCTGACTCCATTTTATAGCATGTGTATCTGAATAATAAAATCTGACACTTTTTTATGTGAAGAAATGTTCTGAAGACATTGTATGAATGATAAGTAACATCTATATCGTCATCATCGCTGTATTTCTTGTGATTCCAAAATCTCCGTCTGGCCCCATTACACGGTTAATTCTATCTCCTTGGTCGTGAACCAGAATAATTTCCGTGAACACTGGCTCCGTACAGGTATCCTCGCCTTTTTTGCCCCTCCATCACTAAAACCCCCTTTTTATATTCTGCACATAACTTAGAATTAAAGATTTCTATAAATGCTGTCTATCTCATTTTAAAAGTCACAGTGCAGTGCTCTTTTTTATTTTCTTTGTCTTTCTCCTGAGTTTCCTCCTTGATTCCGGGTTCAAATATGGACATTTCCGCGCTATTTGTAGACTCCTCTGGTGTTTTAGAAATCTCGTGTTCATGTTCAACTGGACAGTTGCGCTCGTGACGACTCTTAAGGTGGAAAGGCTGTATAGAGAATCTTCTATGCGTTTGTTTCCTCCCACCTCGACGCTTGGAAATATGCGGATTGTCTTTTCTCATAATTCTGGTTTTGTAAACCTGTAGTTGGGTATAAAGTCTTTTTAGCTCTGCCTGAAAAAGAATTGCACATTTGATGTAATGAAGGTTAAACCATGTACATAAGATATAGAATTATAATTTTGAAATCCTTTTTGTAATGTTTATATCTATTCAGTGACAGAAATTCTGACGCCTTTAAGTTTCCTTCTGCAGTTGCTATACACAAGAAAGAAAATATTGTATCTCACTCGAATATCCTCTGGATCCATGTCGGCCAGACTGATTTCCGCCACATCTACGTCTCCGTTTGAACTAATTCCTACATTTAGCTTCATAGATTCCGGAGACATGTTCTCCTGTACATCAGAAGAGGAATAGGCCCGATTCCTGTGGTGATGATCATCGGGCGGGCGATGAGCGTATAATAACTGTAAAAGACGTGAGAAATAAACGCTATAGAGAAAAAGGAATCCATGGGTTTCAAGACTAGCCTGAGTCCTATTTTTATTATAATTTTGCCAATGGAATAAGAAAACTAAATATCTTAAGTCAAAACTAAACCAATTTAAGGCATCATGGTTCTATTACATTTTTTTGTTGTTGCAAAAACGCATCAATTTAACAAATACATATACTAGCTTTGGCGCTCTTTTGAGTATGCGGATGTGCATCAACGCAAAATCTGTATCCTTTAGTTATTCCAATATTCCTCATTGGCTCTGTTTCAGTATTGAACAAATTTAAAGAACTGCGAACGATAGTATTGTTTTCCCGCCTACCTCCAAGTCAATTTTCAAAAGTTAATATATTCGATGAATTTTTTAATATTTTTTTTACAGATAATTATATGGATTTTCATAAAACATTAACTATTTGGGAAAACAAAGAGAGATAAGTCTAAAATTTTGGTAAAACTTGTGTTTTTCACGATTAAATCAACGGAAAACGGAAAATATTTTAAAAACATCCCCCCCCCCCCTTGTTACAAAAATTCCTTTTTACAGGTAATATGGAATATCATTTCACAAATTCATACCAAAGCTTTTTGTGTGACATTGGGGGAACATATGTTTATTGACAAAACGATAAAAATGCTTAATTTCCACCAATATCATAGCGATTTACAACTGAAACATGATATTTTATTGATATATTTATGTTTTACTTTTGTGCCTAAAACATAAGAAAAGATATAAGGAACATTTAATCATATCCAAGACTATTTGAAAAAATATGGTGATGCTTGAAACTCCGATTTCAATAGAAAATATCATCTACCCCCCTTTTTTCAAGCGCTGGAATTATGGATAATTTACTGTTTAGCACTGTTATTAAGACAATTCATCAATTACCATTGAACTTTTCTTTGTATTAAACAAAGAATATATTGACAAATTGTTTAAAAACAAAGATTTTATGGTCAAATTGGTATTTATATTGAATTAAATGGTTCCAAAATGTAGGCGGAAATCGAGAGTTAGCGTGCGTATTTCTTTACACTTTTTCTTTACCCCTTTCTTTTATAATTCTGATTCTATTCTCAAAATCGTTTTATTAAGAAGATATCTGCAAGATTAAATCGTAGCTTTACTGTTGTGAGATTATAAGATAAAATTTGAACAAAAAACTTCTTTCAGATCAACATTTACGTAGTTTTGCATCTTAATGAATTCTACCAAAATTGCACAAAATGTTGGAACCGAACTAGAGCCATTAGAGAAGAAGCATGTAGAAAAAAAAATGAATCCATCTTTTCCATGTTTTGTAACCTACTGCTATACTTTTCACTAAAAAAAAAAAAAAAAAATCAAACTATGCATCCTACTATGGCTATATAGCAATATAATTTTAAAATAAAATCGTAAAATTTATCTTGCAATATAAACATTCGTTTACTTTAACCTTGCCAAAAAGTAATTTACATTTCCTTTCATATACAACCAAGAACTTAATAGCACGTTTTTGATTTATTTAATTTTTTTAATTCATTATTTTTGAATGACTTGGGAAAATGGATATTTCATAAACGTGCATTGCAGCTTATAGTCAGAGATGGCAAAAAATGTCGAAATATTGACAAAGACACAAAATATTGGTGAGCTTTTTCATTGGACACAATGAAATAAAAATTTGGTCCAATTAGTCCTGAATGATTTTACAATGATTTCTGCTGCAGCCATAAAAGCCGCCCTGAGCGCTTACCTTGGGTCCGAACACTAGCAATAAAGTAATGGTTACTGTGAGCTGGCATCGAACGAAGGACATGAGGAACAAATAGTCTGGGTGCAAATCTGTCCAATATACATGTCTGCAAGATAAAAAGCCATGGAATTGTTTACCTACGTCAGAAATAATAGTAAAATATATGTGGTTAATTTGGATAATCATCCCTGATAAATATATCTTCTGTTCACAGGCACCTGACGTTACTTATTTTTCTTTTAATTAAAAAATATACACATACTTAATAATAAACAAGGTCCCCAAGGCGCCATCTTGAATTTTTCTAGGTCTGTCACATCAACTTGTATTTTCGTCTGAAACTCCGTCAAATAAATTCTCTTCAACCATATTCTTTCTGTGGCCAGTCTTTCGAGGTCTAAACTTACGGACAGTGCAACCAGAAGGGCACATCACACTTGGAAATATTAAAAATCCCTCGTCAAACTCGATCTACTGCTTCAACAATCCGAGAAATCGCCAAAGGGGGGCCGGAAGTTTACATACGATTTGAAATTCTTAGGGAAAGCCCTTTTTTGATTGGTCAATATATTTGTACGATTTATTTTTAAAAATAACCTACGAAAGTTAGTATACTTATTCCAAAAACAATAATTCAGACAATAATACAACGTAATATACATGTAAGAACATTCATTTTATATCTCTCAAAATAATTTCGATATAGCTTGATCAAAGCGATTATATTTTATAAATGTCAAGATGGCCTGATCATGCTAGCTGATCAACATGATCAATGAACATTTTCAAGACAAAATATTGAGTCGGGACTTAAATGCACTAAATATAATTAATAACACTGTCATTATTGATGCCCTGATTGAGCGTTATCCGTGGAGAAGATTGACTTATCTAAAATATGTATGCACGTGTGTGAGAAGGGGGGGGGGGGGTCCACACTAAAATTATTCTAGGGAGTGTTGAGATCTGCAATTTTATGTATTGCAATAAAGTAGTGGCATGGCGACATTTTAATTTTTTTTCTTAATGACAGATTATACAAACATGTTTACATGATGCGTATGCTAATATTTGATTTCATTACATATCCCCGAGCCTTTAATCAGTGTGCCCCCTTCCCTTTTTCAATTAAGCATATGCCAGGTATATATGTTACATAATGTATATATATAACTGGATGGTTTGCAGTCTTTTGTTTTCTGAAAACCATTCAATTAACTCTGGATGATTTGTTGTTGATTTTTTTTTCAAGCACCCCCCTCTTTTATTCAAGATTGTTTCAAACGCAACGATCGATATAGATTAATACAGTATATTTTACAGGTATGTTTATAAGAAGTGTTTTATTTTTCCCATTTTGCATTTTTTTTTTCATTTCAATAATCGAAATATTTACTAAAATTCAAAGTAATTATAACACGCCGCTTTAGATCCACCACAAAACTGACAAATACGGAATTCTCATTAGCATATTGATGTAATTTATTTAAAGCAGTAGATCGAGTTTGACGAGGGATTTTTAATATTTCCAAGTGTGATGCGCCCTTCTGGTTGCACTGTCCGTAAGTTTAGACCTCGAAAGACTGGCCACAGAAAGAATATGGTTGCAGAGAATTTATTTGACGGAGTTTCAGACGAAAATACAAGTTGATGTGACAGACCTAGAAAAATTCAAGATGGCGCCTTGGGGACCTTGTTTATTATTAGGTATGTGTATATTTTTTAATTAAAAGAAAAATAAGTAACGTCAGGTGCCTGTGCTTCTGTTTGATTACTCTGAGATTCCATGGTATGGCCACTGATTTTTGTTCCTATAAGAAAGGCAACAAGTGGTTACAGACCTGAATGCAATTAAAATTCAGCGCTCATTGGTTAGCAATGCTGTATCAAAGTTAAATGGGTTAAATATGAATAATATTCATTGTCTTTTTGTGCACTTAAATAATACGATTTGTTTATATGTCAATGTAACACAAACTGAATGATAAAAAATACAAAGCCAAGAAGCATATAACTTTCGCTTTCTTTTGACGCTCTTTCTACAAAGAATTTATTTCAAACGTGAGAGTATCGATGCGGACAAAAATGCATATGGACAGCCTCCAAACCTTAGTCATTCTTACGACTACAATGCTTGCATGTGTAAAACTTGAAAATTGACTTAAACAGATGTACGTAAATGCTGCAAGTCATCCATCACTTCCCCATCTAGTCATTATCGCGTACTTTAATTACAGTACATCGATCAGTTATAAAAAGTTTTAAAACATAAATCTGTAAGACAGTTAAGATTAAAAACAGTCATTGTCCGTCTGTTTCATAGAATATGAGAAGCCCCATGATAAGATAGGTTGCGGGTATTAAATTGATAATACACGAAGCTCACACATGTTCCCATTCCGACCAATAAAATGGACAGAAGCGCCGGAGAGAAACTCCCGTGAACTTGCAGGATTGTGTTTCCTAATGAGACTCCTTTCTCAATTAGATTTATCATTGATATATTTGTCAACCCTCTGCAGAGAACAACGATAATATTCTACGTTAAGTAATGCGTGACATTATATTCACGATGAAGATTGGTTATCCATTCCGCATAAATGTGGCAAATTACGACAAAATCTAGGGGGAGGGGTCTCTTGTTTTGCTTTAAGCAGTATTCATTTTATAATTTTTTTTATTGTGTCAATATTAGTTAAACTAAATTCCCTGAGATGGGAGGGGCTATAAAGCCAAGAAAGAAAAATTCTAATATTTGTCAATTACACAAAGCATTGTGCATTGATACATTTTGTTGGGAATTTTATGTAACTACACTTCAGTCGAAAAAGCGTGGAATAGAGCTATTAATATAAATGAAAAGCTCTTTCAGTAGTGACATACTATGGTTATCCTAGAATTCTTCACGTTTCCTAAAGGGTACGTTAATTAAAGTAAGTTTATATACCTTTAGTTCGTCAAGAGCTCTTTTAGTTTGTTACATAGAGATTCTGAGGGTCACCTACACTTCTTGTTTGCGAAAGGATAGAGCAATTAACGTTAGCCGAGGGATGGAACTATTAACATCAACCAAGAACTCATTTTTTTGTAATGCTACTGAGGATAGCAATATTAGGCCATTATCTACACACTGAATTGTCGAAGGATTTTTTCCGATCATAAGGAACACGGCGAGTGTGACGGGTCGGCAAGGGATGCTTATTCCTACATGCAACTGACCCCATCTGATGCTTCAGGGATCCGTGTTTGCTCTGCTCCAAAATTTGTATTTTTTTAATAGAATTTTGAGCTTGAAGACTGTTCGTTATCTCCATATATTTCATGGAACTCTAATATCGCTGAAGAGCTACAAAATGTTTATTTAGAATATTAATTATAAGCTGAGAGAATTATGAAGCTTGATAGGACGTACCTGAGAACATAGAATACAATGGAAATGACGGCTTCGTAACAGATAGCTGCCGTTATGTAAGTCCCCTCTGCAAAGTCTGATGGTGCAGACCGAACACGGTAGCACAAATACATCCCAAATAATAAAAACAGCAACTCCGCTACAAAACCAAGCAACAATCGAGTTAAAAACTTTAATATATATGTGAAAGAGAGATTTCTTTGTTAAGTACTTGTAAACATCTTTTAACGTTTATGTAAACACTTCTTAAATTGACTCGAAAAAAATTTGTTTAAAGTTAGGAATATACATTGAGAATGCATAAAAATATAGATCTTCTTTAGGTTTATAACATAAAACGTGGTTAAGGTACTTACCTATTTCTACTACATACTCCCACCAACCAGATTTACACACTATATATTTTAAATTGTCTTTGGTAACACCATATTCTAATATAACGTCTCCTGTATTAATATGATCATAAGTCACTGTTGTCCATGCGGACATATACCCTAACACAACTATTATAACACAACACAGATATTTAAGTAGGTCTTTGTCTCTAACGTGCACACGATGAGCTTTCCTAGACTGGAACTCGGATAAAAGCCTGAAAGTAAATTAGTTACAGATATTTTAATTTCATTTTGATCAATATACAAAGAGAACCTCAGATCTTTTATCCTTTATCTCATATACATGTATTGCAAAATAGGGCAACCTTTCGGTTTATGTTCATTTTTAGACAGCTAATACTTGTGATCATTGATTTTTTCACTGAACATCATCATGTATGTATGCTTATGATGTTTATTTCTATCCAATTTATTACTAAAGAGCTTGCTTTGAGTACGATCAATGTTTAAAGCGAGGTATGCTACTCACTGATAAGTTGATGCTACAGGGCTTTCAAGAAACGCAAATAATGTCTGAATTTCATAATTTCTAAAATAGTCGTTGTAATGACCGTCTAAGTAAATATGATCCACATATTTGTATCATATATTGGGTCACATTTTGGCTAACTTGTTTCATACCAATCGTTAGGCCCTTGTTTATACCGAATTTGACTACGGAATGTTCCGTCTACACAATCAATACATACGGCTCACAGGGAATGATTTCTTCTCTGTTAGTATCTGATCCCACCGCTGGAATTTTCACGGGTTTGTTTATACACTCTTTACATATTGGTATTGTTTATATACTTTTTTTTTAAAGATTGGTCACTGTTCGTTAACTTTACCTTTAACATTATGGACCAGACATGAATTTCACACTTCTTTTTTGTCAGTGAACTTGAACTTGTATTATTGCCTTTGGTCAAGACACAAGCAATCTTTAAATGAATTTGTATAAATAAGTAAAAGTAAATTTTTCAAACATAAATATCTTTTAACCACTAAATTTTAAGGTAATTCAATCTTATGACAATGAATAAAGCGTGTTATCATTTTACATGGGTCATCAATTTGAAACATTTCAAGTGACGATATAAATAGTTATAGGGGTAGGTACTTAAAAAGATTCTGTTTCCTTACGTGTATTGCGAAGCGAAGCGAAGCTGAATCAAATGCAGTCACAATCTTGCTACCTCACGAGATGATAGCATAAACTCTTTTTAAATTAACTTTTTTTTTGGACATAGAAAAATTAACAATCTATAACCCATAGTGATTGATTGACAGATGACAGTGTTTAAAATTATCTTCATCTGGCTAAGTTCTGTGTTAGCCGACTGGCCGATCTCAAAGGTCGATCTTAGTCTTTGAAAATAACTTTTTGGAGGGGATTATAGCTGTTAATTTACTAACTGGATAAAGGAAATATTTTTCAATAAGTTTCATAAAAGAATTCAACAGAAGCATAAAGAACTTTCTTATATTTAGAATGTTCGTGCTAGGAAAAGGGTAGGTTCATGATTGCATGAAACCTAAATGATCTTGACCAAACCTGAAACTGGTTTGGAATGAGTGACCAAAATTTGTATTTGGATTGTAAATTAAAAAGTAGTTCTACAGTAGCTCATAGTGAAAGTACGATCTATCGGAATAAAAGATATGTTCACAAGTAAAAAAGAGAAAATATAAAAGAAGAAACATTTTTAGAAAAAAAAAGTCAAATATATACCTGTATACTTTTAAAACGAGTGATCCGTATACAACTGCGAAACCCATTTCCCTAAACCAGGGAATCATTATGCAAACGGTCGTTGTCGGCTTGAAGTACTGTATAATTATCTGAAAATATGGAAAACAGATCTATTGAAAGCAATGTGTATTATCATAGTTTCAGTTCAGCAAAAATGGAGAAACATAGTAACAATTCTACTTGTAATGAAATTAACATAATTTGAACATAAAGAGGCGTTAAACAAGTTTTTATACCTTTAACACTGTTAAAAAAGTTTCTATAGAATTAAAACTAAAACATTCTAATATTTCACTGAGCAGTCATAAGAAACAAATGTTTAACCGCGGAGTGAGATTTGGACTTGGTGAGGTTGACCTCTTACGTCATACAATCGGCGCGAGGTCAACTAAAACATTGGACTGTTTGAGAGTGACAGAACCTCAGTACTGGTATATCATGTTTACATCACAGAGACCAGCATAAGTTACACGTAAGTTGAAGAATAAATATATAAAAGGTATAATAATTTATGTTGTCGTAAGGAAAATGTGTTTTGTCAACCCCTCGAACCCAGCTGCCTTAAGCAAACAGTTTGGTTCCTGGGTCCGACATTTAAAATATTTGGCCTCGGACTCGTGCAGTTAATAACTGAATACTTGTTTTATATACTTATAAACAATTTTCTATATCGTTATTACCAATAAAAAGTTTAGGTTTTTTCAACGGTCCAACTATTCTTTATTGACTGGTCAGTCCAACATAAGGTCCATTAAACCCCGACGTCACTCCTGCTACGTTGCAAGATTTGGCAATAAATTGTCATTCAATATCGGCGACATGGAAATAACCGAAATTTAAAACTGCAAGAGTTGTTCATTGTTTTGTGATTAATAATTCTATGATATAATAATTTTATGATTTTGTTAGTATCATTTTTCTTTATTAGAACCAAAACATTGCTTATAAAGTAATCGTCTTTATATTGATTAAATTTGTTCATAGGGCTTCATTATAGTGTTCTATCTTAATTAAACATGTTAATGCATCATTCAAAGATGGCTACACAGCTGTCTTTGAAATTTGTTTCATGAAGAACAAACAAAATTGAGATTTGCTACTTCATTTCTGGCACTGAAAATCTAAATGAGCGCACATTCAAAGCAATGAACTAAGAATATGTGTACCGGAGGAATTGAAGAGCGTTTTCACTTTCAAAACTCTAGCTGGAATTAATTCAAAGTTATCATTGTAACATCAGCATTGTGCTAGGTACAAACAAGCTGGAGTATATATCACTTCAAGTAAAGAAAGTACTTCAAGCATCATACGTCATATCGTTATTACTTTGAATTACATAACACGAATAATACAACACAATCATTTACATTGTATTTCTAACATTGGTTATCAAGAATATACATGTAGTTAACTTTTTTTTCATATAGATTTATTTAGAAATAGTTTTTTGATTTAAATTAAGCCCCTTTCTCGTGCATAAGTCTAGCCTATAATTTGTATATAAATCAATCTTTCCGTAAATTCAGTAGCCAAATCTAAAACAGCTTCCTGGTATAACAGAATTCATGCACATTTTGCCAACATCATGCTATCTTGTATAAGGCTGTTTGGATGAGTCTTGTTTCATGCTGAGTGAACCGAGTGCATAGATCCTTCAAAAGGACAATACAGTGCAAATAAATATTTTTAAACTTTTAAAATTCTTTTTGACATCAATCTGATGATATAATTATCCGAAAAGTATCATATTTAGCGAGCCCAAGATATTTATTTAAAGCATGTTAGAAAAAAAGAGAGCACTGGTCTTTAGGAAACATTTTCTGTTCTTTGCACTATAAACAGAATAGGATTAGTAATTAATTATATAAAGTAAGCAAATTCATCTGGGCAAAATACCATGTAACATTATATAGGATACAAGAAGTGATATCCTGTAAAACAAATATATATGTGGCATATATCAACAACGATAACGATGTTGGCCTAATTGAAGAGTGTGTCTTTATATTTGCACAATGTTGTTTGTTGGGGAATCTATGTACTGTGCATCATCAATGGCCAAAAGATGTACGAAGGTGAACACGACTTTTCTTGTCAATCTGTCCATTTTGATTGTGTTTTCCTTCCACGATATGAATGTCAGTCTGTCCACTTTGATTGTAATATTATATGCCTCAATTCTTTAACGATATAAAGCTCAACCATTTTTAATTTTCTTTGTCTACTGCAATTTAATTCACTGTTTAAGCTGCTCTCATCGTTTATCGTTAAACGTTTATCGTTAAAAATTTTACTTCCATTCCTTTGTTTTACCTTAACTTTTCAGTACTATCACTTTTCATTTGCTTAAAATATCGCTTAATATTTTTGGTTTTAACTTTTCTGGATACGCATAGCGTCTACAGCTGTGAATTTTGAAGCGTATACTGGAGCAAATACTATTCACAAGTTACGATACATCTTATGACCGAGTCATGTAATTCTACAAATTATAAATAACGCTGTACGTAGGTGAGAGGAGTCAGAGGTTTTGTCACTTTATCAAACCTGTCAAACTGTGTGGGGGTATGCTGTTTGTAAACAAGTGCACAGACTGAATAATTAAGGCATCTTTATTGATCTGAGTAGGTTGTTAAAAATAATAATCCACAAATATCAATCCTACACCTTAGCATGAACTGTCAAAGCAAATTCACTTAACCGGTCAGCATCATTGATATAAGATCTGCATTGACAAGAGAAGAACAGGCACGAACAGTATTTAAAAAAAAGAAATCTTTTAACCACGCCTAAGAAACAAAATGGTCAATAAACAAATGTGAATGTCACACTCAACTCCGTAAACTGTGTGAAAATTAAAGGGTTGTACTCTACTTCCCAGGAGATTTTTGAAATCAAGGCATTCAAGAACTTAAACTTTACAAATTAAACAACGTTCTTTATGCATGGGAGATTGCAACAACTAGGAAGCATAAGAAAAATGTTAAAACACCAAGTTCACAGCCCATACATACACTTCAAGATAAGTATCGAGTTTGAAGCGGAGAGAAATGAGAATCCAAGTGTCGGAGAGATGTATGTTGGTAAGGTACTTGACAAAATTCATTTGTTTCTAGAAAGATATCTATATATCTTATTCATTTCAGACTCTGAGAAACACAGAGTGTAATGTTGTATACCAATGCGAAATCCGTTTCTTGTAGAAACAAGACCTCAAGAGAATAAGTGATGTACATGTACACTGTTTTGTAACAAAATTGGTATCTTTGGTGCAAATCCCTGAACGAAATTTAGCATAAACACTAACAACGCAGTTGCCTTTAGAAGTACCGTTAAAAAGACCCACTGGTCTACCAATATCAAGACGATTAAATAGTGTACCGCGTCAAGATTTTATTTCTCTACAAAACACACTAAACAAAAATCTGTTTAGAAGAATGTTATCAAAATATAAAGAGGTTTCATAGTTTCAGGGTATGTAAAAATGTCATAAAAATGCAAAGCGTTTGTGAAGTAAACAATACCGAACAACAGGATTATAATTATAAATTTTTCATATGAGGTCTACATCAGATTTCGCTGCATCATTCCGTATAATGTGTCGTTACTGCACGTTCCAATGAGTGGGGCGTTTATTATGTGTCATATACCTCATTAATTAATAACTTCTGAATCTCTAATAATCGTCTCCTTACAGCAAGGGTTTAAACAAAACTATGCCATACAATATTAAAACGTTGTTGACAGGTTGTTGGGGAATAATATTTGCTACAATTCCCTTTTTAAAATTTTAAATACATTTATCTAATAGATTCTTTTTTCTAAAGAACTGGTATTTTAACTTTTCAAAATACGCCATATGATAAAATGCTGTTGATCGGTTGCAGGGGAAAATATCAGCAACAATTCCCACTTTTCATTTAAAATACATTTATCTAACAGATTTTCTTTTCTATAAAAGAACTGATATTTAAACTTATCAAATTAGACTATTAAAATACTTGTTTAGTGTATGAAAAACTTCTTGCCATATACCAATGACTTTAAAAATACACACTTGAACATAATATACATCCATAATTTTGATGTTTTGCAAAAAAGCATACATAACTTTTGTGTTTTGAAAAAGTCGTGTGGGTTGTAAATAACCTCAGAGGAACGTAAGTAGGAAGAAACCTTTCTTAAATAAGTTTTACGTAGTGTCCTAATATATACATTTTATGCACTTCGAGTGCACAGTTTAGTTTAAACTACAAGCACCAATATTATTCATTTGAGAGCACAGACCACCTCTCACTTTAATCATATTTATATCTAACTGGATCTTGCTTGTATCTGCTTTCCAGACCTCTATAATCTGATGCTCTTTCTGACAGGAAGTTGGATGTATGACAAAAGGAACAAACACTGTATATAACTTAAGTTTTTGCTTCTTGCAAAAATTCTTGTTCTATACATTGGTGGTGGATAGAAACCAAATGTTAGACAAAAATGAAATAAGACACACAATATTAATCACTTGCAAGTTTCAACGCATGTACACTGTATGTTAGAATTATTTACTTTTTTCCACACAGAAGCCTTATTAAGCCATCCATACCACGTGCAATACCAGAAACCAATTTTTATATTTCAAACAACTTGTAATTTGAGGAAATATTTCGTGGAGAACCAAAGTTTGCGTTTTAAGAAAGTTTGTCTCGACCTCTCATTAGCCTACCAATTTCTTTTAGCACAGGGGTTATTAGTATACATAATTGTTCTGTTCACATCTTGCTATAATTGAGTAAGCCATATAAATCTACATATACAACGCTTCACTATATTACAGGGTAGTACTGTGAATGCAGATATTGCAAGTACAAGAGGTAGGTTATATGAGTACCTTTCACTGGTTTGTTTCGTCAAAAAATTGTTTTATATACAAGTAGATATGTAGTCTTCCAAGGAAATTTAAACGCAAACAGAATTTATCCAAATAAATATAATGTAAATTTTCCAGGTCAAATACATCAATTGTTCTAAGGTTGTTTTTTTATTTATTTATCAGCATCTGAGTCAAACATTCTACTTGGTTTTTCTGCTCTAGAAGTGTAAAGCGTTTATTTGTTTTGTGTCATTTGTTAGCTTCACAGATTTTACCATTTGACCATAAAACTTTGTACAAATGTGTCCTTAACATTTTTAGCTTCTTTTCTGGAACAACTGGACCAATATTGGTTTGTGATATACTAGTACATCAACAAAGGAGTCTATAAGTTGTGAAATTCACATCTCTCTGGGAAAGGAGAGCCGAGGAATGACGCTAAATTAACCATCCAAATTAACAGAATCAACACTCCTGGACATCGATCACATAGTTGGCATGATTTTGATGGGCAATAGGTCCTCTATTAAAATTGTAAAATTCATAGCTTCAGGCCAATGGATTCTTATGCATGGACCTAGCTCTTCTGACCATGAAATGAAAACATTAATTCTTGAAAACTTAAGATTTTGTAAACAAATTAAGAGCATGGTTATGATATGCAAGGATGTCTTTTTAGATATGGATACATTTTTGAATTTGTGAATTTTCAAAATTTGGTCACAAGAATGCCAGTCGAACTCCAGAATTCCTGACCTTGAGTCATTAAATTGCTGATTTTGGAAGAGGACTCAACGCATATTACAATCTTGCCAACTGTTTTATTGTTTAATGTCCAGAGGTAAAGAAGAGCATCAATTTCGATGGTTACAACCCTACTTCCAGCCTGGCGGATGAAGGGGCAGGAACTATAAACAATCGTTTCTAAACTGAACATCATAGAGTCATACAAAAAGAGAGCAGACAGGACTGAGTCTGTCTCGCAGCCAACATTTGCTTACCGTGGAATATAACAACACAGCGCCAACAAGGACCATTTCTAGAAGAATCCACATGCTCGCTACCATCACCTGAAACAGGATATTACATGTAGTAGTTTTCACTTTTTATACCCCCGTAAACGAAGTTTTGGGGCATATATAGTTTCTCACCTGTCCGTCCGTAAAAAATCTTTAACCTTGCCCATAACTTTTCACTGGGCGGAACTATACAGGTATATTTCTTGTGACAAGAGTTCTTTCAGTACCACCAAATTTGACCTTTTTACCTTGACCTTGGGGTTTGACACAATTTTACACCAAAATTCCAAAACTTTACTTTGGCCATAACTTTTGAATGGTTGTTGCTATGACTATGACTTTCATGCTTCATATATCAATATTTTATGACAATAACTTTCATTGGACACCAACAACTTTGACCCTTTGTCCTTGATCTATGAGTTTGACCTACTTTTAGGTAGCCCTTACCATAACGTTTAAACATTAAGGGCTAAGGCTTTCATACGTAATCCTTGTGACAAGATCTTGCATTTAAAACAACTTGGACTTTGACTTTGGAGTTGGACCTACTTTTTGAAAATATTAACATTGGCTGTAATTTTTCTCAACGGGTAAGGCTAAGGCTTTCATTCTTCAAATACCTGTTTGTTACCCTTGTGACAAGACATTGCATTGGATACCAACATCCTTGATCCTTTGACCTTGACCTGTGAGTTTGACCTACTTTTAATATACGTTAATATTGGCCATAATTTTTTAACAGGTGGTGCTAGGGTTTTATATTTCACATTTGTATTCCTGTGAGAAAGCCTTTGAGTATCAACATATCTGATTTGCATTTGAGAAAATTTATCCTTCGCTATGATGCCATACAGGGGCATCAGTGTTTCACAAACACATCCTGTTTTCTGGCTGTTATGTACGCATTCCACTTAAATTATCTGCAGTACTATGGTAGAATTATGTATCAGAACATCATATTTGTATGATTGATAGTATATTGTTGAACGACCCTCTCGAGAATTTTTCACTCATATGGAGACGCCACCATTTGCCGTTGGAGAGCTGCAATTTTGTCCCATACTAGGCACTTAAGGCCACTGAGCAGGGAGGGGTCTTTTTCGTGCCAGCACTTACTGTGACACGAGACCTCGGTTAATACGGTCTCATCTGAAGGACCGGTCTCCGCGCCCAACAGTGAGATTCGAACCCGCGACGTAAGGATCAACTCCTTACCTCGCGACTCTAGTGCAGATGTTCTAACCACTGTGCCAAGCGGGCGACTTATTTGTATGAAAATGAATCATGAACGTTGCATAAACTGATTGCAAACCCATTTACATTTAAAATATTGTTACATTTCATTTTTTGTCTTAAACCGTAAACTTCAGTCTTCGGTATTTGCAGAGAAGGTTGGTTCAAAGCGAGATGTTTAGCTCTTATTGCATTAACAAGGTATGACAAAAACTTAGTTTAAACATGATGTGTTTGTGAAACACTGATGCCCCCGTATGGCAACCTAGCGAAAATTAAACTTTTTTAAATTTCAAATTAAATATGTTGGTACTTAAAGTAAGGTCTTCTCATAAGAAATACAATTGTGAAATATCAAAGCTCTAGCACCACCTTTTCAAAAGTGATGGCCAAGAATAACTTTTTGAAAGATAGGCCAAACTCCAGGGTTAGGGTCAAAGTTGTTGGTTTCTAACGAGGGGGCTTGTCACAAGGATTATACATGTATATGTGAAGTATGAAAGTCATAGCCATAACCGTTCAAAAGTTATGGCCAAGGATAAAGTTTTTAAGAAGTAGACCAAACTCAAGGATCAAAGTCAAAGGGGCAAAGTTCTTGGTATCCAATGAAAGGTATTGTCACATTGATAGAATATGTGCAAGCCCTCGCCCTAACACTTAATAGTTTTGGTCAAGGTTTGTTTTTAGAAAAGTACTGAGTAGTTTAAATTCCAAGGTCAAGGTCAAAGATGTTGGTATCCAATGAAATGTCTTCTCACAAGGCTTTCATATGTGAAGTATGACATCGCTAGCCCTTACCGTGCAAAAGTTGTGGCCAAGGTTAAAGTTTTATTTTAAAGAATATATATTTCCAAGGTCAAAAGGTATCTAGTGATATGTCTTGTCACAAAGAATACATATGTGAGGTATGAAAGTCCTAGTAACTACCATTCAAAAGTTATGACCAAAGTAAAAGTTGGGAATTCTCGTGTAAAAGTGTGTCAAACTCCATGGTCAAGGTAAAAAGGGTCTAGTTTCGTGGTACCGAAAATAAGGTCTTGTCACAAGAAATACATATGTGAAATATGAAAACCATAGCTTTACTAAATCAAAATTTATGAGCAAGGTTAAATTTTTTGCGGACAAACAGACAGACAGACAGACGGACGAAGAGACACGACAAAAACTATGTACTCTGGAATCTTCGATTACGGGGCATTAAATTGTGTTAGAATGTTCATATCGTATATTTTTTTTTATCTGCATTCTGATTGAAGCACAACTCTTTTAAATAAATCATATCCATTCACAAACGTTAGGAATTTATACATCCAATGTTACGCAGGACAACAAAGTGTATTTGTGAATCAGTGATGCTCCCGTATGGAAACTTATAACTAGGGTTGGAATTTCTTAAATGCAAGTCAATTTCCAAAGGTCAAGGTCCAGAGGAAAGTTCCCAAAGGTCCGCCTACATTTTGCAGCCATTTAATTCAATATAAATGGCAATTTGTCAATATATTCTTTGTTTAATACAAAGAACAGTTCAATGAAAATTGATGAATTGTCTTTATACCAGTGCTTAATAGTAAATTAGCCATACCTATAGCTCTTGGAAAAAAAGGGAGAGGGTGTAGACAAAATTCTCCATTGAAATCGGACTTTCAGGCATCATCATATTTTGAAATAATCTTGGATATGATTAAATGTTCCTTATAGATATCTTTTCTTATGTTTTAGGCAAACAAATAAAACATAAAAAATATTAACAAAATATAATGTTTCAGCTGTAAATCGCTTTGGAATTGGTGGAGAATAAGCATTTTTGTCGTTTTTGTCAATAAACTTATGTTCCCCCCCCCAATGGCATACAAAAAGCTTTAGTCCATATTACCTGTAAAAGGAAATATTAGTGTCACGGAAAGGGGGGGGGGGTAGCTGCAGAACTGTAGCTCTCTGCTTGAGAAAATTCGGACAGCTAAAGCAGAGAGCTACAGATCCATGCGTTGTAAAAAATTACGCCGCCGATTTTTTTGTCGCTCACTATAGGTATTTTTTCATGTATTTTTTACTTTCCCCAGCTTTGAAAATAATTTTAAATGGTATTCAATAATTAATCATACATTCAGCTTCAATTAGTGATCATTTACTTACCTCCCAACGCTAACAAATGGCTTTTTGTGGTTACGGACGTCGGAATGAAACTCTTTTAAACCGACATTACAAAACTATATACAGGACTGTTTCGGACCGTTAAAAGATAAACAAGCCGTGAAGTATCAAATATAAGAGTCAAATATATGAATTATTATAGGATACCATTCTAAAGGCCAGAGAAAGCTTAAACTACACGAAATAAATACCTAAAGTAGCGACAAAAAATCGTCGGGGTAAATCGAAGGTTTTTACAACGCTTGGATCTGTAGCCCTCTGCTTTATCTCAAGCAGAGACTACAGTTCTCTGCTTTTTATCTGTCCGAATTTTCTCAAGCAGAGAGCTAAAGTTCTGCAGCTGGGGGGGATATGTTTTAAAAATATTTTCCGTTGATTTCTATAGGAAAAAACACAAGTTTTACCAAAATTTTAAGACTTATCTCTCTTTGTTGTCCCAAATAAGTATTGTTTTATGAAAATCTACATAATTACCTATGAAAAATATAAAAGATTCATCGATTATGTAAACTTTTGAAAATTGACTTGGAGGTAAGCGGGAGAACAATGCTATCGTTCGCAGTTCTTTTATGCCCCCATATTCGAAGACTTGGGGTGTAAGGTTTTTTCCCTGTCTGTTCGTCTCTCTGTTAATCTGATTGTCCGCTAAAACATTAATCTCATCTATAACTTTTGATTGATGGAGACTGTGGCTTTCATATTTCACATGTGTTTTTTTGTGACAAGACCTAACTTAGGGTACCATCATATTTGACCTTGGAGTCTGATTCAGTTTTGCAAAATTTTACTTTAACCTTGGATATATCTTTTGAACAGTTGGTTGTTAGATGCATATACTTTACATACTTTACGTACGTAATCCTTGTGACAATACCTTTATTTAGATAAAAACAACTTTGACCCTTTGACCTTGGAATGTGACCTACTTTTCAAAAAAAACTTTAAGCTTGGCTATTCCTTTTGAATAGTTAGGGCTAGGCCTTTCTATAGATACCAACAACTTTGACCTTGAAGTTTGACCTACTTTTACAAAAAAAAACCCCTTAACCTCGGCCTAAGCATTTGAACAGGTGGTGCTAGGGCTTTCATATTTCTTGTGAAAAGTCCTTCCTTTGAGTTCCAACATAATTGATTTGCATCTGAGAAAGTTAAACTTTTGCTATAAGTTACTATATACAGGGACTTCAGTGTTTCACACAAATCTTGTTTTAGAATAACTTACTTATGCTGAAAAGCTTTTTGATTACATAAATAAAGGCTTTAAAACCCCTTTCTCCATTGAATTGTAAATAAAACATGTATTTTACCTTTGATTTTCGCAGTCGTAACACAACGATACCAATCACGATTGTCACTGTAATGCAGAAACTCTGAATTCCGAGTGGTATTCCGCGTAATAACACGTTATATTCCGCCATACACGGCGTGTCATCGACACAGTTCTCACAGCCCGGTGGACAAGGAAGACACTGATACTCCAAGCTGGACAAATTTGTCTTATTGTACCAGGAATTTATAAAAGCTTCTTCTAACTCGGATCCCGGGAAAGACTTCTTGGTGCTATTTTTATCAGGAAAGTAAAACCCCTTTCGACACACACATTTATAACTCCCTGCTATTAATCCTCCATCAGGTATATAAACACACTAAAATTTAAAGATAAAAGAAGTATATTCTGTTTATTATTCAATTACTTATGAAGCAATTGGGTCTCATAAAAAATAAAGCAATTAAACGATTAGTTCTAATATGAAATTCTTTGAATGCTTCAGGTCATTAATTATGTATATTATATGATGCTTCCCCAAAGCGCCTGGAAGAATAATTCGACTACTCACTTGCGTCGTTTCTGGTAAACATTTATTTGATCCAGAAAATAGTTGTTGGTCACGTGCACACTGGTTCACATCTGATTGGTTTAAGTCAATATCAATCATCACAACTCCGCTAAAAGAAAAAAATACAGATTTAAGGTAATATATTACAGATAATTTATTTTTAAATAAAAGAGCTTTCAGCAGAAGTCATGTGCTATTGTGAAAATAACTACTGACCGCATGATCAACACTCACAGAAATTATTAATATTTCATGTTCTTTGAATGTTCTTTACGCTATCAGCGTTTTTCTCAAGGTTCTTAAACACTCTCAAAAATGAAAACATTTTAAATTTCAATAAATTCGGGAAAATTCATTCTTTGTTAAAGTACGTGTGTAACGACTCTTAATGCAAAATTTTAATGCTCTTCCAGTTGCTTTTCTTTCAAAACCAAAGCATCAAATAATATAAAGACTAGAAAGAAAACACTTACATGTTAAAACATTACAAAAAATACCCGGTAATAATTATCTTTTATCTCTTTAGGTGGGAGAGAGTGTACGATATAATTTACATCTATTTCAAACAATGTCACCAAGTGAGACAGGCAAATTAAAGTAAATCTGGCTAGTCATTATTTCGAAGAACAATTTGCACTGCAATGCACGATATTTTACTATCCTTTGTCTACCAAATACATAGAAAAGAATCTTTGACTATTTTTTGCACTTTGTCCTCAAGGTATAGTGACGTTAAACCTATTGCTTCTGTACAAAACTGCCATTATATCCGTGTGAGAAAATGACGAGTATTCCAATTGAACTTTGCACGTTAGTGTTTAATATTTTGGCTCCATGAAAGGACTATTCTAAAGACTGGAAATAAATAATCATCGACTTTTAAGATACATACTGTAAAGGAGGTTTTTTGTAGACTAAGGATAATTAAGCATGTGGAAGAATTTAAATTTTTGCAATAGGTTGAAGGTGCTGTGTATCCAATTTAATGAATGGATTGAAGATTAAATCTACTGCTGCAAAATTTTTTTTTGAAAAAATACAAGGCACGTGAATCATAAAATACTATCACTTACAACACATTATATTAATTGTACACGATTAAATGGACCTTTAAATAAACACGGGGCATACAAGCCAAAGAAGAGAAGAGATTTTATTTTTTTAAATTATACTATCCATCTTTTAAATTCAAAATTACAAACTTTTAAATTTCAATGCTTCTGTTAAAGCCAATTATACAATAATCCTAAATGTTGATATTTCTGATATTCTTTGTGTTGTATACACCACTTTCAATCTCCATTTATAAAAAACAAATTACTCACAATACAGAATAAAGAAAATGAAAATGTCATTCTTTAAAGAATAGCGACTTATATCCAGTTGTTGTGTGCGTGAGTACCGTGTTTTATAAATAAGAAATATATAATATTATATATATTATGCTTTTTCAACTCCATAAATACATGTACGTGCTGCTTTGAAGATATTATTTGATCCTACTTTATTTCATCACGGTGCGGGGGAGGGATATGTTTTGTTATACGAAGATTGATTAGAACATAAATTGCAGCTGAATATACCATTGCATATTGACTTGACGTTGATATGTCAATCATTTGCAGTAACATAGGTATAATGTGCATGCCTCAAGTTTAATAACCGTCAGCTTCATTGTTCTTTTGATTAAAAAAATCTTGTATATTTGTCGGTAAAAAGATATTTCAAGTCAATTTGAATTCGAAGTCAATTAATCCTACATGATTAAGTTATAAAAAGTGTATACCCCGGTATACGTATAATTTCATCAGGAACTCTATGACATATAACTATTTCTATGGCATAGTGTATTTTTTTTTTTATTAATGGTTATACAAAATGTTATTCCTTACACAAAGCTAGAAAATGTGAACTTTTGCATCGCATTCTGACATTCTAAGCTTTCATGAAGTGTGATGTTGTTAGCTGACTTTGTCTTCGATAACTAGATACCCCTTGATATTTAATATGACCTTGGTCTTAAGAAAATGTAGAGGTTAAAATCCATAACCTCATAAAACATAGAAAATGCCTTGAGGAATGACACAATCTTGACGCACAAACACGCCATTTTAGTCACGTACTGGACAAAAGTTATGCAATCAACACAGTTCAATTACAGTATACGTATGTCATCCAATCCGTTAGGGTCAAATGATTATTGTCCCCCGCTTGAAAAGTAGGGGATATTAATTTGGGTTTGTCCGTCCGTCCGTCCGTCCGTCTTTCTGTCTGTCTGTAACGCTTTCGTTTCCACACGATATCTCGAGAACCCTTTGAGCTTTTGCAATGAAATTTAGCATAGCAACTCCCTATGGGCTAAAGAAGACCCCTGTTGATTTTGAGGTCAAAAGGTCAGAGGTCAAGGTCAATAAATAAGCAAATTCTGTCTGTTAAAACACTTTCGTTTCCACACGATATCTCTAGAACCATTTGAGCTATTGCAATGAAATTTTACATAACAACTCCCTGTGGCCTATTGAAGACCCCTATTGATTTTGAGGTCAAAAGGTCAAAGTTCAAGGTCGTAAATTTATACATTCTGTCTGTGTGTAACACTATCATTTCCGGGCGATATTTCAAGAAGATTTTGAGCTTATGCAATGTAATTTTATACCAAAACTCCCTAGGACGTCTCTCGCCCCTCTCAAAGTGCCCCGCCCCGTTTGTTTTATTAGTATTTATAGTATTACATGTCGCTATTTTAAGCGCAGGGGCATGAGGAGAGTTATTGCGTATAAAACAGGTTCTCGGCGGACTTTATGTTCTTATTACATCTATTAGAACTGTTTAATAAAGGCTAAATAAATCAAACACCATGGATTGTGTAAAATTTTGAGAATACCGAACATGAAAACATGAATATATACATGTATGTGACTTCATTTCTGCATATACTTCACACCGTAGAAAGCGATTCCGTGGTCTAGTGGTTATGTCTCTCGCTTCAAATGTGAGAGGACCCGGGATCAAATCTCGGCCGATCCTATCTTCTTTGTTTTTTTAAATACTTTTCTTTTTTTTTTAACTAAATGATAGTATTCAGCATGTGAAATGAAAAATTTATGAGGTTATAAAATTATCATTACAGTGTGATAAATATTCCATATAAAAAGAATCTTCTATACACATAATAAAGAATAAGCAACCAAATCTTTATATGCATATTGACATACATGTATTTTATTTGCTTCAGTATACATGTATACATTTAATAATTCTACAAATTCAGTCAGGGGGGTCCGACTTTTTCCCTAAGCGGGGGACACGAATTCTCTGAATTAGCTTGTTTAATAAACTTAAGTTTGATACCCTCATCAAAGAATATGTAATAAATAATTGTGTTTAACATCACTACGATCTTTAGACCAATAGAGACAGGCTTTTATAGTAAAGGTGTTAATCAGGTTGTCAGTTTGTCAATATATTGTTACAGTTTTTTTCTGGTTGATATGAAGTATTTTTTGACCTACACTCGAGCTCTGACCACATTGTTTCGTTACCCATTGGTTCATGGATGATTAGTTTTTGAATGCGTATAGGTTATATTTTTCACGTTTTGCAAATTAGCATTTTGCTTACCACTGACTTTAGGGCAATTTAGATTCGCATAATAATCATTTCCATTTCAGATTACATGTGTATATGTCACAATTCTTCATGAATATAATTAAACTTAGTTATCTTAACCTTTCATATACTTTTCTTATTGAAGGCGATACGAAGGTTGTCTGGTAAAATCGTGGAGAAAGCGCTTTTCTCGAAAAAATAATGGGCGCAATAAGCTGAAATTTTCATTTGAACACTCCAGAGAACTTTTGGAAAATTTTAAATTACAAAGTTATACTAAAATTAATAACATCAAAACGTTCGAATTATTAACATTTTATACAGTCATTCCCCACGATAAATTCAAGTCCAGATATTTTGATATCATGGTCATCGCTTTTTCAATAAAATGTAACTCGACAGTCGTAAATTAACTAACCTTGTCATTTTTTTTTCTCGCTAAAATTTTGTTTAACAAGTTTGATTGTTCACATAAGTATCCCGAATATAATATTTAAAAAGATACTTGGATTTCTGATTGGCAACATCTTTGTAGTTTTTTGAGATCCCGTATTTCAACAACCTGTTGGAATTTTCATGGGTACCAATGGAACCTCGTTATTAGCAGACCCATTTTTGTATTCATATGAAGCAGATTTTTTTTTTCAAAAAATTATACATAAGAAGAAATCTTTTGTCGTTGCTTTCAATATTTTGATCGATGACGTATTAACAATAGTTACTTACATTGTTATGGCGACTCGATATATCCCAGTACTTGAAATTAAAGATACCACTGAACATGCTCTACTTACAAACAATTTCTAAAAAGTGGCAAGCTACTGACAAACAAATTGAGGAATCAGGGATATTATTCCAGTTTAATAATCAATTCGCAAGTTCGATACAATGTCCTTGTCAGCAAGTTTAATTTATGATTTACCCGAAAGTTTATTGTAATGTTGACTAATGTTTTTATAATATTATATACCTTTTTGCTAGACAATTCCTTACACACTGAAACGTCTAGGAGTTTACCCTTTTGCCTAATCATGAAAAGGGGCACAATGCAGGTGTGACCGGTCAGTATATGGTGCTTAATCCTCCATAGACCCTGAACCAACCTCTGATGTTTTGGAGGTTCATGTTCGTTCTGCTCCCGATTTGAATCGCATCAATGATAAGCTCATCTCCATGTTTCATTAAATAAAGTTTGTAGGTGCTCATCGTTTCTACTAATATCTTATTTTACACTTCAAATTAAAATTACAGTAAACTACATCAAGCTTAATGCACAGTTAATGAGCTATGCAATTTCCAACGAAAAGCCCACTCTAGATTCAGAACCTACATGTACACCATACTTCCAAAGCACCACAACTTTAAAAGTGTTATTAAATAAGTTAACATACTTTTATTCAAGAGTGGAAACAGAGACGAGGTCCAAAGCAGGTCTTCACTTCACTTAAAGAAAAATCTATCATTTTATCAACCTTTTCTTTAATGCTGCAATGAGGAAAAGGTGAGGTAAACGACAATTGAATAGAAAAGGTTTTCTATATATAAATACAGTAACATGATTGCGTTTGATTTTATCGTATTTTCCCTCATTTTTTTCCATGTTCACACGTAAGAGTGGTATCATGGACATATCGATTTGTACGCTAAAGTATGCTATGTGTGACGTATATCATTTGTTTGCAAGTCGATAAGTATGAAATCGCCTTACAATTATAGGTTACTGTTGATACATAACATGGACGCAAAGTTATTAAATGAGTATACCACTTCAACAACTCTCTGTTTGTAAAACAATAAGAAAACAGTTTTAAAAAAGAATTAAACCAATTGCCTTCCATGTTACAGAAATGGTAAAAACGAAACAAATAACTTGCGTTTTCATCCCTAGATGTTTATAAACCCGCTGGATACCCAAGATTTTGATACTGATTTGTGTGTTTCTGGGTGCATGTTAATGTATGAAACCTTATTTATAACACAACATGCAGCTGCATTTAAAGGAACCCAGTAAATTGATATGACAGATAAACCGTTTGTAACCAGTTACTTAATGGTTTACATACTACTTCTTCTTCAGTTTTCTTCTCATCTCATACACCGACTAACGACTCGCTGAAAATGTCTAAAAATTACATTGTTGTCGATTTCTATTTAACAATAAATATGTGATAAATTATAGTTCAGATATTCAAAACCTAACCAGGCACGTGAAAAGTGGGGGGGCTAAAAATTTTTTTTACATTGTTGTTACCCAAACTCGATCCTATCTATTTAACAATTCCTTTCACTTCCAATATTTTCTTGCAATGTATATACTATTAACAAGTAGTTTCTATAGTAAAGGTATTCAAAACCTAACTTATGTAAAGCATGGCTGTTTATTCATCTTAAAAGTAAATACTAGTATGTTCACATTTAATACACTTATTTTTAAACGATCCTAAGCTTCATCCAATTTTTTTCCTAAAAGCAATTTTTAAAACACAGTAAACACCATCTGATATATATAGGCTTTTGATTTTGAAAAAGTAATAGTTTAACAATAAAAAAGTACTTAGCAAGTCTTTAATTAATTAAACGTACCCGGTATTATTAATACTTTTGTATACACTGTCAAACCCGTTTTCATGCAATGTTACCGAAGACATATTGAACTTATAATATTCATTAAAGTCAACACTCAACATCTGTGTTTATTGCCTCAGTGAACATCTGTCGAATACACAACATTCTGTTTGATGTAGAATGTGTCTGTAACTGTTCACTATTCCTATAAAGATTAGCATCAGTTATAAAGGCGCTTATCAACCTAATCATCTCTTTAATTTCGTGCACCTCATTAACAGAGGGTAGTTGGGTATCAGTGACGAGGTCGACCAGGAGACATTCAGAGACCATTTAAAAAACAAAACAAAATAAAAAAAAAAAAACAGATATCGAGAATTTCTTAGGAGATTCAGACACTTTACTGATTGTGAACTAAAAGAAAAATAATTTTTAATATTTCTTATAGAAAGAGGAAAGTATTGTAACAGTGCTGAATTCATACAAATGGTAACAGTTATTTTTTCATATGATCGAAATCTTTTAGGTTTATATGTGCACATCACTTCACATGGAACTCAATAATCAACAGGTCCTCATCCACAGTTAGTAATTCAAAAAGAGAACCTTAGATTTAGTTGATGGTGTGTACGTTTGTGAACAAGTTAAATCGCAGTGGAATAAAATCTAAATAAATGGTGTAAAAACTTATATGGCCTTTAAATTTTCTAATAGTTCTCATATTTAAAGATGTTAGGTAGGTTAAGTATGGAAAAAAAACCTCCATCCCATCCTCCTTCTGACATGAACTTCAAAATAGTCGTTTGAATTTGTAAATGACAATACCAGAGAGAGAGAGGTATATATAGAGAGAAGAATGGAGAGGGAGAGATATAGTTCTCTCTTCTCTCATTTACAGCCACGTTTAAACTCGTTTTCTAAAGCGGAAAATCCCAAAAGTACTGAAACTGCGTTAAAAATGAAACTTTTTAAACATTAAAAACATTTACTGCTTTTTTTCTTTTCTGGAAAAAAGCATCACCTATTATGTTTTACAAAAATACTGTACTGTTCGACTCTGACGGTCATTTGTACCCTCCCTTGGACATTTTCCTTTTGAACAATTAAAAATCTAGAAAAGTGCAAAAGTGGGGTTGGAAATAAGGTGCTTTTTCCAACCCCCTGAACGTATCATGCATTTATATTTTTACCTGAAAACTGGTTTTTCTCTTGGTCGGTGAAAGAAAGGCACCGAATACGTAATAATCCACTTTTGTAACCTCTTACAATCATAGTAAGGACCTGTCCAGTAACCGTCCTGGACTTCCAGGGGAGGTACATTTACTCTGCTGGGGGTCTCATTTCTCCGGTTCCAAACACCTCCGTAATCCTTTTTTGCAGGAATTGAGTAGAACTCAGAATCTGTAAAGTTATACTTGGTGGACAAATCTTGAAATCCTGTAGAATTTGACTTGGCCATGTACAGAAATGTATCGTTGTGAAAAGCTATACCGCATCCCGATATCTGAGTATTGTCAAATAATGTCCATTTAATAATTTCATACAAAAAATTCATATGAGAGTTGATAAGATTTGCTACTTTAGAATTGTTATGGTCAGTAAGTAATCCAGTCAAAGATTTGGCTATCCACACAACCTGATTTGCATGAGACTTATACAATCTGCAGAAAGACGAATTTACAATATTTAACTTAAATGAATCCAGCTTTACGATCGACCTGTTATACAGGCATATTTTACTAGGATTCCTAATCACAGAATCTATATAATGTAGGGCTAAAGAGGATTGTATGGATATAGGGGTGAACGGCACTTGCCCATCTTCTGTTGAGTTGGACTTGCCTGTAATTGGCACATGTAATGGATATTTCCTCGAGTCCTTTCTCTGAAGTGTTTCTCCCCCCGCGAGGTGAAGGACATTCAATAACATCAGCTCCACAAGTAGCGGAACGTAATAAATATTCTTCCAGGCGAACCCGCACAAATCCATGGCGGTGAAGATGAACAGCTATTCCACTGGCGTGTGTAATTCATATGTTTAATTCGTCTCCACAATACGCATCGGAAGAAAAAAATCTTGTATCAGCCAAGACAGTCGAAACGTGTTTTCGATAACCACACATCAAAATATCCCTCTTTATTGACGATCAAAATCAGAAAATGCCGAGTTATTGATCTGGGTTAAAGCGGCGCTTCTACCACACTTCCTTCTCTCCGATTTGAGCCTCGTACATTCTTCATCAGACACAACACATCAATATTTCCAATTATTACACGTTTCATAATAATCGGCATCCGTCGCCCAGGCAGAAATGCCTCCCTGAGTGGTGTTCATGGCACTCAAATCCGCACATGGTTTCACAATGCTTATTTCTTTTTTCCAAGCAACAAAATTTCTACTTAAAATATGTTTATTTTGCACGCTGCATCCTCTCTCGCCATCTTCCTCGCGGTAAACGATGAATCAATAAATACGAACCATATATTTTAATTCGATGTTCTCTTAGCTTCTCATTCTCTATCTTATTATCAAAACATTCTTCAGACTGATGTCAGAGCAAGCAAAGAAATATCGTTTCATCATTTACCTTAGAGATCTGAATAGTGTAAATTTCACTCCTTCGCTAGATACTGGAAATAAATTATAATAATACACAACGATAAAATTTCACAAACACTTGGAGCTCCAAGTCTAGTTGTCGAGCGAAGAAGACCAGTTTATAGTCATTTTATTCCTATGATGCCTGCAGCAAATATAAGCAGCTTGAACGCATAATCGCATGTCGGAATCAAAGTATACAAATGAAATACGAGCTCTCTTTCAGGTATGGGGTGTTCTCAAAAGTGATCTGCTCAAGTCTCGTGAATATATCGATGTTCCGTTGCATGCATTGATCAATAAACTTAGGAGAATTGATGTGTCAGAATATTATACATTGCTAAAACTCTTTACAAACATTTAACTACGTTTTTCTTGTGAATATTTCTTGCCACTGGTGTCTTGGACTTCATTATGATAATGCTTTCTTGGGAAATCGATCGATATGCTATCGCGTGCTGCGCGTGCCTCATGCAACTGTCATGTTACATATTGATTGCAAATCACGTGATAAGCTACTAACTGGACTGAGCTAGTGGATTTTTTTTCTATTGTCGACATCAAATGATCAATCCCTTTTTTTGTTGTCTCGTAGAATACAGTCCAGTCACCGAAAAAGAGACATCCAGGAATGATAACTCGGAAATGCAGGGTAACAATGGTCGTACACGCATGACAGTTAGACTCTCTATCAACACTCTATCTATGATTTGTAAAAATAAATAGAAATAGGTATTTTATATTTAAAATATTGTAGGAGGTGGACCATGATTTTACATTTCAATGTGGGTTCATATGGCAAGACACGTCCGTTCTCCATACTTCAAACGAATGGGCTAAGGATAACATCCCAAAAAGTTCATGGGAAATATAGGGGGAACGTTTATCACTGATCGTGAAAAGGCAGAATAATTCCCACTGAAAAAAAAACGGGGCGGGGGAGGGGGGCTAACGATGTAAATAGACGCTAGATGAAAATAGTTACATATACATGCCCTAGTCACAGTTTAATATATTTAGATTAGAAATTCTAGCAAAATATATTGTACAAACATCAGCAAATCTTTTGCATTTGATTAGTTTATCGGGACAATTATCGTGATATTTTCCAAAAGAGAACACACACAGACGATGAAATCCGGGATACCCCAAAACCTTTGCAGGCGAACTGCATTACGAAAAGAATAAGAATGCTATAGATTATTGTTATCAGAAAAAATATCATTTATGTTCAAAGATTTTATCGGCAGACCAGTAATCAAATAGCGGTCGGAAATAAAAACAAAACATAACGTATTTATCTTTTTCGTACATACAGTGTCCCATAACATATGCTACACTCTCAAATCATCTATAACTTTATTAAACCAAAAGCACTCACAAAGATATTTTGTCAACATCTAGAGTATTAGCATACATTTTATCTGACAAACTTCGAGACATTCTTTTAAAACGTCGAGTAATTATAATGACATCATCATATTTTTAATATGTAAAACTTTACAATGTGTCTAAATCTGCTACTTTAGTCATTAGATGCACGAGAAAACAGCATCCTGTAATGAAATTGCTACAGAATACTAATTTTTTACAGTTTTGTGAGGGCGTTTGAAGTTAAAGGCACCATATAATTCCTAAGACGGTTACTGCATGAAAAAGATAGCACCTTTGGTAAATCTAGTATTCACAAAATACTCAAATTTGATTTAAAATTGATTCCTTACAAGATAAGTGTAATGCATCATTTTTAAGAGACAGAAATTAAAAGCCGTTTAGAGTTTGCCCATCGGATTTTAATAAGCCCCGACTCTGAAAATTTAACAGATGCATGGTTTTCCGATGAAACCCACTTCCATTTTAACAATGTTGTTAAAGAGAATGTTAAAATCTGTTATTTGGTGAAACCCAATTTTAATGTAGAAATACGTCTGAACTGTTTGAATGTTATATTTAAGCCTTGTGAAAACCAGAAGTCTCTGTCGAGACTGAAGCTCTACTGGTTTGTACTTATAGCAAAGGAAGAGAAAAGTACTTAAGCAGTTGGAAATTGAAACTTTTCAACAGCAATAAATAGAATAATGATCCTTGATTAAGTCTCTTTATGTTCTTAGTGCAGTCTACTTGCATGCCACATTTATATTATAATCAAACTAAAATTGTATTTGGAGTAGCATTTTGAAAGAATTTCACAGAAATTTCTATTTTCAGTAATAGGGGACGGCAACACCGTTCATCGAAATCAAAAACCGATATACAGAATTGTGTATCTTAGTGTAGTCTACTTGTGTGGCAAGTTATATTGAAATCAGACTAAAACTGTAGGAGGAGTAGCATTTTGAAAGAATTTCACAGAAATTTCTATTTTTAGTAACCACGGCAACACCGTTCATCGAAATCAAAAACCGATACACTGAATTATGTATCTTAGTGTAGTCTACTTTTGTGCCAAGTTATATTGAAATCAGACTAAAACTGTAGGAGGAGTAGCATTTTGAAAGAATTTCACAGAAATTTCTATTTTTAGTAACCACGGCAACACCGTTCAACGAAATCAAAAAACGATACACAGAATTGTGTATCTTAGTGTAGTCTACTTGTGTGCCAAGTTATATTGAAATCAGACTAAAACTGTAGGAGGAGTAGCATTTTGAAAGAATTTCACAGAAATTTCTATTTTTAGTAACCACGGCAACACCGTTCATCGAAATCAAAAACCGATACACAGAATTGTGTATCTTAGTGTAGTCTACTTGTGTGCCAAGTTATATTGAAATCAGACTAAAACTGTAGGAGGAGTAGCATTTTGAAAGAATTTCACAGAAATTTCTATTTTTAGTAACCACGGCAACACCGTTCATCGAAATCAAAAACCGATATACAGAATTATGTATCTTAGTGTAGTCTACTTTCGTGCCAAGTTATATTGAAATCAGACTAAAACTGTAGGAGGAGTAGCATTTTGAAAGAATTTCACAGAAATTTCTATTTTTAGTAACCACGGCAACACCGTTCAACGAAATCAAAAAACGATACACAGAATTGTGTATCTTAGTGTAGTCTACTTGTGTGCCAAGTTATATTGAAATCAGACTAAAACTGTAGGAGGAGTAGCATTTTGAAAGAATTTCACAGAAATTTCTATTTTTAGTAACCACGGCAACACCGTTCATCGAAATCAAAAACCGATACACAGAATTATGTATCTTAGTGTAGTCTACTTGTGTGCCAAGTTATATTGAAATCAGACTAAAACTGTAGGAGGAGTAGCATTTTCAAAGAATTTCACAGAAATTTCTATTTTTAGTAACCACGGCAACACCGTTCATCGAAATCAAAAACCGATACACAGAATTATGTATCTTAGTGCAGTCTACTTGTGTGCCAAGTTATATTGAAATCAGACCAAAACTGTAGGAGGAGTAGCATTTTGAAAAATTGTTACAGACAGACAGACGGACAGACAGACAGACAGACAGACGGACGGACGACGGACGCATTACTATCGCATAAGCTCTTCTGGTCTCTGACCAGTAGAGCTAAAAATCAGAAATCGTGTTCAAACATTGTTAATTCAAAGGGACGTCATTTCGAACATGTTGTAAAATGACACGTTATTTTAAAGAAAAAATGTTGATGATTAATTAAAACAAGAGGCCCATGGGCCTTTTAGGTCACCTGAGCATCATGCAACAACTTTCCAATGAAAGAATTTGGTTCATGTTTTAAACTAGACGCCATGGCAGAGAGGCACTGTTGCTAATCATAACTATACATTTAGCAATTGTTTAGTTTGTTTACTTAATACCCATAATCAGGGTAGGGGAACAAAAATGCATGTCAACTAATCAGTAATATTCAGCAATAATCAGGAGTGCCCCTATCACACATGAACCCCTGACCCTAGGTCTACACAATGCACAATTTTTGAAAAGGCACACTTGCTTATCACAAATGTTTGATTAATACCAAGGAGCAGATTTCAAACAATTCATTTTCAGTATATAAGTAGAGCCCCCCCCCCCCCCCCCCATTGGTATCCCTGGCCATGGGGCGATGAAATTCACAATTTTGAAAGAAAAGTCCTTGCACATCATTACTATATAAACAGTTCATCTGCTTATTACCTAAGAGTAGAGAAAAAGATTTTCATAGATGTAATGTATTATCACTATATAATCATTATTGAGCAACGCCCTAACACCATAACCCTTAACCATGGGGTCATAAAATTCACAATTTGGTAGAAGCATTCTTGCTCATCATAACTATGTCCTTAATTAGTTTATTTAATACCTAGAAGTAGAGAAGAAGCTTTTCAAAGAATAAATGCCTTTTTACTATATAATCAATATTCAAGTGAGCCCCGCCTTAATTAACACCAGAACCCCTGACCCTGGGGCCATAAAATTCACAATTTTGATAGAGACACTCTTGCTCATCAGAACTATGTACTTAGTTAGTTTACTTAATTCCTAGGACAAGAGAAGAAGATTTTTAAAGATTTAATGCATTTTCACTATGTAATCAATATAGCCCCGCCCTGACACCAGAATCCCTGACCCTGGGGCCACAAAATTCACAATTTTTGTAGAGACACTCTTGCTCATCATAACTATGTACTTAATTAGTTTCTTTAATACTCAGGAACAGAGAAAAAGATTTTCAAAGAAATAATGCATTTTCAATAATCAATACAGCCCCACCCTAACATCAGAATCCCTGACCCTGGGGCCACAAAATTCACAATTTTGGTAGAGACACTCTTGCTCATCATAACTATGTACTTAATTAGTTTATTTAATACTCAGTAACAGAGAAGAAGATTTTCAAAGAAATAATGCATTTTCACTATATAGTCAATAGAGCCCCGCCCTAACACCATAATCCCTGACCCCGGGGCCATAAAATTCACAATTTTGGTAGAGGTACTCTTGCTCATCATAACTTTGTACTCAATTAGTTTATTTATTACCCAGTACCAGAGAAGAAGATTTTCAAAGAATGTATGCATTTTTACTATATAATCAATAGAGCCCCGCCCTTACACCAGAACCCCTGACCCTGGGGCCATGAATTTCACAATTTTGGTAGAGGACTCAATGCTGATTACAATCATACCAACAGTTTGACTGCTTGATGTCCAGGAGTAAAGAAAAAGATTTTTAAAGATTGCACTAATTTTAGTGGTTTTTGCCCCACCCACCAGGCCCCAGGGGGTCCGGGACTATGAAATTCATAATTTTTGTTCCCCTTATCCATAGATGCTATATGCCAAATTTGGTTGAAATTGGTTCAGTGGTTTCAGAGAAGAAGCTGAAAATGTTCAAATGTTAACGCACGACGAACGACGGACGACGACGGACGAAAAGTGATAGCAATAGGTCACCTGAGTTTACTCAGGTGACCTAAAAAACTGAAAAATGTATGCTTGACAAAATTTATGACAATTTTATTAGATATATCAATTTCATTAATATAGGCCTAACTTGACACAAATAATTTTTATAACGGTTTAAAAGTTAACATATGTTTTGGGGCACCCTGTACGAGGTATTTTCAATACGATCTGAAATTTAGTTGTCCACCTACTTTGTTTAGGTACGGAAGTTAAAATTCTAAACCAAAGTTATTTTCGTAAGTTTAGCTAACAGATTTGATCTCAGTGGGAACAACTGAAGTGCAAGACTAATTGTTAAAGGCAAAATTTAAAGATATGTAGCTGAAGCTGTGTAAGTTACAAACCATAGACACTGATTGAGAATGACCATATACCAATTATTTAATATAAAAAGTAAAATATTCAGGGATTTTCTTCTTCATATATATCAATCTCAATGATGAAATTTGATTTTTTTCGAAAAAGTGAATAATGTAAAACGAGATCGTAATATTTTTTAACGCATAATTAAAAAAAAAAAGCCAATCGTTTGTGGTTTCAAGATCAAAAGTTCATAAAACAATACAAAATAGAAGCATTTCAAACACGGACTTTCAAGACAACGGAGATGGGATCAGGTGCCATTTAGGAGTGAGCACCCCCCGCCGACCAGTCACACCCGCCGTGTCTTCCTTATCATGATTGGGAAATCACGGGAAAATAGTCAATTCATTACACATAAATAATACACTAACAATAAATATGAAAAGCGACAGTAAGCATTTGAGTCCCTGATAAATTGTATTTGCTGACAAGGTCATTGTATCGACCATAGAACTTGCGAAATGATTACTTTAAACGAGACTGTTGATATTCTTGTTTCATCAACTTGTTTGTCAGTAATTTACTTCGTTTTAGAAATTGCTCATACGTAAAGCATCCTCGTGCGTATCGAATCAACTGTATTAGGTATTTTGCTGCATAAGTAAGGTATATTGCTGCATAAGTAAGGTATACTGCTGTATAAGTATGGGAAGTTGACGATAGAAAAGTGTAAGTCGTCAAGTTTATCATAGAGCTTGGTTGTTAGATTACCATAACGTCTTTTTCAAGTAAAATATCTAAGTATGACTATGAAACAGATGTGTCAGACTCTGTGGTATCTTTTATCTCAAGCTCACCAGGGTATATCGTATCGACATAGGAATGGAAATTACCATTGTTAATTGACAATACATGTACGTATACGTCGTCGATATACCTAAATGTCGAGTTGAAGGCCACAAGTGTTTTCTTCTTTTCACGCATAAGATTTTGCACAAATCCTGCTTCATTTGATTACAAAAATAGGTCTGCTAATAACGGAGCGCAATTGGTGGTACCCACGGGAATTCCAACAGATAAATACTGTCAATCAGAAACTCGAGCATCTTGTGTGTGCAATCAGAATGAATATTAACAATTTAAAATAGTCTACCTTACTTTATGTTCTTTTCATACTGTACGTGTACATAATTCGGCGTTTAAAATTTAGCGTAATCACTGCGTATGGAGTTGTTGACGTAATAAAAAATTAGCGCTACACATGTCCGTTCAGCGTATTGTTAATGCAAATGATTTCTTAGCGGTATTCATGAATTGGCGCATTGTTGTTTGCGCCAAAGCCGCTAAAATATGAGGCCCGCTTTTTAAACAACACATACAGTAATTTAAGCACCACACCATATACATGTATATGGCAACTGAAAATAAAAAAAATCATACACTTTCTCCAATTTTACTCAGGTGACCTATTGCTATCCGTTTTCGTCCGCCGTCGTGGGTTAACATTTGAACATTTTTAGATTCTTCTCTGCAACCACTTCAAGCAAATTTGGTATCTTTTGTCTCAAGCTCACCAGGATATTATCGTATCCACATAAGATTGGTAATTACCATTGTAAATTGACAATACGTCGTCGATATATCTAAATGTCGAGTTAAAGGCCACAGTAAGTGTTTTCTTCTTTTCACGCATAAGATTCTGTACAAATTCTGCTTCATGTGAATACGAAAAATAGGTCTGCTAATAACGGGGCGCAATTGATACCCATGGGAATTCCAATAGATTGTAGGAAGACCTGGTCTCCTAAAACGACATCGATGATGTCAATCACCAATGACAAGGTAAGTGAATTAACGAGATTTCATTTAACGTTTTTTTTCAAGTCATTTATTTCAAGTGCCCCAGGATATTTTGTGTCGACAAAAGCAAGGATATAACAATACTTCGTTTCGATATATCTAAATGTCGAGTTAAGGCCACAGCATGTGTTTTCTTTTCTCGCGTGAGATTGTGAATAAATTTACAAACATGACAGAAGATCGAAAAATACATACCAGCAATCTAAACATAGCTATTTTACCTCAAAACTCCATCTGCGCCGATAATTCATCTGCACCGATATATATACCGCAATAGAGGTATTGGGCATTGAAAAAATAAAATTTGTAATTAATTTCTAATGTACTGTCATAAGTTTTTAAGTAGGTCATAATTGAATGAAAGCATCCTCTGTTAATATTGATTTTTATGTTTGTTCAAATCATAACCTCCGAGGGTAGGATTGAGGCACAGCAAAGTCATGGTTGGTCATAGTTATATGAAACCATCCTCTGGTAGAGTAGATTTAAGTTTGTTTAAATCATGACCCCGGGGTAAGGGTGGGGCCATAATGGGTGATGAAAGGAGAATTGCATAGAAAAAATCTTTATAAAAATTTTTTTCTCAAGAACAGCAAAGCCATGATTGGTCATAGTTATTTGGAAGCATCCAAGTTTTTTCAAATTATGATTCTCTGGGAAAAGAGTGGGGCCACAATGGGTGAACAAGGGTTTATGTAGGAATACATGGAAAAATAGTTAAAATTCTTCACAAAAACAACAAAGCCATAATTGATCATCAACATAAAAGCATCAAAAAGGTAATGTAAATTTAAACTTGTTCAAACTGTAGACAATTGGGAGAAAACAGGAGCCATTAGAGTGGATCATAACAAAGGAATATAAAGGCTTTATCTATAATAATTTTCATCTTATAAACAGCAAAGCCATTATGTGTCATATATATTCAAAATCGTATACACATCAGGAAGTGTATGTAGATTTAAGTTTGTTCAAATTGTTCAATCCCCTGAACCCAGTTTCGAACTTTTTTAAATTTAAACTTTTCAATACGTAACTGATTTTTGCTTTTACTTAGCCAGTTGCTCAGGTGAGCGATGTGGCCCCCGGGCCTCTTGTTTTTATGTCTTCAGGCTATTGTTTATTTCTTCCTCAAATGAACTTAACTTCTCCCATAGTTTTATTCATTACATCTGATGCATAAGCGACCCTTTTCTGAAGAATGATGCTTGGACTGTAAGCTAAAACAAAGACCTAAAAATGTCGCTGGCAATAGCTACCACGGGCAGTTTTAAAACTGTGGGAGGAAAATAATTTACAGACAAATACCTTTGAATACGATAATATAATTAATATCTCACCAGCATGTCATTGTGCAACGAAGTCGTCAGCATTTTATTTGTCCCATTTTATTTGTCCTCTGAATGGGTGCAACGTTTTAAATGGCACTCATATCGATAAATTTTTACACTAAATAAAGCTATGGTGCTGCTATGTACTTTCATAGACATATGTCGATAGAACTTAGTATCGCCATGTTTATCTTAAAACCGGAAGTACGAGTTCGTAAATTTGAAATCTCGATCCCAACTCAAATTTGACATCGAAAGAAAAAAAAATCTTTTTTTCTCAATTTTATTTTCTTTCCTAAACCTAAAAATAAAAAAAATATGCTGGCCTTAAATATGAAATTAGATCATTGGCATATTAACCAGGAGCAAAGGAAAAGATGTTCAAATAATTCATGCATTTCACTATATAAACATTAGAGCCCGCCCTAACACCAGAACCCCTGACCCAGGGGCCCTGAAATTTACAAATTGGGAAGAGGCAGACTTATTCAACATAACTATGTACTTGTTTAGTTTATTTTCTGCCCAGGAGCAGAGAAGATTTTCAAAGAATTAATGTATTTTCACTATATAATCAATAGAGCCCCGCCCTAACACCAGAACCCCTGACCCTGGGGCCCTGAAATTCACAAATTGGGAAGAGACAGCCTTATTCAACTTAACTATGTACTTGGTTAGTTTATTTATGCCCAGGAGCAGAGAAGAAGATTTTGAAAGAATTTATTCAATTTCACTATATAATCAATAGAGCCCCGCCCTAACACCAGAACCCCTGACCCTGGGGCCCTGAAATTCACAAATTGGGAAGAGGCCGCCTTATTCAACATAAATATGTACTTGGTTGGTTTATTTAATGCCCAGGAGCCGAGAAGAAGATTTTCAAAGAATTTATGCATTTTCACAGTATAATTTATCTAGCCCCGACCTAGCACTAGAACCCCTGACACAGGGGCCATGAATTTCACAATTTTGGTAGAGGACTCAATGCTGATTACAATCATGCCAACAGTTTGACTGTTTGATGTCCGGGAGTAAAGAAGATTTTTAAAGATTGCATTAATTTTAGTGGTTTTGGCCCCACCCCTCAGCCCCTAGAGGGGCAGGTACCATGAAATTCACAATTTTTGTTCCCCTTCACCCATAGATGCTTTATGCCAAATTTGCTTGAAGTGGTTGCAGAGAAGAATCTAAAAATGTTCAAATGTTAACCAACGGCGGCGGACGAAAACGGATAGCAATAGGTCACCTGAGTAAAATTGGAGAAAGTGTATGATTTTTTTTATTTTCAGTTGCCATATACATGTATATGGTGTGGTGCTTAAATTACTGTATGTGTTGTTTAAAAAGCGGGCCTCATATTTTAGCGGCTTTGGCGCAAACAATGATGCGCCAATTCATGAATACCGCTAAGAAATCATTTGCATTAACAATACGCTGAACGGACATGTGTAGCGCTAATTTTTTATTACGTCAACAACTCCATACGCAGTGATTACGCTAAATTTTAAAACGCCGAATTATGTACACGTACAGTATGAAAAGAACATAAAGTAAGGTAGACTATTAAATTGTTAATATTCATTCTGATTGCACACACAAGATGCTCGAGTTTCTGATTGACAGTACTTATCTGTTGGAATTCCCATGGGTACCACCAATTGCGCTCCGTTATTAGCAGACCTATTTTTGTAATCAAATGAAGCAGGATTTGTGCAAAATCTTATGCGTGAAAAGAAGAAAACACTTGCTGTGGCCTTCAACTCGACATTTAGATATATCGACGACGTATACGTACATGTATTGTCAATTAACAATGGTAATTTCCATTCCTATGTCGATACGATATATCCTGGTGAGCTTGAGATAAAAGATACCACAGTCTGACACATCTGTTTTATACTTAGATATTTTACTTGAAAAAGACGTTATGGTAATCTAACAACCAAGCTCTATGATAAACGTGATGACTTAAACTTTTCTATCGTCAACTTCCCTTACTTATGCAGCAGTATACCTTACTTATGCAGCAATATACCTTACTTATGCAGCAAAATACCTAATACAGTTGATTCGATACGCAAGAGGATGCTTTACGTATAAGCAATTTCTAAAACGAAGTAAATTACTGACAAACAAGTTGATGAAACAAGAATATCAACAGTCTCGTTTAAAGTAATCATTTCGCAAGTTCTATGGTCGATACAATGACCATGTCAGCAAGTTCAATTTATTATTGCGTCAAATGCTGACTGACGTTTTTTATACGAATTGTTAGTCCATTATTTATACCCTGAATTGACGACGGATTTTTCCGTCATTTCCTGATCCTGACAAGAAGCACAAGGCGGGTGTGACCGGTCGGCAGGGTTGCTCACTCCTCCATGGCACCTGATCCCACCTCTGATGTTTTGGAGGTCCGTGTTTTCTCTGCTCCTGTTTTGTATTGTTTTATGGACTTTGACATTGAATACTGTTCGTTATCTCCATGTCCTTCATTATTATCAAATCTGAAGTGACGCCATTTTGAATTGTTATTTTTGTTTCGCTTACATCCGGTTAGTAGTGCCCTTCTTAGGGTAAGCTCCAGTTCTATTTTGGTTTCCAGGGTTACAACAGCGCCCCTGGAAAATCAAGTTCCACCTTTCAATCAAATCGTGGTTTTTTTTTGTATTTGTATGAGTTATACAGCGACGAGGCTAAACGTTTTGATGCTTACATTGTTGAGTGCAAAGGAGCCAGGGACAAAGTTTTTTTTATATCAGGTTAGACTGTTCGGATTTCTGTGAAGGGTTTTTTGTGAACCCGTTTCTCCCGTGTGCGCGTGCTGTCTACCTGCAAACAGATCCAATTACATTTTTGTTTGGTGTCCCCATTTGACTTTATGCAGTGACTTAGACTTATTAATGATGCCTGGTGAATACGAAGAAGTCCGATTCGTAATGCAAGTGGAGAAATGGGCAGCAGCCAAAAACTATCGGAGAAAACTATCGAGTCTTCTCTAGTTAGGCTTTGATTCGATGGAAGCGTTAAGCTTCATTACGGTGGGCGACTTGCATGGTACCAACATCCCTAGAGGTCAGAATAAACTCTTATTGCAAGAGGTTAAATCGACATTTCCTGAGGGAGCCCCCATTGCCAAAAAAAAGGATACTGTCGGCAACAACAGTATTGAGTAACCCCGTTACCGAGGACTTAGCGTAGCCCCTAAACATCGATGACAGATGTCATTTTGTGAATGATGTAGTACGAAATGTACAGTCCCAGGATCAAACATCTGCCACTCAGAGCATACCTTGTGCCCGGTATGTACTCATGGCAAGATTTTCGTTAATTTAAAATTATTAGACTCTGCAGGTTTAGGGACAATAATTATTTAGAAATTTGTAAACAATTTACAAGCGACTGAAGAAAGGGTGGTGTCAAAAGATGGTAAGGAACAAATAAAATTGTAATCTGGCCAAGCTATGCCAAAATTAAAAATGGTCCTTTGCCAGCTTGGCTATCATGAATAAATTACTGCAAGGGGGTAGTTTGACCCATACAAGTCACCTGGATTTTGTGTCTTATACCACTCGGATTTGCCATTTATTATCTGTCCATGACGCCAGGTCAGTGTTCCTGTATGATAGGGAGTATAGAAAATTGCAATCTCTACACAAGTTTCGCTGGGGCACAGATATCCCCCACCTACAACTGGTTCATTTAAGACCAAGGGTTTCTCAGAATTTTCAAAATAATGTAGCCCCCAACTCCAACCTTCCTTAGGACATCGCGCTATGCGCAAGGGGTAGAGAATCTGTAAACGTTTTCATGTTAGGAAAGGCTGTTCTGTGTTGCGATGTCGCTTTGACCACACCTGCTCTGTGCAAAGTTGCGGTCAGACACATCCTGCGTATGACCATATTTCAGTCACACAAAAAAACCAGGTCTCTGTCGAGACTGAAGCTCTACTGGTTTGAACTTATAGCAAAGGAAGAGAAAAGTACTTAAGCAGCTGGGATTTGAAACTTTACAACAGCAATAAATAGAATAATGATCGTTTATAAAGTCTCTTTATGTTCTTAGTGTATTCTACTTGTGTGCCAAGTTATACTGAAATCAGACCAAAACTGTAAGGAAATTTTTAAACAATTATACAGACATTTCTATTTTTAGTAACCACGGCAACACCGTTCATCAAAATTAAAATTCGATACACAGAATTATGTATCTTAGTGTATTCTACTTGTGTGCCAAGTTATATTGAAATCAGACCAAAAATGCAGGAGAAGTAGCATTTTAAAAGAATTTCACAAAAATTTCTATTTTTAGTAACCACGGCAACGCCGTTCATCGAAATCAAAAACCGATACACAGAATTATGTATCTTAATGTAGTCTACTTGTGTGCCAAGTTATACTGAAATCAGACTAAAACTGTAGGAGGAGTAGCATTTTGAAAGAATTTTACAGAAATTTCTATTTTTAGTAACCACGGCAACACCGTTCATCAAAATCAAAAACCGATACACAGAATTATGTATCTTTGTGTATTCAACTTGTGTGCCAAGTTATATTGAAATCAGACCAAAACTGTAGGAGGAGTAGCATTTTGAGAATTTCTCAAAATTTCTATTTTTAGTAACCACGTTTTCATGTTCAAAAACCGATACACAGAATTATGTATCTTAGTGTATTCTACTTGTGTGCCAAGTTATATTGAAATCACACAAAACTGCTCTGTGCCAAGTTGCGGTTAGACACATCCTGCGTATGACCATATTTCAGTCACAAAATTAAAAAAAAAAACAAGAGATACAAAACCTTGCAATGGCTTGAATCTTGCAGCCTGGGAGGAAGAATTAAGAAATGACTTAGATAAAACTTTTATTTTAAATGGAAAAAAAAAATTGCTTTGATACTATTTACCCTTCGTTTTCACCTAAACCCATTGAGCTTGAAAGCCATTTCTGACACAAATGGTCTTTATGAAAAAGCTACCTTAAAAATTTCACAAGAAATGGAGTTAGGGAATTACTTCCAAGCCTCTTCTCCATGAACTATTGTAACCCGCCTTGGGGTTATCCCAAAATCTGACGGTGGGGTGCGTTGAATTCATGACTGCAGCAGACCTAAGGGTTTGACTGTCAATGACTATGTTACAGAGCTAGAAAAACAAAAATATCAGTCACTTGATGATGCCTGTAAACTAATTGAAAAGGGTTCTTTTCTGGCTAAAGTTGACTTGAAGTCGGCTTATCGCTCTGTCCCTAATAGTAAACAAAGCATGAAAGTAACAGGTCTGAAATGGAAAATTAACAACCAGTTTAGTATTTTTAAGATTCTAAGTTACGTTTTGGCTCTAGAGCGGCGCCCGGCATTTTTCATAGACTTGTCCCAGGCTGTAAGACGCATGATGTCAATGCGGGTTTTTGTAGTTGTTGTTTACTTGGATGATTTTGTGATTTATGAAAAATCCAGAGAAAGATATGCAAAGGCAATGAGGGTCCTCATTAGTCTTCTTAGGTAATCGGGCAAATAGTTGTGGAACCAAGCCAGGGCTAAGTTTTCTTAGGCATTAAAATAGACACTGTTGATTTAGAACTAAGAGATTGCCTAAAGATAAATTATTCAATTAAAAGACGTGCCTCTAAGCGCCAACTACAATCACTAGTGGGAAAATTGAACTAGGCCGCCACTTTGGTCTATGGCGGGAGAGTGTTCCTCTGTCGAATAATTAATGCATTTTCTCTACTCAAGCATAAATCGCATAAAAATCGCAGGCAGACATTGAATAGTGGCATACCCTTATGTCCTCATTTTATGATCGCTCTTTCTATGCTCCACAAAAGCCCCATTACCACTGTCCACACTGATTCATGTGTGGAAGGGAGGGGCAGGCTCCTTGTTAAAGGGTTGGTTCTTTTGCAATTGGCAGATGGATTGCCCATCGCAACAAACAGGCAAATCAACGAACAAACTTTGGTTATCGTGCTCGCAGCAATACGCGGGTCCAAGTTGTGGACAATCTACAACGTGTAGTTCTTTTGTGACAATTCAGTTACAGTTGCATGTATAAATAAGGGGTCATCAAAAGAAAAAGTTCTCATGAACTATATCCGAGTACTTTTCTGGCTGTCTGTAAAAAAATAACGTTAAAATAAGTGCTTAACACATACCCGGCAAAGCAAATGTGAAAGCAGACCAATTATCAAGATTGCATGAACAACAATCCTTTTTAATGTTTACACAAGACAGCTTTCCCAATGCCTTTTATGGTCACATGTATCAGGCTACATCTGCTCTTCTTTTCAGAAGACATGCTCCAAGACACCAGAGCCAATTTAGATGCCGCAGTGGCTAAGTTCAGGAAAAGCGCTCTTGCTGAGTCAACTAAAAGGACTTACCGAACTTATTAAGTGGCCTACATGAAATTTTGTACCCTGAAGCACATTTCTTTAGTGCCCACATCACCATAAAACCTAAGTAGATCTGGGTTCTTTTTTGTCTTTCAAGCTATCTTTTAATTCCATAGCTGATTCCATAGCTAATTACTTGTCAATAGTTCCGTACATACACCAGCAAGCAAGATACCGGAATCCTTTGAATACCTTTTATGCACAGAACATTTTTAAGGGAGCCAAGAGAGTTATGAGGGTTACTACTTAATCAAAACTTCCAATTACCCCGCAAAAATTGCCGCCTTTGCCTTTCAAAAACATTGCCTTTCAAGAAAACATCTCTGGGGAAAAGTACTGTTGTGACCGTGAAAAGAGATACTGCGCTATGCAGAGTAGATGTAGTTTATTCGTCTGGAAAATGTGTGCATTGCGATATGTAATGCTAACCATTTCATATACCGGTACTAAGTTCCTAGACAACGTAGAAGTTAAGACTGACGTAAGATTCAAGATACGAGTTCGGAACTTGGTATTTACGGTACAAAGTCACTCGTAGACGTAAGTTACGAATTCTTATATGTACGATTGTATGGACGCATCCGCTTTCGTTCATTTCACTTTACAGTGCGCGAATATTTCTGCGAGTAAGAGAGGATGGATCAAGAGGTGAAGAAGACAAGGGAGATTAATTTTCGCGATATAGAAATAGAGGTGTTAGTAAACGCTGTCTCCACCAACTACGAAATTCTCTAAGGGAAGCTTTCCCCGTGTCTTACGATTAACATGGAGACGGCGACCTGGGAAGCGGTGACAGAAGTGTCAATTTTTTTATACAATATTCTTCAATTTGTTAAAATCTTTCATTTCAAGTAAACAAAATACTTGTAGATTGAAAATCAGCTGTATATAGATTATTAAGCAAATATCATCACAAGTGTGGAAATAAACTTGAGATTATATCCTAATATTGCAAGGACCTGAATGTCTGTCTTTAATTGACTGTTGCTGATTTCTTTATAAATCAAAGTTCACATTCTAGTTTGATTTTTTTTTTTTTGTTGCTTATTTCTTTATAAATCAAAGTACATATTCTAGTTTATCATTAAAAGGCATATATATATGCATAAACATATACAAATGCTGTAAATCTGCAATGAAGATTGATTGTACGTTGCTTAACGTTCCTCGAGAGAATTTTTAACTCATATGGAGACGTCATCACTTGCCGGTTGAGAGCTACAAATTTTGTCCTATACGCGGCATTTAGGGCCATTGAGCAGGGAGGATCTTTCGTGCCAGCACCTACTACGACACGGGACCTCGGTTAATAGGTCTCATCCGATGGATAGGTCTCCAAGTCCCACAGTGGGATTCGAACTGGTGACGTAAGGATTGACTTTTTACTTCGCGAGTTACGCGAGTCTAGAGCAGACGTTCTAACCACTGCGCCACGCGGGCGACTTTGCAATGAAGAAGACAATCGATTGATATTAAAAAGAAATGGCAAGTCCTACAGTCCTTGGTAAAAAGAAAAGAATCCCAGAGAAAGAAAAGCTGTTTGGAGGAGAAAGTGTTTGTTTCATAATTATTATCATATTTTCAGGGTTACATTGTTGATTGAAGATGAAAATTTTATCGCATAGGCGGAGTTGCCGATGAGATGGATATTCTTCAATATTTTAGAAAGACATGTCAATGTTTCGTAATGGGAAACCCAAAATATGTGTCCGATCAAAAAATAAAATTAGAGATGCACAATGGCACTTTGTAACACACATTCCTTGCTTTTATTTTTATGGTACTTCAACGTATGTAAAATCTCTTGATAAATAACCCATTCCGAAATTATTGTTCTTGCGATTTGATGCCCTTGGAACATTTCGCGATAATAAACACTCGCGTAAAATAAGGACACTACGGTATCCGATCCTAATGAAGAAAACTTTGAAAAAAAGAAGCTTCTATTTTGACTGCCAATGATGCTGCGATCATATTGATAACACCAACTAAAAATAAAAAGAGGGGAATATTCTTCAAATGATGACCAAACCAGAGCTAAAATCGCCCGGTATGCTCTGGAAAACGGCGTTGCGAAGACTGCAAGAAAATTTTCTGGACAGCTTTCACATAAAGTGAGCGAGTCAACGGTTGCAGTGAGACAGTTACATTAAACAAAAGAGAGAAGGTACACATCTTCTTGTCTTGAATACTCTTATTTGCATTTAAACGATCAACCAACCAACCCCCCCTCCCCGCTTTTATCTTTGGTCTTTTAGCATTGAATTCTGTGCGAGTTATTTCTATTTGTTCATGTACAAAGTAGAGAGTGGCGGATCACAACTTTTAACATCGTTACAAGTTTTCAAAAGAAAAAAAATCAAACTTCTAAAACTTATAACTTTAAACATTAAATTTACCTTTTCCTCAGGTAAATTCAATACGCAATGTACATCCATGCTCAATCTCAAAGAGGAAATCCACTTCTTCTCGGAGAAAAACTTGACATGGAAGTTCAGAACTGAGTGAGAAAAATCCGTTTAGATGAGAGAGTAGTCAATGCCAGGATTGTAATGGCGGGTGCTGAGGCTATTGTCCGTCATAAGCTATTAAAGTATGGTGGACACATAAGTATTACAGAATATTTTGCTGTATCTCTTCTCAGAAGTATAGGTTTGTTAAGAGAAAAGGTGCAAAAAGTGTTAAGCAATTGGCTTATATTAATAATAGCAATATTAAGGATATCAAACAGAAATACATTGAAACAATTACAAATGTGAAAAATTTGAAGAACCAGATTCCCTTATCAAGTAAATGTTCAACCAAGTCTTTCTTACTCCTTACTAAGATATTAACAGTGATTTAACAACCAAGCTTTATGATAAAAGTGATGACTTTTCTATCGTCCACTTCCCTGGCTAATGCAGTAAGATACCTTCTTCCCCCACATACAGAGTTCATGTATCTCAGTTGATTCGATACGCAAGAGCTTGCTCTACGTATGAACAATTTCTAAAACGAGGTAAATTATTGACAACCAAGTTGATGAAACAACACTATCAGCAGTCTCGTCATCGTCGGAAACCCATTGGTGATCTCGTCTTTACTTATCACCCGTGGGCAATATCGCCGTAAAATATGCTAATTTTTGTTTTTAATCAACCAATCAGAAAGTTGGAACTCTTCAATTTTGAAAAATACGTTTATTACTATTTACGGTAAATATTTTGACGCTCGTTAAAACGTGCGGAGTTTGATTTAGAACAATGAAATGAGTTTTTCATATTTTGGCATTGCCGAACAAGCAAACGTAACGTGAAATGTAATTCGTTGTTTGGCATCGCAACTATGTGAAGCAGCAAATCAAATGACCCACGCATATTTAATTACATATGACGATTTTTCGGCGAGTTTGCCCACGGGTAATAAGTAAAGACGAGGTCACCCGTGAGTTTCCGACGATGCAGTCTCGTTTAAAGTCATCATTTCGAAAGTTCTATGATCGATACAATGACCTTGTCAGTAAATACAATTTATCATTGAGACACATGCTGACTGACGTTTTTAATTCATACTACTTGTTAGTCCGTTATATATACTCTAAATTGAAGACGGATTTTTCCGTTATTTCTCGATCATGACAACGAGCACACGGATGTTGTGTCCGCTCGGCAAGGGAAGCCTTCTCATCAATGGCACCACCTGATCCCACCTCTGATGTTTTGGAGGCCCATATTTGCTCTGCTCCTATTTTGTATTGTTTTATGGACTTTTGATGTTGAATACTGTTCGTTGTCTTCCTATTTTTCATCAACTGGGATCAGACAGGGTGTCAGCTCATTCCCGGAGGTGATAGAACCCGGTGTACAACATGTCAGCATTACCAGTCTCAACGACAAAGTACACTTCTCCGTCAATTGGGAAGTTGGGTACCTTACTACCACCCCAGTTTATCTACCCCGGAAAGTTTGAAAGGCGTTGATGTCCCTTCGTCATAGGATATAACGTTTACTGAGTCGTGCTGGAGTAATGAGGATAGTATGATTAGATTCGTACAGAATATAATTATTCCTTAAGTGAACGGGAAACGTTCCCGAGCCGTTTCGATGAATGGTAAGCCGAGAAAATGTGCATCAGTCTTCAAAATCTCCACAGAGAGCGAACAATACTACTAGAAGCACGGAACTTCGATGAACATTTGAATTCATGAATAGTGTATTCAACAAAATTCACGAAAATTGATGTTCAACGAATAATGGTGAAACCACAGTAGTACAATCAAAAGATTTCGATAGTCAAGTTTACTATCTAGACGCTGTGCTACAACGAATATAGGATTCAAGGTTTTACCCAAGACGTTTGACTTCCACAAAAAACCAGGTTACTTTACTTGGTCATATAGAAGTCAAGAAGGACATATATATGTAACGTGTCTGGGTCCATGTATTTGGCTATAGATCCTTGCTCAAGCAACTGAATTAAACACATGCTCATGTAAACTAGAGATAGATCACGAATTAGATCAAATGATTTGAAATGACAGATGACAAAGAAGAAGGATATGGAGATAACGAACAGTATTCAATCTCAAAGTCCATAAAACAATACAAATAAGGAGCAGAGCAAACACGGACCTCTGAAACATCGGAGGTAGGATCAGGTGCCATGGAGGAGTGGGCATCCCGTGCTGACCGGTCACACCCGCCGTGTGCTCCTTGTCATGATTGGGAAGTAACAAAAAATTCGTCGTCAATTCAGTGTATAAATAATGGACTAACAATTAGTATGAAAAACGTCCGTCAGCATTTGACTCAATGATAAATTGTATTCGCTGACAAGGTCATTGTATCGACCATAAAACTTACGAAATGATGACTTTAAACGAGACTGCTGATGTTCTTGCTTCATCAACTTTCTTGTCAATAATTTACTTCGTTTTAGAAATTGCTCATATGTAGAGCATGTTCTTGCGTATCGAATCAAATGAGATATATATACTCCGTATGCAGGTGATGAAGGTATATTGCTGCATAAGGGAAGTTGACGATAGAAAAGTTAAAGTCATCACGTTTATCATATAGCTTGGTTGCTAGATTACCATTAACATCTTTTTCAAGTAAAATATCCAAGTATGAAACAGATGTGTCAGATTCTGTGGTATCTTTTATCTCAAGCTCACAAGGATATATCGTATCGACGTAGGAATGGAAATTAACATTGTTAATTGACAATACGTCGTCGATATATCTAAATGTCGAGTTGAAGGCCACAGCAAGTGTTTTCTGCACAAAATCTTCTTCATCAGAATATAAAAATAGGTCTGCTAATAACAGAGCGCAATTGGTACCGATGGGGATTCCAATTGATTGTTGGAAGTCTCCAAAATCCACATAGATATTGTCAATCAGAAACTCAAATTACCATTGTTAATTGACAATACGTCGTCGATATATCTAAATGTCGAGTTGAAGGCCACAGCAAGTGTTTTCTGCACAAAATCTTCTTCATAAGAATATAAAAATAGGTCTGCTAATAACAGAGCGCAATTGGTACCGATGGGGATTCCAATTGATTGTTGGAAGTCTCCAAAAACCACATAGATATTGTCAATCAGAAACTCAAGCATTTCTTTGATGTCAACTTCAGAGTACTTTTGTGTGCAATCAGAATGCGTTTTAACAAAATAATTTTGCAATTGACCAATGACCAGGTATATAAATTTACGAATTCCATTTTTATTAAAAGAGATTATTATTAGTAGAGCCCCGCCCTAACACCAGAACCCCTAGCCCTGTCAATGATATCAAAAAGCCTGGACTTTAATTTATCGTGGGGAATGGTTGTCTATAAAGTTGAAAAGTCGCAAGTTTTTAAGCTGTTGATTCTGGTAAAATCTTGTGATTTCAAACTGTCCAAAAGTTCTTTGGAATTTCTTAGAATCCACATCTGATTCACACCACTTCTTGTTGAATACATTGTTGCACAGTACTCTTGAAGTTTTTCCTTCACTACTGTCAATATCTTACTGAGGAGTAAAGAAAACAACATGAAAACAAACGAGTCAATATATACAGATAACATTTGGATTTTCTATCCTTAACATTAAAAAACAACTCATGTGGATGGATGTGTCTGGCATCCGGACAGGTCTGTGTCCCGGGTGCATCTATCGAACAGGTTCTATTTTAACCAGGGAAGTGTCCTGTACTCGGACACGTCTAGGGCATATACGGAATTTCTGTCCTATAAACAGATCTTACAAGTAACTGTCAGGTAAAGTAATAACTTTATTAACTTGATATAAATAATATAATAATAATATAATAATAATAATAATAATAATATATACTGGACACCGTATATTTTACTAATTACAAGTTTTATTAACCTCCGCCGTACCCCTCTATCACGTCTATTTTGCACTTCTTCCTTGAGCTCCGATTGGCAACTGCCAGCTTTCTGAAGAACGCTCTGACTTAAAGTAACCAGAAGTCTCTGTCGAGACTGAAGCTCTACTGGTTTGAACTTATAGCAAAGGAATAGTAAAGTACTTAAGCAGCTGGGATTTGAAACTTTACAACAGCAATAAGTAGAATAATGACCATTGACAAAGTCTCTTTATGTTCTTAGTGTAGTCTACTTGTGTGCCAAGTTATATTGAAATCAGACCAAAACTGTAGAAGGAGTAGCATTTTGAAAGAATTTTACAGACATTTCTATTTTTAATAACCAAGGCAACACCGTTCATCAAAATTAAAAACCGATACACAGAATTATGTATCTTAGTGTATTCTACTTGTGTGCCAAGTTATATTGAAATCAGACCAAAACTGTAGGAGGAGTAGCATTTTGAAACAATTTTACAGATATTTTTATTTTTAGTAACCACGGCAACACCGTTCATCAAAATTAAAAACCGATACACAGAATTATGTATCTTAGTGTATTCTACTTGTGTGCCAAGTTATATTGAAATCAGACCAAAACTGTAGGAGGAGTAGCATTTTGAAACAATTTTACAGATATTTTTATTTTTAGTAACCACGGCAACACCGTTCATCGAAATCAAAAACCAATATATAGATTTATGTATCTTAGTGTAGTCTACTTGTGCGCCAAGTTATACTGAAATCAGACCAAAACTGTAGGAGGAGTAGCATTTTGAAAGAATTTCACAGAAATTTCTATTTTTAGTAACCACGGCAACACCGTTCATCGAAATCAAAAACCGATACACAGAATTATGTATCTTAGTGTATTCTACTTGTGTGCCAAGTTATATTGAAATAAGACCAAAACAATAGGAGGAGTAGCATTTTAAAAGAATTTCACAGAAATTTCTATTTTTAGTAACCACGGCAACACTGTTCATCGAAATCAAAAACCGATACACAGAATTATGTATCTTAGTGTATTCTACTTGTGTGTCAAGTTATATTGAAATCAGACCAAAACTGTAGGAGGAGTAGCATTTTAAAAGAATTTCACAGAAATTTCTATTTTTAGTAACCACGGCAACACCGTTCATCGAAATCAAAAACCGATACACAGAATTATGTATCTGAGTGTATTCCACTTGTGTGCCAAGTTATATTGAAATCAGACGAAAACTGTAGGAGGAGTAGCATTTTAAAAGAATTTCAGAGAAATTTCTATTTTTAGTAGCCACGGCAACACCGTTCATCGAAATCCAAAACCGATATACAGAATTATGTATCTTAGTGTAGTCTACTTGTGTGTCAAGTTATATTGAAATCAGACCAAAACTGTAGGAGGAGTAGCATTTTAAAAGAATTTCACAGAAATTTCTATTTTTAGTAACCACGGCAACACTGTTCATCCAAATCAAAAACCGATATACAGAATTATGTATCTTAGTGTAGTCTACTTGTGTGCCAAGTTATATTGAAATCAGACCAAAACTGTAGGAGGAGTAGCATTTTAAAAGAATTTCACAGAAATTTCTATTTTTAGTAACCACGGCAACACCGTTCATCGAAATCAAAAACCGATACACAGAATTATGTATCTAAGTGTATTCTACTTGTGTGTCAAGTTATATTGAAATCAGACCAAAACTGTAGGAGGAGTAGCATTTTAAAAGAATTTCACAGAAATTTCTATTTTTAGTAACCACGGCAACACTGTTCATCGAAATCAAAAACCGATACACAGAATTATGTATCTTAGTGTAGTCTACTTGTGTGCCAAGTTATATTGAAATCAGACCAATACTGTAGGAGGAGTAGCATTTTGAAAAATTGTTTACAGACAGACGGACAGACAGACGGACAGACGGACGGACGCCGGACGCATAACTATCGCATAAGCTCTTCTGGTCTCTGACCAGTAGAGCTAAAAATCAATATATAAACCATTTGAACAGCATATGGGATTTGTTATACATTTGTTGCTACAATAATTTCTTATCTAATAAATGTGCCAAATAAATTCTCAATATATCTACAAAAAAAAAAATTCATCTGATGGTTAATTTTTTTACCCCCAGCATCCTTAAGGTTAGATGATAAAAACCTTTGTTAAAAATTGAAAATAATTCGAGTCATGCTTATATGAGTATAATGAACAAGTTTTACTGCGTAGTTTTTAATTTTTCATTCAAAGTTTCACAATAACAGGATTCAAGTGAAAAAACAAAATTGTAGTACTACAGATTAACCCCCTTCCCTGAAGTCAAGCATTTTAATGCATATATACCATTTCCTATTTCTAATGCAAAATCATGCATATACCGTTTCCCCGCAATCAGTAATATTTCATGCACTTTCAAAAGTAATTTTAATTTTAAATTTACTGCCAATTCCCATATGAACCAGAAGTCTCTGTCGAGACTGAAGCTCTATTGGTTTGAACTTATAGCAAAGGAAGAGAAAAGTACTTAAGCAGCTGGGATTTGAAACTTTATAAACAGCATTAAATAGAATAATGATCGTTGATAAAGTCTCTTTATGTTCTTAGTGTAGTCTACTTGTGTGCCCAGTTATACTGAAATCAGACCAAAACTGTAGGAGGAATAGCATTTTGAAACAATTTTACAGACATTTCTATTTTTAGTAACCACGGCAACACCGTTCATCGAAATCAAAAACCGATACACAGAATTATGTATCTTAGTGTATTCTACTTGTTTGCCAACTTATACTGAAATCAGACCAAAGCTGTAGGAGGTGTAGCATTTTGAAAGAATTTCACAGAAATTTCTATTTTTAGTAACCACGGCAACACCGTTCATCGAAATCAAAAACCGATATACAGAATTATGTATCTTAGTGTATTCTACTTGTTTGCCAACTTATACTGAAATCAGACCAAAACTGTAGGAGGAGTAGCATTTTGAAAGAATTTCACAGAAATTTCTATTTTTAGTAACCACGGCAACACCGTTCATCGAAATCAAAAACCGATACACAGAATAATGTATCTTAGTGTAGTCTACTTGTGTGCCAAGTTATATTAAAATTAGACCAAAACTGTAGGAGGAGTAGCATTTTGAAAAATTGTTTACAGACAGACGGACAGACAGACAGACAGACGGACGGACGGACGCCGGACGCATTACTATCGCATAAGCTCTTCTGGTCTCTGACCAGTAGAGCTAAAAATTACCCGGACTACCCTTGGCCGCTATCGTAGCGCACTAGGATCAAGTCCGGCTGACGTAATCTACCTTGTATCCCAAGCCCGATCTTTCAAATATACATGTTCAAATAAAGTTAGCATTGTAAAAGAGTGGCCTGTACAAAAATCAATAACAAAGTATGGTCGATACAATGAACTTGTCAACAAATACAATTTATCATTGAGTCAAATGCTGACTGACGTTTTTCATACTAATTGTTAGTCCATTATTTATACACTTAATTGATGACGGATTTTTCCGTTATTTCCCGATCATGACAAGGAGCAAACTGCGGGTGTGACCGGTCAGCAAGGAATGCTCACTCCTCCATGAAACCTGATCCCACCTCTGATGTTTCGGAGGTCCGTGTTTGTTCTGCTCCTATTTTGTATAGCTTTATGGACTTTGATATTGAATACTACAATTTGGAAGGAAAATCTGAAATGTTCCATATCCATTTAATTTGTTTGAGGCTGAGTGGACTTAAGGGAAAGAAATTATGCAGCGAAAATTGACTTTAAAGAGAGAGGCTATTGACCTTTGACCTAGAAACTGCACATTCACTGACCAAAGGCACTCTGTGAGTAAAGTATGAGCAACATTGGACATTTGGATTAATAGGAGTGAAAATATGCTCCGAACAAGGATTTTCACATAATTTTGCTATGGTCTTAACCTTCGACCTAGAAACATGGTTCAAGGTCACTGCACACCCTTCACCCAAAGGCACTCTGTGAGTGAAGTATGAGCCTAATTGGATCAAGGGTAGAGAAGATATGCTCCGAACAAAGTTTTCTCATATAACTTTGCTATGAACTTACCCTTTGACCTGCTCCTGGGTACAAGTAAACTAACTAAGTACATAGCTATGATGAACAAGAGTGCCTCTTCCAGATTTGTGAATTTATGGCCCCAGGGTCAGGAGTTCTGGTGTTAGAGTGGGGCTCTATTGATTTTATAGTGAAAATGCATTAATTCTTTGAAAATCTTCTTCTCTGCTCCTGGGTATGAAATAAGCTTACCAAGCACATAGTTATGATGAGCAAGAGTGCCTCTTCCAAAATTGTGAATTTTATGGCCCCAGGGTCAGGGGTTCTGGTGTTAGGGTGGGGCTCTATTATATAAATAGTGAAAATGCATTAATTCTTTGAAAATCTTCTTCCCTGCTCCTGGGTACTAGGTAAACTAATTAAGTATATAGATATGATGAACAAGAGTGCCTCTTCCAGATTTGTGAATTTTATGGCCCCAGGGTCAGGAGTTCTGGTGTTAGGGTGGGGCTCTATTGATTTTATAGTGAAAATGCATTAATTCTTCTTCTCTGCTCCTGGGTATGAAATAAGCTTACCAAGCACATAGTTATGATGAGCAAGAGTGCCTCTTCCAAAATTGTGAATTTTATGGCCCCAGGGTCAGGGGTTCTGGTGTTAAGGTGGGGCTCTATTGGTTATATAGTGAGAATGCATTTATTCTTTGAAAATCTTCTTCTCTGCTTCTGGGTATTAAACAAACTAAGTACATTAGTTATGATGAGCGAGAATTCCTCTTCCAAAATATGAATTTTGTGGTCCCAGGGTCAAGGGCTCTGGTGTTAGGGCGAAGCCCTATTGATTATATAGTGAAAATGCATTAATTCTTTGAAAATCTTCTTCTCTGCTCCTTGGTATTAAATAAACAATGTAAGTGCATAATTATGTTGAGCAAAAGTGCCTCTTCCAAATTGTGAATTTTATAGCCCCAGGGTCAGGGATTCTATTGTATATATAGTGAAAGTGCATTAATTCATTGAAAATCTTCTTCTCTTCTTCTGAGTATTAAATAAACTTACTAAGCATTAATTCTTTGAAAATCTTTTCCTTTGCTCTTGGGTTTTATGCCAATGATCCAAGTATATATATTTATGATGAAGAAAGGTGCATCTAGGAAAATGGTTAATTTTACGCCCCATCCCCTGGGTCGGGGTGGGGGTGGTGGTTACATAGTCTGAAAATAAATTAATGCTTTGAAATCTGCTCTTTGGTATTAATCATGTTAATCAACCATTTTATGATAAAATTTGCAAAATTTTGAAATATATGGCCCCAGGGTCAGTGGTTTCTTTTGGGTGAGGTGCACAACTTGTTATGAAGTGGAAGTGCATTTTCTTTGTTACTCTGATCTACCTCTGGGTATTAAGTAAGTAGAATAAGCATGTTAAGTCTATAATTATCATGGTAAGCAATGGTGCCTCTTTCAAAATTGTGAATTGCAAATTTCATGGCCTCTGGTTTAAAACACGAACCAAATTTAATTGTTTGAAAGTTTTTACATGATACTCAGGTGACCTATAATGCCCGTGGGCCTCTTGTTCATATAATTGCTATGACCTTGACCTTTGACCCAGAAACATGGTTTAAGGTCACTGCACACCGGTTACCCAAAGGTCTCTGTTGGTGAAGTATGAGCCAGATTGGGCCAAGGAGAGAGAAGATATGATCCGGACAAGGATTTTTCTTATAATTCTGCTATGTCCTTGACCTTTGACCAAGAAACATGGTTCAAGGTCACTGCACACTGGTTACCTAAAGGCACTCTGTGGGTGAAGTATGAGCCAGATTGGGCCAAGGAGAGAGAAGATATGCTCAGGACAAGGATTTTTCATTAAACTCTGCTATGACCTTGACCTTTGAGAGAAGATATGCTCCGTACAAGAGATCTCGGACGGACACACTGATCACTATAGGGCGTCTGCAGAGCGGGGCCCTAATTATAAAAGATCCACCCCTTTGTATCCCTAACTGCACACCTGTACATAGATAATGAATTAAAAAGTGGTGTGAATCAGATGTGGATACTAAAAAATTCTAAAGAACTTTTGGACACTTTGAAATCACAAGACTTTCCAAAATTCAACAGCTTAAAAACTTACGACTTTTCAACTTCGTACACAACAATTCCACCGGTCACGGTAGCCTAGTGGTAGAGCGTTCGCTTCGTGATCGGGAGGCCCGGGTTCGATTCTCGTTCGCGGCGCTGCGTCATACCTAAGACGTAAGCAAAGGTAGTGACTGTTCCTTCGCCAAGCGCTCGGCACTAGAAGTGAAAGTCACGGGTCCTTCGGATATGACCTTAAAAACGTAGGTCCCGTGTCACAGTAGGCGCTGGCACGATAAAGAACCCTCACTGCTCAATGGCCCTGAGTGCCGAGTATAGGTCTAAATTTGAAGCCCTTCACCGGCATACGGTGACGTCTCCATATCAGTGAAAAATTCTCAAGAGGGACGGTAAACAATATATAATCAATCAATCACAACAATTCCCCACGACAAATTAAAATCCAGGCTTTTTGATATCATTGACAGCTGCTTCTTCAATAACAAGAGGCCCAAGGGCCTTATAGGTCACCTGAGCATTATGCAACAACTTTCCAGTGATTGAACTTGATTCATGTTTTAAGCCAGATGCTATGGCATTCACAATTTTGAAAGAGGCATCATTGATCATCATAACTATACACTTAGCAGTTGCTTAGTTTGGTTACTTAATACCCATACGCAGGGTAGAGGAACAAAAAATGCATTTCGACACATGAACCCTGACCCTTAGGCCTAGATCCACACATTGCACAATTCGTGAAAAGGCATCCCTGCTTTTCAAAAATATTTTATTAATACCAAGGAGCCGATTTTAAGCAATTCATTCATTTTCAGTATATAAGTACAGCCCCCCTCCCTCTATGGTACCCCTGACCCTGGGGCCTTGAAATTCACAATTATGGAAGATTAGGAACCTTGCTCATCATAACTATATAGGTAGTTCATCTGCTTCATACCCAGGAGCAGAGAAGAAAATTTACAAAGATTTAATGTATTTTCACTATACAATCAATAGAGCCCCGCCCTAACACCAGAACCCCTGACCCTGGGGCCATAAAATTCACAAATTTGGAACAGGCATTCTTGCTCATCATAACTATGTACTTAGTTTATTTAATACCTAGGAGCAGAGAAATTTTTTTTCAAAGAATTCATGTTTTTTCACTAGAAAATAATCAACAGAGGCCCGCCCTAACACCAGAACCCCTGACCCTAGGGCCATAAGATTCACAATTTTGGTAGAGGCTCTCTTGCTCATCATCACTATGCACCTAGTTAGTTTATTTAATACCTAGGAGCAGAGAAAAAGATTTTCAAAGAATTCATAATAATTTATATAAATGATCCTATAAATAAATTATCCCAAATTTTGGGTCAGGCATGAGCTCCGTAATGGTTATAAGTCCAAAACTGTCCATTATGTCAGATATTAGACAACCCGAGGCGCGTTGGCGCCGAGGAGAGTCTTATATCCGACATAATGGTCAGTTTGAGGCTTATAACTTACTTAAACCATTTCACAACTGTCGAACACCTTCCATTGTTAACTTATTGGACAGTCACAGGTAAGGTCTCCTTCTGCTTGGATGACTACCTGGCACTGTTCATCAAGTAAGGCCAAAGAAAACCAGTTTTGGTTTTTCTTCTGTCTTTCAAAATAGCAGAAATCATAGAGAGGTGTTTTATATCGATAAATATGAACATTAACTTTGTTTTGTCTTATTTATCCGCATTGCGACATTTTTTTTATATATACTACGCATGCGTAAAAGTCAGTTCTACTAAATTCTTGACAATTTATTCATTTTTAACACAACGACCACGGATGACGACGTACATTTTAACTTTGAAAAAAAAGACCTTCAGAATTGGATGTTTTGACGATTTATCGATTACACCAATATGCCTCAATTCAAGTTTTCTACTGTGAAATCCGGATATATATTCTTATGTTTCGGAATTTGCAAGAAACAGTTTCCCGTTAACAGGTAATTTTTGTAAAGCAATAGAATTTGAAGGATTTTACTCAAACAACTCTTTAAGCATTTTCTATGAAATTGGGAGATTATTTCTGATGTATTTTTTTAAAAATGCAACACTTTCTCTTTTGTGTGCAGGTTTCGAACAACGACAAACAACGACAGACACTCGCTCAAACAATGCAGGACTAGGTGGACAAATGGTCATAAATTACCGAACAAAATTACAGATTCTGTTGGAATTTCGCGAGCGAAATATTGTGCTAAATGCGGAAAAAATGGATATTTAAATATTAAGCAAAAAGCCCAAGGTTGTGTGTAAGAAAACGCATGCTGCTTCTCATTCATCGTTTGTGTCCCTTGGATTCTATATATGTTCCGTGGCTCATTGTTAAAATAATCTATTATATAGCAATGAACGGTGAAATTAGGAAATTTATGATCGGAGCCACGGATGCGTCTACAATAATGAATCTGAGACATTCAATTCACTGTGGATTTTCTGTGCCATTTTCAATAGGATTTTTGTGTGAAATATTAACATTTAACGCTACTAATTTCCTACATTGTTCATATTAAAGTGTTTGATTTGTCATTGCCTTTTAACCGGTCACGGTAGCCTAGTGGTAGAGCGTTCGCTTCGTGATCGGGAGGCCCGGGTTCGATTCTCGTTCGCGACGCCGCGTCAAACCTAAGACGTAAACATAGGTAGTGACTGTTCCTCCGCCAAGCGCTCGGCATTAGAAATGAAAGTCACGGATCTTTCGGATACGACCTTAAAACGTAGGTCCCGTGTCACGGTAGGCGCTGGCACGATAAAGAACCCTCACTGCTCAAAGGCCCTGAGTGCCGAGTATAGGTCTAAATTTGAAGCCCTTCACCGGCATACGGTGACGTCTCCATATGAGTGAAAAATTCTCGAGAGGGACGTTAAACAATATACAATCAATCAATCAATCATTGCCTTTTAAGTGCTGTTTATTTATTTGCCTCGCCCTTTGTTCTCATTTGAATGTTACCTGTACCTGTTCAATAAGTTGAATCTTATTGATTGGTAACTTATTGGACGGGGTGCAGGACATTAACAAATTTATTGAACCAGGTTTAACAAAAGATAACGTCACAAAAATGTTTTAACATTAATTAAAGTGTTGTGCTGATGCTTCCGTCCTGGACTGCAGGAGACGGTCGGTGGTCGGGACACACGCGGACACGAGGCTCTCTGAAGTAAGGGGACATCAACACTGCCAATTCATGCAGGAGTGAGATGGCTCGTACCTCGAACTATTCGGTTCCACAACACTCCTCCCCGTTTTATTTAAATCCCTCCTATAAAGCTTAAAGTGGTTAGTCTGGGCCAGCATTAGCAAGCCACAAAATACAAATTAATTGAAAAATCGATTTTAAATGAATGCCTGAAAAGGAACTATAGTAACATATTTGCAGATATAAACATTCTGGCCTTAGAATAATGATGTACTTGCTCAGGACAAGTCATAATCTGCCAATGCCTTTGGCAGTCTAACATGGCGACGCTCCCTTGAGTTGGCTCTTGAAGCAGGGCTTGAGTCAAAAGTGGTTGTAGGATTATCATCTGAATTGTTGGGAGCTCTTGAATCTTGATTTAGAATGTTTCCCCTCTGGTCGCCATATAGGTTTCCTAGGTACCATTCACCTTCCTCTTCCTCCTCTTCTTCTTGTGACGGTTCGGCTGTTGTTACTGTGTCTCAATCTAGTCAGCCACACTGGGATGTCACGGTCAGAACATTTCTTCAATCTATCATGATGGACCACTTTCTCCTTTCGCCGATTCTTTATGCGATAAAGGACTGGTGACAACTTCTGAGTCACAACAAATGGGCCACTCCAAGGTTTTTATAGCTTTTTAGATTGTCCTATTTTTGTTGATGAATCTATTATGTAGATCAAATCTCCAACATATATGTGTGGTTGTGAAGCCGCATATCAAAGGTCCGTTTTTGACGCATTTGTGCACTATGTAGGTTTTCTCTGGAAATTGTATGGACCTGAGACATTACTTCTTCTATCTCCTCCACATAGTCAGATGGTACTCGAGGCTGTTGATTTTCACCCAAACCCATCATGATGTCTACAGGTTGTAGAATATCTCGCCCTAACATCATTTTGTTGGCGGAAAATCCGGTTTGTCTGTTCACAGTGGCCCTTATAGCACCAGCAATGAGTTGCAAATGCCGATCCCAATGTCGCTGGAAACGAACATTCTTTAAATAGCAACGGATCGACTGTAAGACAGTTCTATTGTACCGCTCTATTTGTCCATTCGCACATGGTTTGTATGGAGTTGTGCGTGTTTTTGTGATCTCTAGCATTTTACATAGTCTTAGGAATAAGTCACTCATGAAGTTTCTACCTTGAACCGAGTGGGTCTGAAGAGGAAACCCCATTCTTGCAATGAATCCTTCCGCCAAAGACAAAGTCGCTTGTTCTGCTCCTTGGTTAGGGATGGCATAGCATTCTAGCCACTTCGTAAACTGATCAGTCATCATTACAATGTAGCGATTCCCTACAGCTGATTCTTTGAATGGTCCTAGAATATCTATATGTATTCTTTCCATGGGGATGCCTGCATGGAACTGGCCAAGTGGAGCTTTTGGTTAAATGTGGGGCTTTTCACTTGTACTGTACTCTCTGCAAGACTGACCATAATTTTTGCAGTCCTGGGTTACACCATATCAAATGTATTTTGAGCGCAGTCTCTGCAAGGTCTTCTGCTACCCATGGTGACTTGCGCATTTGGAATCATGGCAGCCTGCCATCACTGTATCTCTTAGCACTTTTGGAACAAGCAGCAGTGGTGTCTTAGATGTTGTATCATCATCAAATAAGATGAAGTAAAGCACTCCATCAACAGTTGTAAGTTGCTCTTTTGAGCTCCACCAGTGTTTTACAGCTGGACTAGCAAGAGAAAGCTCTATTTCACTCGGACCACATTCTGTTTTCCAACGAAGAAGATATTTTAGATCCTGATCGTTTTCTTGCGCTTCCCTCAATTCCTTGTGACTAAACCCTTTTGACCAGTTACATCCAACGGTGACCTTATCTGATTTAGAATCCTCTGAGCACAATTCTGTTTGTGCCGTACGGACAGCAAGTGGAACAACATCATCGATATCCTCACCAAATCTACTCCATTGTTCATGGACTTTCTGACAGTACTTACATCCACCACAAGGCAGCTCACTGATATCCTTTCCAGCATCATAGCAGCCACACGGAGGATCTATCGTAGGTATCCTTTAGAGTCCATCGGCATTGCTGTGTGCTTTCCCACTGCGGTGCTGAATAGTCATATTGTACTGCGACAGTTCTTCCAACCATCTCGCAAGTTGACCCTCCATATTCTTGAAACCCAGGAGCCATGCTAAGCTGTGGTGGTCTGTGTGAACAATGAAGGGTCGTCCGAGGAGGTAGAAGACGACAATGGCAAGTAGTTTCTTCCTTGTTACACAGTAACGTCTTTGGGTAGCTGATAAGATTTTACTTGCATAGCTTATAAGTGCCTCTTTTTCATTCTGTACTTGTGATAATTCTGCACCTAATGAATAATCCGAGGCATCCGTGTCAAGTATGAATAAACCATCCGGCTTAGAGAATGCTAATATGGCTGGCTCTGATATTGCCTTTCTAAGAGAATGAAAACTATAGTCTTGTACTTCATCCCAAACAAATGTGCTTTTGGATTTGGTAAGGTCATACAATGGGGAGGCCAGGGCAGCATAATTCTTGATGTGTTCTCTGTGATAATTCATGTATCCCATGAAAGTCTCCACAACTTTTCGGTTTCTAGGTACAGGCCACTGGGCTACACACTGTATACTATCCCTGGTTACAGATACACCTTTGTCACTAACAATTCTACCCAAAAACTGTATTTCTTTTCTAAACATACAGCATTTCCTAGGTTTTAATTTTAAATTATGTTGTCTAAACCTGGTAAGAATAGCTCGGAGGTTGAGAGGATGGTTGTCGAAGGAAGTCCCCAGCACAATTACATCATCCAGACAGGCAAAGCATTCTCTCCAATTTAATCCATGCAGAACACGCTGGATCATTCTTTGAAATGTGGCTGGACTGTTACATGTGCCAAATGGCATTCTAACAAACTCAGACAATCCATATTTTGTTATGAAGGCCAGTTTATGACGGTCATTTGGGTCCACTTCTATTTGGTACTGTAAATCACTTTTTATACGCGAGAACTTTATTTACGCGTAATTTCGCGAGACTCTCGAAAATAAAGTTCTCGTGAATAAAATGTTCTAAATTAGAAAGGTTACCTTACGATACCCTGATATAGGGTTTGGCAAATAAACTAAAGCCGAGAAGGCAGAAGAAATATTTCCGGTTTGCAGAGTCAACATTTGCGTTAAAGATTTAATTTTAAAATAACATGCAGTTACATATTATAAAAATATCATATAATCACATAAAATAAATAATTATGGTTATCAAAGTAAAACGAGCAGTGGCATCACATCACATAATTAAAATCTTTCAAAATTATTTAGCTGATAAAAAAATGAACATAATCGAAAATGGACGTCTCTAGAAAATTTAAAATAATGTTTTTGAAATAGATCTAAAAGAATATCCCAGGCAGATTAATTTTTCACGTACGTGGGTGTCAATCCAAAATTGACGCCTTTCGCCAACCAGTTATACTAGGAGTACTCATTTCTGCCGACTAATCTGATAACTGACACATGATTTCATTTTATTAAAGAATAGACAAAAGGGACTCTGTTACACATGAATGGATTCACCTTACACCAAACGGTGATTAGCTGTTACTCTCTCTCTCTCGAATACTTGTAAAAAAAAAAAAACACGGGAAGTAACTCATAACAAAAAGTCCAACTATGGAGAATCTCTCTCTCTTTCTCTCTCTTGCATACTTGTATAAAACGATTAAGAACCAGATTGAAATGAACAATTTCAGCTTTTTACAATGCTTAAAATATTTAAAGCAGATTTCTTTTCGATATTCCAGTATTAACAGGTCGAGGAAACTATTTTCTGTGACGTCGGAATAAATTTACATGTTAAGTGAGGAATCAACGTGACTGACAAATCGACCAATCAGCTCAACGAGTTGCATTATGGTCTACTACAAAAATACTACACGTGTGTTTCTAAAAGGCCCAATTTTTTAAATCACTCTCGGAAAAAACATGCATTTTTCCAAGAATTTTACACACTTAATACAATATGAACACCATTATCTACTAATTCCATGCTCACATTTATATACAAATGATTTAAATGATAAAAATTAGGGTTTTCTCCACTCCATTGTACAAGTCCGTTTGTTGACAGCTTTCCCCGTGACAGTGATTTCAGTGAAAAGTCAATTTCACGTGACTATTCCTTGGTCCAAAAACAATCAACTCTGAGGTGTGCTCACATATTGTCAATGCCAACGTATAGAACTACGAAATATTTGCTACTGACGTTCTATGATCAATGTGCAAAGGGGTTTATATAACAGGTAAATAATTCTAAAAAAGTGCAACTTAAGTGTTTTTCTTCTTTGTTTATAAAATGCAACTTTTAATTTCTAGTAACAAATAACTGAGCAACAATTAAATAAATATAAACAGTAACATGGCAAATTAACGAATACATCGAGTTAAAGAACTTGTCTTATTTACTTGTGATGACTTTGTGAGCGGTATTTCAGAGTACTATTTAACAAGGATAACTTACTTTGTTAATGTGAGCATGGGGAATCTCAATTAGTACCCAATTTTCGTATTTTTCATAACACATTCCAAAAAAATTGTTAGCTGACTTTCCTGCAGTCGTTTGAAATCGCGTCCTAAATTTCCCTGAACCACGTGTTTGTAGTAAAAATAAACATGTAGTAGACCATCATGCTTTTCGGCTCATTCACTGGATTGGACATTGTTTGCTGTGAACACCTCTGTGCGCAATCGCAACAATATCCATATAAGATAGTTTCCTCGACCTGATTAAAACACAAGACAAACAACTCCTATAAGTATAAATTATATTCATTCAACAATATACGGTAAACACGGGAAGTAACTCTTATATGCAAATAGTCGAAACTACGGAAAATTCTTTATCAGTGATTCGCGAAAATTATGTTTCGCGAATAAATACACTACTCTATACTCGCGAAAATAAGATATCGCGAAATAAAAGCGATCTACAGTAATAGCCTTGAGCCATATCCAGTGTGCTTAAGAAGACATTTCCACTTAAGGTATCCATGCATTCCTCAATATTTGGGAGGGGAAATGCATCTTTTTTGGTAAGGCTATTTACTTTCCGGAAGTCAACACAGTACGGCACAGTGCCATCTTTTTTGCGCACCAGCACTGGTTCAGAAGCCCATTCTGACTTGGATGGAACTATGACTCCATTATCTAATAAATTCTTCAGGTGGGCTTCCTCTTCCTTGTCAAACCCTAGTGGTGTACGTCTAAGTTTGGCATGAACTGGTTGTGAATCCCCTGTGTTTACTTTATGTGTGATTCCTTTGAAAAGGCCTATGTCCATGTCACCTGCTGCAAAAACATCCTGAAATTCAATGAGTAGGTCATGTACCTTGTTAGCCTGGTTCTGGGAAAGATTCTCAATTGATCTCTTTTCCAAGTCTACCAGATAGCTAGGTAGGTGTTTGAATGTCTTACAACTGTATCCCTCATCCTGAATTTGCCCAGGGCCCTCAATCACTCCATCAAATGGTGTTGCTCTTCCAAGAACATGATTTTTTGGCAAGATTACTCAATGAGCTGACACATTTTTGAGCAAGATAGGCACATCAGCATATTCTTGTTGTGTTATAGCATAAGGAGAGAGTAACCCTTTTATGCTTCTAGATGATTGTATTAGAACTTCCTCGGCTTGAAGTTTTATTCCTTGAATGCTTATACTTTTGTCATTGAGGTCAATCAGAGCATTGTTGGCACTAAGGAAGTCAAGACCAATAATCACTTGATCTTTGTCTGCAACTATAATGGGCCATTTAAATTGAATCCCTTCAACTTCAATGTTGGCATCATTTGAGTAGTTAGCTTTTAACCAACTCTTCTCTCCTACACCCTTAAGAGTCACCTCCTTACCTATGTTTAAAAGTGGAGTCAACGAGTTTGCAAACTCTCTATTTATGACCGATATTTGTGCTGCTGTATCTACAATGGCCTTTTCTGGTTTTCCATTAATTTTCACACTGATCATCAAATTTTGTGGTTCTATTTTGCATTGATAGAGTCTCATATCAAACTAGTGCTAATTGTAACGGGGACCGTTACAGATGTTCCCCAAACGCTCCCCATGTCCCTTATCGTGCCTTATTCCTCTAAGACCTTTTATAAATATGCTAAGTATCCCAGGATTTCATTTAAGAATATAAAGGTTACAATGATATCAACTATCAACGATATATTGTTTAACGTTTTGTATGCGCGCACACGTACATGTACATGCATATGCAAGATGATTATGGCATGTTGATTAAGCGATTAACATATCTTTCTATCCCGCGAATCAAAGAAAAAAATACATATATAAATTTACCATTTTTCAAGCATATGTCATATTCTTAATATATCGATTCATATTTTATTTCTCTATTTATTTTAACCTCGGGCTCAAAGTTGGTTTTATTCCGACGACAAGGCAGGGTTAAAGTCGACTAAGGGTATCACGCCAATACCTAACCAATCAAAATGAACTTATTCAATAGTAGTTCCATACATGGAAAAGGGATTTTCCTTTCTGTTCAGAATTTTTTTAATATTTCCTCTCAGGCCATTTTGACAACTCTGATACCTGTGCCTGGTAAATTTTATAGACTTTGTAAATAAATATATAAAGGTTTTTTGACCGGAACTATTCATTTTTTCCAATGCATAGGGGGCTACTCTCTGGGTTTTACAAGAGATGTTTAAAAAGACATTCGTGTCAGCTAATATGACCTATATTGTTTAACACCTTCTTATTAATATTTTTTTAATGAATGCAAATATCTGATTATTTTACGAAGGAGCGTACATGTATATTGATTTTTAATATACCGAAAATCGCTATTTCTGGGGATTGCGTAATTCTAAAAAAAAAAAATTCAAATAAATTTCAAAGGTAAATTAAACTAGTGCTAATTGTAACGGGGACCGTTACAGATGTAATAAACGCTCCCCAACTCCCTTTTGGTGCCATATTCCCTGTAAGCTTCATTAAATAAGACAAACTCTATGCATCTGAGATTTTAACAACATTTACAAAGAAGTGTACAAAAATCATTTAAACTTTAGTATTGCACGCGTGCACATGTGAATGCATTTGCGTGTGATCACCATATCATCTTGTCTACACAATCTATATTTTTAATACACTGAATATTAAAGTATTTCATCCAAAATTATTTAAAAAATACGCTCATTCAAGTGTATGTTTGATTTTACTCATTTCACGTGCACGCACGTGCATACATGAGCATGGTGACCATACCTTCTTGTAGAAGTCAATTACATCTATTCATGTTCTAAATTCCACCCCGTTTGGGTGAAAACTAAGGGAGTTATAGCTGTTTAAAGTTTCAGCCAATCAGATTGCAGCACATGTACACGCACGTGTATGCATGTGCATGGTGACCATACCTACTTGTAGAAGTCCATTATATCTATCTATGTTCCAAATCCCATCCTGTTTGGTTGAAAACCAAGGGAGTTATAACTGTTTAAAGTTTCAGCCAATCAGATTGCAGCGCACGTGCATGCACGTGTTTTCATGATAATTGCTTTATTTCATGTTGTAGGATATCCTAATACATTGCTATGTGCAAAATTTCAAAGGATTTCGTCAAAAAACAAGAAAGATATTGAGACTTTAGTTGCAGCCAATCAGAGCAAAGTGCACGTGCATGCGCGTGAGATCTTGCTATTTTCACCATGTCGTCATGTCTATACTACTAATATATCCTCACATTATGAGTTTCAAAGCATTTCATCTAAAAATAGAACGGTTGTGGCTATATCTATTATGTTGGTCATTTCACGTGTTGCACGTGCACGCTCTTGCAAGCACGTGCGCGCAAAATGACCTTGATTCCGCAAATCTACATAACATGTCTACTAACCCTAAAAAGATTTTACCTACATCGGACGAACAGTTTACAAGATCATTCCCGGACAAAAAAGTTCCAGGAAGAAGAAGAAGAAGAAAAGAATAATAATAATAATAAGAAGAAACAGAGATAAAAACAATATGTTCCCCAACTTCGTTTGGGGAACATAACAAAGGATGCTTGGTATTAAAATATTATTTCAAATCAGTAGAATTGAATGCTATTAACGACATCTGAATAAATAGGCTATAAAAGGCTTATATGCCAACTTTGGTCATCTGCACTTTAATTTTAAACACGACAGGATTTGTAATTTTTTCTGTATAAATTAATAATTTCTATATACTTTGGAAACTCAAATGAAATATTTTAATACACTTTCCTCGAGCTCTTTTCTGCAGTTTTCCTGAAATTTTATGTGGGCCCGAGGTGTTATTTGAGTTTAACAGTGATTCTCTACGTTGCCATTAATTTGATTTGTTTTTGTGTGTGATGTGGGGGTGGGGGGTGGGGGTTATTTTTATTCTTAACCTATTTAACGTTGGAGTTGAATCTTGTATCTTATTCCAAGAACTTAAGATTGATTGTGACATTTGGATGAAAGGTCAAGGTCATTAAAAACCACCACCTCTTTAACTTCTAACCTGTCAACCGAAATAAACTCTGAAAGGTGTTTCTAGATACATGTACATGTACTTCATGTTTCTTTTTACCCTTGGGTCAAGGACAAAGGTTAAGGTCGATTTCAAGTTCAAAGGTCAAGGTGATTTTGGTAAATAGCTAATATCAACATTTTATTCAGGTTACCAGTGACCTTTACCTAATTTCAAGGTCAAGGGTAAAAAGATCTGCATGCTTCAGTATGTTACATGTCTTGACATTTAGAAGTTCTTAATTCTGCATGAACATCAAACACTCAAGTATACCGTCTTTTAATACATTGTGTGCGGTCGCATGTGCATGCACGTCCATGCATTTACTTTTGATAGTAGTATAATGTAGGCAATCATTATATCTATTCATATTTGAAATTTCACCCTGTATTATTGAGAACCAAGAAAGTTGTAGGCATTTAAAGTTTTAGCCAATCAGATTGCAGCACACGTGCATGTGCGTGCGTTCATGATTATTCTTATATATCATGCTGTAGATCTTCATAATGTAAGACTATGTTCAAAATTTCAAAGGATTTTGTCAGAAAACAAAATAGATATTTAGACTTTTAGTTTCAGCCAATGGCAGTGAAGGGCACCTGCATGCGCGTGAGATCTTGCTATTTTGACCATGTCATCATGTCTATACTACTATTATATCCTTATATTATGAGTTTTAAAGCATTTCATCCAATATTTAAAAAGTTACGGCTAAATCTATTATATTGGTCATTTCACGTGTTACACGTGCGCGCACATGCACGCACGTGCGCGCAAAATGACCTTCGTTCCGCACATCTACATAACATACCTAGTGACCCTAAAAAGGTTTCACCTAGATCGGATGAGTAGTTTACGAGAACACTCGCGGACAAAAAAGTACCGGAGAACAAAGAAAAAATTCAGAAAAAGTAAAAACAATATGTTCCCAAACTTCGTTTGGGGAACATAATTAGGGTTTATTTTAGCTCGCGGGGATGGTGATCTTGATTTACGCTGCTGCTTGCAGTCCTTTGCAAAATGACCTTTTTCCCCACAATTATAACAGGCACCTTCTTTAACTGGAGAGGATGATCTGGATTGAGTTGTTGTCCTCTGGGGGGATCTTGAATGGTTTGAAATGAGTCCAATAAGTTTGTCAATCTTGGTGTTGGTTGCTTCCAGACCTAGTTTCAAAGAATCAACATCTGCAGTAAGCTTGTCAACACGACTCTGGGGACGAACTGTACGTGACCTAAATTCAGGCTCCTCGTCACTGTCACTGTATGCATCATCGAACTTTCCTGACTTCGGGTTTACAGACTACCAGAATTAGCCTTTGGTTATTTATTGCTGCTTTGACCTGTTGTAGTAGGCGCGTAGCATCGTTTTTGAAAGTGGGGGGGGGGGGGGCAAACAGAGAAATTTTTTTTACATACCTGAAAAAGTTGACAAGCAAAATAACAAATTGTCCAAAGTCGAAAATCCTATTTCGTGTGTGTTTGTGTGTGTGTGCAAGGGGGGGGGAAAAAGTGTAGGTAGGTAAACTTTTTCTCAGTGTCAACTACTTTCACTACCAATTCTAATACTACATTTTCGGTACATCACTAAAAGTAGGGGGGCCACCAGGCTTTCTATTAACATTTCCTATAGTATAAGTAAGGTTGGGAAAAAAAGTGGGGGGGGGCATGCCCCGCCTGATCCCCCTGTTGCTACATCCCTGTGTAGTGCACTTTCTAACGTTGTTGGATTTATATCCATAGCCGTTAATGCCGCACGCTTGTTCTCGATGCCTTTGAGGAAAGTATCAGTGGCAATAGTGTCTATAACACTTTCTGGGGCGTCCGGGTATCCCTCTGCAACCATTTCCTGGACTATTTCTGCGAATTCCTCAACTGTTTTATTTTCCTGTTTTATGTCTTAGAGTTTTCTCCAAACAGTCAATGGTGGTTCTTTTTGACCGAATCTAGACTTGAATTTCCTGCATAGGTCCTTGTAGTTATTTTGGACTGGTTTGCCACAGGTGCAATAGAACTTAAGTGCTTTGTCTCTTAAGGACTCAATAAGTCTCTCGAAGCGTTGATCCTCAGACCATTTATATCTGTCTGCAATCCTATCAAACTGGGCTTTGAATGGGCACCATTCACTGCGTCCGTCAAATGTAGCCATCTTAGGAGGAGGGGGTCCATCGATGTGTGTGCTAAATGGGCAAGATTGTTTCAAGCCACTATTAGCACCACTCGTAGAAGTTATTTTCCCAGATTTAGTTTGTGATATACTGCTAGTTGGGCCAAGCTTAGCCAAGCCACTGTCAGCAGAAACACAACTTGCTACTCCCCCACTGGCTTCTGCTCCTAGAGTATTTGTCTCCAGCTTTTAACTTTTTTTCTGACAGTTTTCTTTCCAGTTTTCCCATCATTTTAGTCAATCTGTTAATCTCTTCTTCATAATTTTCTGCATAGTTTTATGGTGCTCATGAACTTGACTGATTTTCATGCCAAACTCCTTCGCCACATTGTCCAATGCCTTTTTATGTTCTCCATTTTGTCTCTCCTTGATAAGAGTCCACAAGTGTAGTTGGGATTTCAAAAGAGATTTGTTCTGCATACAACACTTCTGTATTGTGGATGCTGTGTTATGCAGGTTTTCTTCAATATCATTCATGGTGATATAACCTTTTTTATCTCTTAGTTTAATGATGGCTGCTGCTCGTTGGGCACCAATGCCCTCCAAGGTTATGAGCTCATCTATGGAGGCAGTATTTAAGTTTATAATATTTGTAATTTTGTTCCACATAGGTTCAAAAAAAGCTTAACTCTTCTTCGGGTACAAGAATGTCTAAAAACATCTTCATCTAGAGTCTTGAAACAGTTCAAATTAATGTCATCTGTTACACGTTTTGTCCAGATGAGGGCTAAGTCTGTGTCTGCATGAATGCCGTCGTAGTACGCCGCAAATTTATAGGACACTCGTACTCTAGGAGAACCGCCCTTCTTTTTATTTGTATCCTTTCGACGTCTCTTTAGATCACAGTTAAAAGGTAGAGTTCTTTCATTGATGCTGGGATTAATTTCTCTGAGTGCACAATTTAGCTGTTCAACCTGCCTACAAATCTCTATATCATGCACCTTAAATGAATCTGGGTCAGTATGAACTTTGAACTTGTTGCAAGCAAAAATAGAAAAGCAGGGCACCTCAATAAATTTGATTTTAAGTTTGAATACTGTTTACCTATCATTGCAACAACTCTATGATATTGAGACAATATATGTTCAACTACAGTATTATCCCAAGACCTAACTCTTGTGAATTTTCCCTCTTTAACAGATATGTCGCAAGTACCTAAACAAATATAGATTAAATACTTTTTAGTGCTATTTCTCTTCAAGTGATTTTCTAGAAAATCTACAGCAGGGGCTGAACGCCAGCCCGGTTCACACCAAAATTCAACAAAATTTAGTTCTATCTTTCTTTTGATTGCAAATCCCTTGCTATCTGACAAAAGGACGGGCTTGTAATAAAGACTGCCTTTTCTATGAGATGCTTTTCTCCTCAAGAAATTATCTAGTTTGGGCTTTGACAGTGACATAAAATAAATAAATTGTTATATTTCTTGTGATAAAAAGGGGGGATCATATAAGCTGAACCTAACTTGAATTAAAACCTGAAATTATCCAAAAACAAAAAATATCACTGTGCGAAAATTAATCAACTATGATGACAACTGCGTTCCGGACCTAGCCTAGATTCGCGCCAAAATGACAGTTTACCAAACACTAAAAAATATTAAGATTTTATACAATGTGATATAACAAGCACTTAAATCAAACCTTTAGCAGCAAGTTTCTTTTAGTTTTATCAGTGAAAAAAATTAAGAAAAAGACGAATGACAAATCTAGCGCGAATTTCCTCCACTATTCCTACTGGGGGTGAAATCCACAAAACTTGCAAATTCCGGCAGAAAAGATAAACGGTAAATAAGCGGGGTCAAATATTATCACTTCTGACAACAATGTTGTGCTGATGCTTCTGTCCTGTACTGCAGGAGACGGTCGTGGTCAGGACACACGCGGACACGAGGCTCTCTGAAGTAAGGGGACCATTCTCTATCCAGAGTTGTCTTCCGCTACGCTCACAACACCTCTGTCAACGCTCGTTGTACAAGATTCTTGTACAAATTTTAAACAGCGAAGATTCGAAATTTAAATGATAATTAATTATTGTAAATATTGATAAGGATGATAATTCATTATTTATTTTAAATCTATAATCACCCAAAACGACTTATTTTCAAAGATTTTAGGGAACTATTTTGCGGAGTAAAAATTAATATCTTAATAAAAAAATCCTTTTAAGGTGTAAAAAATTAAAATAAAAAATGTTTTCCGATAAGAATTATAATTACACACAATTATAATTACAACTTTTTATCAAAAACATTTTTTTCAAGAATATTGTATAACAAGCGTTGACAGAGGTGTATGTGGGAGAGAAGCGGGAACGACAACTCTGTATAAGAGAATGGTAAGGGGACACCAACACTGCCAATTCATGCAGGTGTGAGATAGCTCGTACCTTGAACTATTCGGTTCCACAACAAAAGTTTAAAATTCACAATTACCCAACGAGACTCCTCAGCCATGGTGTCAGACATATCCTTAGATGAGGAGGAGCAATCTGACTGTCGAATCAGCTGTTAGCTGTTTATATATGACGTTCTTTTGTATTACGTTACTACGGATATGACGTTTTACACACGCATCATTACCCACATATTATATTCGATCGGGTTAGGAAGCCATGTTGCTTATGGATCGCATGCACGGGTTAGGATGCAGTTTTTGGATAGAAACGTGTTAAAAGATGATTGTTTGTATTACACAAGAGCTATACAAGACTTTAGATAAGATTTATATGCCCAAGAATGGGTTTAAATGAATTATCTGTTTGGTTTATAAAGTATACATAAGTTGCAAGTGAATCCCGTTCGAGGAATTTCGGGTTATAAACATTTCGATAGATAGTTCTATCTCAAAACACAATTCATAATCATAAATAATAAAATTAAATGCATATCCTATATTTGCATGTTTCTTATCATTATTTTATGGATTTGTTGTTACATTAATTAATTTATCCAATCATACAACAAAAGAGAAAAAAGCTCTGTTCGTAACACGGGCCCCTTCCTTCTAAAATACATTCGTCCTCGAATGTTGGTCATCAAAGAGCCACAATAAAAGGAAAAACGCAGATATAAGGTAAATGCTATTTTTATATTAACATATTAACATTTCAACATAAACATATAATTTATAACAACTATATCACAGATAAGCATGGAAAATGGTCACAATTGAATAACATGAATGACTGACAATTATAAATATTATGGATATGCATGATGTAATAGAGATTGTTCTATCTGACGTATCCGTATCCGTATACGTATCCGTATCGAGATATGAAAGGCATCTCGATCCCGATGTCTCAACCATTGAATACAATTTCCGTTTCTGTTTGTGGTTAAATAAGCCACAGTCATGCATCGGAAAATAGCAAATGGCAATTTTTCTATTAAAAATACTAAACTGCTGTAAACCTCTATCATTTCGTAGAAAAATATTTATTAAAAAAAAAGAAAATGAATAAATAAATTCAAGTATAAAATATTTCATTTTAACTATTTTGTTTTAAAATTAAATTCATTTTGTTTCAAAATATTTGTAGGAAATCTCCTTTCTCTTTTTCAGGATATTTTATTGATATATTCTGAATTTGTCATATACCTTTACACGGTATAACGGTATACCCTCCCCCCCCCCCCCCCCCCCCCTCACACACACTGAAATACAAAATACGTTATCATCAACGCGATTGATAAAACACTGTAGCCGTTTTTAAAGAGACTATTCAAACTGATTTCATAATTCGCTTCAGAACCGTTACAAGTATTGAGTATATGCATTGAAGAGCCTGTTCAACTCCCTCGTTTCACCTCCCCTCACATTGGCGTCAGAAGGAAATTGAAAGTAGGGAGGGGGGGCTAATTGAAAGAGAAAAATATAAGTCCTGAAAAACCCTGACATGCCAAAAAAAGTACATAAACACTATTTTGTGTGTGTGGGCGGGGGAGGGGGGGGAGAGGGGGTCGAACTTTTTTCATTGCCATTTTTTTTAACACTACCACTTACTCTTCTTTGACTGCAATACAATATGCCTTTTGAAAGTGGAAAGGGAGCTTATCCTACGCCCGCAGTCCCCCCCCCAGTCCCGGCGTCTGTGCCTCACAGTGTGCACACACGACATTTGATAAAGTCTTTTGACTATCATTCATTAATCATTTGTGGTTTGATATAAAAACTATTTCGGAATATGGTATTCAAAAAATATAATCTCAAATCTCTTTTTATGCTAAGATCAAAATTAATATGGCTCAAAATTTTCAAAATAATACATCTTATTTTGCTAAGTCTACTTGTCCATCGTGCTAATTTTCTTCTCTTTTTTATCGACTTTCTTTTTTATTTATATATACAATTTGGCCGAGATCGAGATCATTGTGCACAGTGAAGAGAAGGAGCTGCTTCAATGTAGCCATGAAAAAAATCACGCATTAAAAGAAAAATTACAGTGATGAAATACATATATCAAAGTTTTTCAGAGCTTGCTTTGTTTACTATAAACTCGATCATGTAACTTTCATAAAAAGAAGTTATGTAATATGCAAATAGAATAGTTTAAGAAAGAAAGATACATCGTAACCTAACATTTACTTTTCTCCCCCTTTATCGCAACACTGTCGGAAATTGTACATAATCAATTCTCAAGCTCCTTGAAACACTGGATACGCATAGGCGTCAGAATCGTGGGGGGGGGGGGGGGGGCTTAAGCCCCCCCCCTCCCCCCATTTTCTTACAAAGATAGACATTAGACATAATATATGCATTTAAAAGTGGGGTTTACCTTTTTTGTTGGTTTACCCCCCCCCCCTTTCAATTAACGGACCCCCCACTATTTGCCTGCGCCGCCAATGATACGGCGTCGACCTACAATTTAGGGAGTGTATTTAAACCGCCCCAGAATTACCAGTTATCCAATTTTTTTCTGGAGAATATGACCATCAATACGTTATAATTAATGGCATAGAAGATGATAAAAAAAGAAAAAGAGGATGGAGGTTTTCAGTAAATCCCCCATACACATTTGTTTTGCAATATGGTGAAATCTTTCCCAGTTAATGTACAATTACATGTTTTTACAATTAATTTACAAGTTTGAGATAAAGAGGTTTAACTGTATATTATAATTATATATTTTTGGGGATATGTCGTGTAAAATTCTTGTAAATATTAATGTTAATTTTAGAATGAAGAATGAATACCCTGAGAGAGAGAGAGAGAGAGAGAGAGAGAGAGAGAGAGAGGGAGAGAGAGAGAGAGAGAGAGATTTTCGAACAATTTTCTACACATTTAAATAATTCAAATCATGCTTGTTTTTCTAATTTTATTTTTAAACTTTTACCCCCTCCACCTTCTCCCCCCAAAACATGATGCATAAGGCGTGTACAGCAACTGATATGTTTTTTAATAAAAATATCACACTACATATCATTTTTTAGTGAATGAGGTTAAAGATCAAACATGAAACGATGGAAATGTAACCAGATTGTTTAGACATCGGGATCGAGATGCCTTTCATATCTCGATACGGATACGGATACGTATACAGATACGGATACGTCAGATAGAACAATCTCTAATGATAAATAATGATAATATACAATGAGAACAATAATGAAGCGTTTATATAAAATAAATTAACATGAACAGATGAATATTAATAATCAACTACTCCCATATCAGTCAATGTTTATCTTCATAGATTAATCCTCCCATAGAGAAAGAGAAGAAAATTTCTTTTCCACCGCTAATGTCAGTGAACTGAGGCCATAAAAGGTAGATTCCACATGAATTTGGCGTAGGATGTCTTTATCTGTCGGGAGTAGTTTTGGCGAGGCTTCTGGGGAGCAGAGATAATCAAGAATGAAATCAAAATATCTTGGGTTGCGGTCAATCACTAATATACAGGGCTTCCTTCCTTTTTGATTGGTTCGAACGGGGAGTTTGGTTTAACCATCTCCGCCAGGAGGGAGCTTAGGCATACTGGTAAGAAAGGAGCGACCTCCAACTTTTAATGTTAAGCGTTGTTTTTGCTGGAGTGCCATGCCTTCTAACTTCACTTTCATTGGGTCTGTCGAAGGGACGTACTCTGATGCTTCTGGGTTTTCTTGGACAGTGTACAGTTTCGTGCTTCTCTCCCCAAAGTTTTCAGGTGCTTAAAAGGAAATGTCCACAGCTTTTGTTGGGGTAGAACTTGACGAAGAGGAGGAGGAGGAGAATGATGAACTTGACATAGTCAAGGTCTTGCGTTTGACAGCTGTCGTTGACTTAGGGTGTTCATTTGGCGGCATGGCATTTTTGGCTGTTGTGGATTCAAAGGACTTTTGTTTCTAGGCGGGTGCTGGTACTGGTTCTGTCTGAGATGGTGCATCTGTAGGGGGGTCCTTAGGGCAGGAGTCGAGTCTTACTGTTTAGGTGGTACGGAACCTGGTAGGTCAGCTAAGTCACTGTTGGAAGTGTGAGACGAGTCAATGGCAGTAGGCAGGTTATCCCCACGGCTTGTGGGTGGAGCAGGTTGTACCGATGCAATGAAACGTCTAGGTACCGACTTTCTTCACCTTTTGTTTTGAGCTACTGTGGGAGGATCCTTGAGTAAGATGGCCCTTTTGGCTCCTGGTTTGGGGTCAGAATTAGGGATGACTCTCTTCATGAAGGGCTCAACAAGACGGGATCTTTCCTTCTAGGACTTAGCGAACTCCGCCTTCTCCTCATCTCTGAACTGCATATTAGACTTCTTGACAAATTTGAGCTGGTAATCGCTACACCCATGTCTCTGATCTTTTCTGCCCAGAAGGTAATGGCACTTTGAACATTGGTATGCGAAGCCAGAGTGAGTGATGGTGAGATGTCGTTTTGCATTAGACTGCTGGACGAACTCACGTCCGTTGCATAGTACACATTTGAAGCGTTGCACCTATGGAGGGCAAACAAGGTAGGATAAATATGTTACAGTGATACAAAAGAATATTTATGTTCCCCAAACGAAGTTGGGGAACATATTGTTTTTACTCTGTTTCTTATTATTATGTTCCCCAAACGAAGTTGGGGAACATATTGTTTTTACTCTGTTTCTTATTATTATTTTTCTTCTTCCTGGGTACTTATTTGTCCGCGAATGATCTTGTAAACTGTTCATCTGATGTAGGTAAAACCTTTTTAGGGTAAGTAGACATGTTATGTAGATTTGCGGAATCAAGGTCATTTTGCGCACACGTGCTTGCAAGAGCGCGCACGTGCAACATGTAAATTGACCAATATAATTGATATAGCTGTAACTTTTCTATTTTCTGATGAAATGTGTTGAAATTCAGAATATAAAAATAAATTAGTATTATAGAGAAGAGGACATGGTCAAATTATCATGAACTCACGTGCATGCACGTGCGCTTCGCTCTGATTGGCTGAAACAAAAATCTCAATATCTTATTCGTTTTTAGACGAAATACTTTGAAATTTAAAACATAGTCATGCATTAAGATATCCTACGATATGATATAAAATAATTTTCCCGAAATCACGCGCATGCACGTGCGCTGCAATCTGATTGACTAAAATTTTAAATCGCTGTAACTCCCTTGGTTTTCAGCCAAACAGGATGGCATAAAGAACATAGATAGTCTTAATAGACCTCTACAATAGAGTATGGTCATCAAGCATTTTCACGCACGCGCGTGCACGTGCAATACGTATAATATCAAACGCACTTGATTTAGCGAATTTTCGAATACTTTTTGATTAAATGCCTTGATATTAAGTACATTTTAATGAATTAATAGTTTAGATACAATGATATGGTCATTCCGCATATGCATGCAAGTCTGCGCACGTGCAATGCAAAAATTTGCTATATACGTACTTGGTATATTTTAGGAAAAACGTTGTTTAAGTTTAAGATGCATAGAGTTTAGTTTATTTGATGAAGCTTAGAGGGAATGAGGCACCAAAATGAAGTTGGGGAGCGTTTGGGGAACATCTGTAACGGTTCCCGTTACAATTAGCACTAGTTATTATTATTTTTCTTCTTCTTCTTCTTCCTGGGTACTTTTTTGTCCGGGAATGATCTCGTAAACTATACATCCGACTAAGGTGAAATGTTTTTAGGGTCAGTAGACATGTTATGTAGATTTGCGGAACGAAGGTCATTTTGCGCGCACGTGCTTGCAAGAGCGTGCACGTGCAACATGTGAAATGAACGATTTAATTGATATAGGCGTAACTTTTAAAATTTTTGATGAAATGCTATGAAAACTATAATATAAGGATATATTAGAAGCATAAACAATATGAAATGGTCAAAATAGCAAGATCTCACGCGCATGCACGTGCGCTTTGCTGTGATTGGCTGAAACTAATGTCTCAATATCTTTCTTGTTTTTTGACGAAATCCTTTGAAATTTTGAAAATTGCCATGCATTAGGATATCCTACAACATGATATGTAGCAATTATCATGAAAACACGTGCATGCACGTGCGCTGCAATCTGATTGGCTTAAACTTTAAATAGCTATAACTCCCTTGATTTTCAACCAAACAGGATGGGATTTGGAACATAGATAGATATACTGGACTACTACAAGAAAATATGGTCACCATGCACATGCATACACATGCATGTACGTGCGCTGCAATCTGATTGGCTGAAACTTTTAACAGCTATAACTCCCTTGGTTTTCAACTAAACGGGGTGAGATTTAGAACATAGATAGATGTAACGGACATCTACAAGAAGATATGGTCACCATGCTCATGTATGCACGTGCGTGCATGTGAAATGAGCAAAATCAAAAAAACACTTGAATGAGCGTATCTTTTTAATACTTTTGGATTGAATACTTTAATATTTAGTATATTAAAATATATAGATTATGTAGACAAGATGATATGGTCATTACGCACATGCATTCACATGCACACGCGATGCTAAAATTTGAATGAACTTTGTACACTTCTGGGTAAACGTTGTTAAAGTCTCAAATGCATCGAGTTTGTCTTTTTTAATGAAGCTTACAGGGAATATGGCACCAAAGGGAGTTGGGGAGCGTTTGGGGAACATCTGTAACGGTCCCCGTTACAATTAGCACTAGTTACTGTTTGGTATGGAATCCGGATAGGGCCACGCACTTCACTATCGCACCATCGAGCATCAACTTAAAGGTCGATGGCGCGATAACGATGAAACGGTGGTGCGATAATGATGAAGCGATGATGCGATAGCGCAATGACGATGATGCTATGGTGCGATAATGCGATGGCGATGGTGCGATAGCACGATTGAGCGATAGTGAATATCGCTTCATCGTCATCGTACTATCGCACCATCGTCATCGCATCATCGTGTCATCACTATCGCACCATCGCGTCATCGCATTATCGCACCATCGTCATCGCATTGTCGCGCCATAGCATCATCGTCATCGCGCTATCGCACCATCGCTTCATCGTTATATCGTCATCGCATTATCGCGTCATCGCACCATCGACTCAAACCTCGATGGTGCGATGATGCGATGGTGAACTGCGTGGCCCTATCCGGATTCCATAGTTTGGTAAGGTTAACAGTTTTTTTGTTTTGTAAGCAGTTTCTATGCATGAACCAGGCGGGTTTGTTTTCTCCCTCATGAAGTTTCATACGGTTAAGGTGGATAACTTCCACCTTATGTATTGGACTCTTCTTGATTTTGTATCAGATATCATTTATCTTTTGAACAACAATGAAGGGCCCTGCCCACTTTTGAGATAATTTTCTGGCCAATCCAATATTTTGATTTGGGTGAAATACCCATACTGCATCCCCAGGTTTGTAAGACGTTTTGTGGATTTTTGCAATTTATTCCCTAAGCATGTTTTGGGAATTTAATTGTATTTTATCTCTTGCAAAATTACGTACTTTTTCTAATTTTTTAGACAAATCTTTTGCACAATCTATTACATAATGTCTTTCAGGGTCTGCCCGTCCAAGAATGAAATAAATTAGTAATGTGACCTGACGGCTAAATACCATTTCATTTGGGCTTACTCCAGTAGATTCATGTACAGAGGAGCGGTAGCTAGCATTAATAAGGGTACTAACTCGTCCCAATTTTTCTGATTTTTGTCTACAAATGATGACAACATGTTTTCAATTGTGCGATTAGCCCTTTCTATCCTTCCATCTGATTGGGGTCTATAGGGAGAAGTTCTTGTTTTTTCCAACCCTAGCAAGTTGCACGGATTCAAACATTTGCCCCTGATCAGAATGTAATTGCATGGGCACACCAAAAATTGGAATTATATGTTCCAAAAATTTTTGAGCTATTGTGATGCACTTATTATTCTTCATAGGGGTCGCATCTATCCATTTTGTAAAATAATCCCCTACGACCATTAAGTAAGAATTTTTCTTATGAGTTATTGGGAGTGGACAAAGAATATCAAGAGCCCAACGTTCCATAGGAGCTCTAACATTGTAAATCTTTAATGGTGCTCTTGGAAGTTCATTTGGGGACTTTCTAGATGCATATTTCTCACAAATTTTGCAAAAACGCTTTACGTCATGGGACATATGAAACCAAAAATATTTATATCTGGTTTTAGAGAGTGTCTTTTTGAAACCCAGAAGGCCACCTGTCAGACTGCTATGTATATCTCATTGAAAACTTCTTAAGCCATTGACTGAGGGAGAACTATTTGCAATTTAGGGTTAATATTTTCCCATTTATGGTATAAAATTTCATTTATTATTTGTAGGGAATCAAATTTAACCCAAAATATTTACAAGTCTCACTCAGACTTGAGATATCTTCCAAAGAAGGTTTATTTCCAGATTTTACCCATTCAATCACTTTAGCTATCTTCAGGTTTTTTCCTTGTATATCTCTTAAGTTTTCATTTCTGATTGCTCAGAATTGTGTTTTGTAGGTTTCAGAGAAGTAGACTTTGCGGCAGTAACCTTTTTGCTCGCCCTGGTACCTACAGCACAAGATTCAGGTATTTTCCTAATTTGCATGTTACTAACATTCTCTTCTATCCTTACTTCATATCGGGACTCTGCATTGCTGCAGTGTTTGCAGTTTACATCAATGCAAGGTCGGCGGGACAAAGCATCCGCATTGTTATGGGAACGGCCAGCCCGATGTTCAATTTTAAACTCATAAGAAGAAAGGAATTCGAACCATCTAGCTACTTGACCCTCTGGGTTTTTAAAATTTAGAAGCCATGTTAGTGAGCCATGGTCAGTTCTCACTTTGAAAGGTTTTCCACATAAGTAGTGATGGAAATGTTTTATTGACTTGACAGTAGGTAATAGTTCTCTCCGCATGACACAGTAGCGTCGTTCGGTGGCACTAAAAGTTTTGCTATAATAAGCTATGACCTTGACAACCCCTTCTTGTTCTTGTGATAATACTGCTCCAAGTCCAGTATTGGAGGCATCTGTATCTAGAATAAACAAACCCTCATTGTTCGGGTATGATAAAATGCCTGAGCTTGTTAAAGCTCTCTTCAGCTTGTCGAATGCCATTTGACAATCATCCCCCCATTTAAAGTTGTGGTTTTGTTCTGTTAGTTTATGCAAGGGTCTGGCAATGTCAGAATATTTATGAACAAAGGAGATGGGTGAACTTAGCGTGCAGAAAGCCCACTAACTGCAGACATATAGAAATCATGTTCAAATGTGAATTTAGTATTTAGAGTAAAATTCTTATCATTGTTTTTTATGAAATCATGATAAACAAAAAGTTTTGAGGAAATTTTTTTTATTAAAATTTATTTTTTATATATAAAAAAAAATAATGTGGTATCCATTGGGTTCGAACCCTGGCAATAAAAATCCTGTGTTGCATTCTCTAGTGTGACTAGCACGCTAACCACTACGCTACACAAGTCCTGATGAAGGGTGGCATTTAAATCATGTTTGTGATGTGACCATTGACTTAAGGAACTTCAAGTATTTCTTGAAAAGTTACGAAAGCTATGTCATAAAATTATATTTTTAAGGTAAAGTGGGTTTTTGCTCCATAATTTTGGAAACCAAAATATGTATGTTTGTGTGCCAACTTTGATGATTAACTCTCAAAAAAATGGAGAGAAGACCCACTCATATCAAAAAATAGTGTTACTGTATAGTGTGAAAAAATGACTCGTTTTGTCCTCTTTCGTGTGTGTATAGTATTTCATAGGCAAATAACTTCAACCTTCATGAGATTTGTGCAAGTTGTAGAGATTTTACATAAAGTATACTTTAATGTTAGATGAAATATTAAGGAAAATTTTGATATAATTGAGATTTAATTTTTCACTCTCATGTTTGTTGCGCTATGGGCTTATCTCACGTCATGTTCACCCATGTCCTTTCCTATAATAAGAGCATAAGCCCAGAAAGCTTCTTACTTCTTTAATGTTTTTTGGGAACGGGCCAGTTTTGCATCAATTCTATTATAGAAGGATCTGTAGATATTCCATTCTCACTAACTATATGTCCCAAAAATGAAACTTCTTTTTGCAAAAAAGGTACATTTCTTTGGGTTCATTTTTAAATTTGCCCCTCTTAACATATCAAAAACTTGATACAATTTTTTAAAGATGTTCATGGGAATGGAAAATGCAGTTTTTGACTTATCTTCAGGCGACATTTTAACTTGCCAGTACCCACTCTTTAAATCGATAGTGGAGAACCACTTTGACCCAGACAAAGCATCTAGAGTAGTGTCTATACGAGGGATGGGGTAACTGTTTTTAAAGGTTAAATCATTGAGCTTTCTTTAGTCAATACAAAACCTTATTGACCCATCTTTATTTTTAACTAATACTACTTGGGAACTCCAAGGACTATCAGAAGTTTCAATTACCCCTTTATCTAGCATTTCAGTAATCTCCCTTTGGGCTTCTTTCATTTTTGCCAAGGGTACTCGTCTAGGGGGTTGTTTAATGGGATTAGCATTTCCCGTGTTAATTTTATGTTCCACTATGTCAGTCAAACCCATATCATCTGAACTCTGTGAGAAACTATTTTGGAATTCAACCAACAATTTAGTAAATTTTTGTTTTTGTTCCCAACTTAAGTTCTCAGGGAGTTTCTGGATGATAGTCTCTAAATGTTTGGACAAATCAGTTTCTGAGTTGTTGTTATTATTAGAAAGGGTATTAACTGTTTCAGTATATTCATACATATCCTCTACATTTTCAATAGTGGCCAAAACTGTATCTTTGTGGATTATGACACATTTAAATTTATGTAACGATTTAAAACTACTTCCCCTTTCACTTTAACTAAGGTTTTTGGAATTAACAATTCATGTTTTTCAACACATTTTTCAGTTGGTTCCATTAGGCCCCCCTGCTTGTGAAAAATGGATTTTCTAGTTTCCCAGGTGCAATAAACTCGCTATTTGGAGGTACTTCAATATCCCCGGCAAGTAGTACTTTGCAGAAAGGGATATCCAAATTTTCACTATTGACGCAAGGAACTTCTACACCCTTTATTTTGAATTTCATTTTCTTCACTAGTATATCACACGCATTTTGCTGCATAAAATATATCCCCATGATACACTTATTTAGGATATTTGCCACTACGAAATTGTGAGTAACAGTTGTATCTCCCACAGTTATTTTCATGGGACATTCCCCTCTAACAAGCATACTCTCCCCATTTGCAGATGTTAGTTTCACTAAGGATGGTGTTAAATTAAGCTCTTTCTTTAAATCAAAATTTTCAAATACTTTGAAGCTTAATATGGTCACGCTAGCCCCTGTATCTACTAACATTGATATTGGGTGATTTTCAATTTTCCCAACAACGCAGATGCCTTCATTGCCCATTTTTCGAATATCTCCTATTTTTATTTCTTTTGAAATATTTTTATTTTGCTGAGATTTTGTTCCCAGGTTATTTTCTTTAGATTCAATATTCTGTTCTAGTTTGACTGACTCTTGGAGTTCCCGAGTATTATTTTCTATTGGCTGTTTCTGGGGTCTACCCCACTCCTCTTTCTTCTTCCGATCCCCGGATTCGACACTGGAAAGTTTGACGATCTTCGAGGATGGAAGTCGTTTTGTCTAGAAAAGTGATTATTGTTACCCCTGTTTTGCCTAAAGTGGTTTCTGTATCCCATGTGGGATGGATTGCTCTCCCCACGACCATTCTGTTGATGTTTTGCGTGAGTGTTTTTAACGAGGCCTGTAATTTCTTTTGTAAGGGGCTGAATATAATCCCTAATAGCTTGTTTTAAAGCAGTCAAAGCGTCATATTCGTAATCTTTGTTAGCTTGATATTGTTAATTGTTTGACCTCTTTGAGCATCTGCAAGTTTGTATGTTTCAAGCCGTATAGCTAATATCTCGGCTTCATTGACGTTTTTTGGCCTTGCTTCCCGTAAGCGCAGCCTCATATCAGGGTCAGTTAAGGCATCTATGAAATAGTCTAATGTCAGTGTATTTATAACAGCAGGGTCAGCTGTTGGGTACGCCCGTCTAGTAAGCTTCTTTATCGACTAGGCTAACTCGGGGAGTGACTCCTTCTCTCCCCATCTTGACCTTTTAACCTTGCACGATACATTTCGGCTCTTTCTATTGAGCCATAGCTCATGCTTAAAACTTTTACAAGTGAACCAAAATCTTGTTGTTGGGTTTCATTTAATTCTGTCAGAATGGCCCTTGCTCCCCCAGTTAAACTTCTGGCTAAATAAAAGGACTTGGTTCTTTAATCCCAATTATGTACTTGGGCAAGTATTTTGAATTGTGTGAGGTATTCATCAAAATCATCTCCCTCGTCAAAAAAAGTTTGGGGTTTTATTCCAACGGTTGGCTTTGGGATAGGTCTTGTAAACCCATTTTCATTTACATTTAAACTTCTTAAACAGTCAGTCATTTCGTGGGACTGTTTATGTTTTCTCCCGCTCCCATACCATGTGACTGTATTGGACAAAGAAGGGTACCAGGAGGGTTACCCTTATTTTTCAAAATGTCAATTTCTGTTTGTAATCTAAGAGACTGTTGTCTCATTTCGTCAATCTTTTCTCTCATATCATGTTTCATGCATTGAAATTCTTTACTCATGTTTTTCATTGCATTCAATATAAGTTCATTAATATTTTCAGAATGTTGGGAGGCTGATGCCTGTTTGGGAGAGGACACCTGGGGACCCATATCTTCATCAAGGGAAAAATCCTTCCCAATACAAGACCTGAGATTAAAGATTACCTCCCCTGAATCATCTAACTTACTGTTTTGGGACATTTTAATTGATGATGATTGATTGATGATGATGATAATTAAATAGATTTATACATTGCTAGTATATTTCTTTATTATTGTTTTGTCTTCCGTTCAACCAGAAGATTGGGAATATTTGTATCCCACTTCTGACACCAATGTTACGTTTCACCGCTTGATGTTTCACCTGTATGTGAAAGTAACGTGTGGGTCTCCCAATTATGTTTGTTGAACAAAGAATGAAGAATTTAATAAAAGTACAAATAATTTTATTAATATATAAACTCTTATCCGGTGTAACGACGAAAAGTGACCCCCGTAGAATATTGACCGGGGGTCATTTTTCAACGTAGAAATCTGACCCCCGGGTCAATATTCTACGTAGAAAAATGACCCACTTTTCTGTAGAAATTATGGCCATGGGGTCGTTTTTCTTCGTGTGCATTGTAGAAAAATGACCCCGTAGAATAATGACCCCTTGTCATTTTTTGATGCAAAAACATTCGTTTTGGTAGGAATATTCTTGTTAGGCGAATGTATACGGGTAATATCAAGCTGCATTATGCATATTATGCTTTGAAGTGTTATTTCTGAAAGCTTTTAAGCTTAGATACTGTAAGTCGTTTTTATTCCACGGTGTTAAAATTTCACGATATTTCAAAAAATACCGATTGCGATGGTTTTAATTTCACGCTGCAAGAAATTAATTCCGAATTTCACATAAGCATTTCAACGTTTTTAAAACTAATAATAATTTTTACGATGGGTTAAATTTCGCGGGAAAATGATAAAACGCGAACATAGCGAAATTAAAACCATCGTGATTATTTGCCAATCTACAGTAACGAAATCAAAGCTATACAATACCTTACATTAATAATACAATCTGTTTTATCCCCATTATGGGAAAACAATATGAAAATGTTCTAACTAAAGGCTATTTATTAAAGCAACGATACGCGCATTCATTGAAACGTTCATTACATTTTATGCAGTAAGTTTTCACAGTTGACGTTGCGCAAGGTGTTGGTACACATTGACGTTACGTCAAAATAACGTTAATTAAGAAATAAATAACAAGTTTATAAACTTCAATGGGAATTGAAGTGGGTCGGTCACGTGATCTAATCCTGTGAAGGCCGAAGGCCTTCTCAGAAGATTTGATCACGTACACCACTTCAATTCCCATTGAAGTTTATAAACTTGTTATTTATTACTTATATATACATTTGAGACAGACGATTGAATACTTTCAAATTTGAATTATTGCACTAACCGTCCGTCGTAGATTTTGAAAAATGACGCAAGGTGTAAATCGGCTTGCATGGCGGTTACGCTTCGAATTCATTAGGCTAAGGAATCTATTTCGAAGGGAATATTTTGTGAAAGACTACTTGTGATCAGTAATAGTGAACAGAATGTTGTCTTGGAATATTTTGTTCGTGAAAAATGATAATCGATCCTGAAAAGACACAAGAAACACGTCCGAAGTTTGATGATAAGAGGTTGGAGGAATTTCGGTCGCTGGAAAGGGATGGATGGATCCGATGGATTGAGACACTTGTCCGAGCCAGTTAATTTGCAGTTTGATCAAAAACATTCCACGGTTTCAGTATCTAAAGGCATACTTATAGTAAAACACTGATAAACACGGAGCCAATGGCGACAGCTTTACATTGAACTACGAAAACGCCGAGGTGTTTGGCAGCTGTTCATGGCATGATTGCAAAGATATTTTCCAACAGATTTGCACATTTATCGTGAGTAAAATCTAAAGATAAAATAAAAGTTTATCATGAAAATTTAACCAAAGGTCTTTCCAAAAAATAAGGATGAACGTTAGAGACTGTGCAGCTGACAAAAGTGAAGAAAAATGTAAACAAACGCTAGGCTCCTAGTTTTCTCTATGTACACGGGTTGAATCGATAGCCCCAAAACTGTATGAAATACTTGTTTACATTTAAAATAAAATAATTATCATTATACTTGCTTCTTTTATTCATTTTTGTACATGAAAAGCAAGTAGAGCTGGTCATTTTATAATTTATGTATCGGTAGATATTACTGCGCCGTGTGATTAGGTCACGTATTGACCTCTGACCTCTGACAAACTTCATACAGAATTGAAGATATTTTCTCTCTGTAATGTTTATATAATGGAGAGATACCACAAATGTATATATAAAGTAATAACGTTGTTATAACGTTTTGCACCTTATACATGCCTACATGTATTTTAGATCTTTAAATGAATTTTATTTGTCAAAAGTATAAAAAAAAAAAATAAAATAAAATAAAAGGGCACATAATGTTCAATGTTTGAACCTTCTTTTTTGAAATATTTTATTTTAGATGTTTACTAATAAATCCTATATAATAATAGATTTTTTAATTACTGAAATGCCAAAGGCACTCAGTGAATATTCCTCTTTCTATTTTTCTCACTTGTCTGTCTTATAAGGAGAAAATATTAGCAGTTTTCCCTTTCAACCTCCTTCAATTTTTTTTTTCAGTTAGGTCATTACAAGTCTTTTATTTCTATATAGTGTCCACATGCGCTTTGGGTGTATAGAGAAAAAATGAGAGTTAAAATTTTTATAATTCCTACATTTCAATGGAACTTGTGTCATTTTGAATTAAAAAATAAGTATCAATTTAGTATATTGAGGGGATGAAAAAAAGGGGGGGGTGGAGACGTTTCACCATTATTGAAAATCTGATTTATCACGAAAATTCTAAAATCTTTTTACTATTTTTGATGAAAGAAGGGGGGATCTCTTATAATGCATACTTCGTTTAGTAGGGTATTTTTTGTGGAACGATATTTGGGGTTTTCACGTTTTTTTCCTTTGGTATATGTAAACATGATGATTAAGTTTAATAAATATAATTTGTGAAAAAATCTCCAACAAGCTCCGGGGTTAAATATTGTGGGGGGATGGAAGTGGTTCCTGCATGTCCACAAGTACCTGTGAGCTGGTACTACGGACTTGCATGAAAAAAAAAGCCACGGCAATAATAATTTGACTCTCCCGACGTCATATGTACGCATTGCGTAAAATGACGTTTTTCGTACCTGTGACAAAATGGCTACACTTTTATTGATGCTTGCATTTCTTTCATGTAGACTATTACTGTAAAGATTGTGTAATTAGTAAATGCAGCATTAAATGTTTTTCAAGCTATATACATGATTGCTTTTTATCTTACATTAATTCATATATTTTTTATATGTTACTGAGACATATTTAGTAACAATACAGTGACTCGTGCGTGCATAACAAAATGGCTACACTTTAGAAAGCCTTCCTAATTTTTACGTTGGAAAAGTAATATAATATGTATCAATTCAATTAATCTAAGAAATGTATGTACTAAAATATTATTCACCAAAATTAATATTTGTCTGGGATTTATGTCTGGTACACATCTCTATTTCGGCTAATGTCAGTGTAAGGAAACGATCTCTTACTGTTAGACATTTTACTTACGCACTGTAGATCCAGTCTAAATTCATGAAATTGATAAAATGATGTTAAAAACTCAACAATATCTTAAAGAATGCATATATCTTATTGTACCCTCTAAATTTCATTTAATTCAGAAAATTGTTAGTGCATTTTTTCATACCTTTTAGTTGCGCGAACAATAATTGATGTAACGTCGGACACGGGAATTTCGCCGTAATTGACCAGTACTGAGTAACGCCTCCTCATAGTTAAAATAATTTTAAATCATTTAAAAGAAAATTTGAAGAATTATTCATTACTTTAGATAACATAAATGAATTTATTTTTAATTTAAAGTAAATATGACATCGCGAAACCGCCAATTTCTTTGCGACATAAAGAGTTAGATATTAAAGTACCAACACGGTGCGCAACGTCAGTTGTCATTTTAATCTTGAAAAATGTTATTTTCTATCTGGTGTCAAAAAAGTTTCCAGAATAAATTACAGCGTAATTATAAATCTATTGGATTTTACCCTGGATAATCAAAATAACGTTTTATTTTTCAAAAGTTAATGTTTTTGATTCCTACTTTTAAAACTGGCGCGAAAAGGGGCGCTAGCTTAGAAAATTATATCTTATAAAAAATCTATGAATGAAGTTTCAAACTTTTCACTAAAAAATAGGGATGATTTAATTTGTAAAGATAAGTACGAAATTAAATTGCCTCTGATCTATGATACAAGGGAAAAAATGTGGTTAGCTCAAAACCTGTAAAATGTATTTTGTCGTTTGCTAAGTGTCAACAAAACCTTAACAAAATGGGGGTGGTACCATAAAACACGATTAACTACAAAAAAGGAGTACGCGTCTTTCCAAAAGTTGGTACATGTAGTATCGTTTTCCCTCTTCTACATGTACATGTACTTAAATATAATGGGTTTAGAAGTTTTTTTACCAAAAGGAAAAAAAAAAAATGTGGATGATGAAAAAGTTGTTACCTAAATGTTATAATTATGCCCCCGTAAACAAAGTTTTTGGGGTATATAGTTTTTTTTACCTATCCGTCTGTCTGCCCGATTAATCGTCCGCATAAATCATGTCCATATCTTAAGACTGGGTGGGACTATGGCTTTCATATTTCAAAGATGTATTTTTATGACAAAACCTTTTTTTGTGCACAACCAACTTTGACCTTATAACATTGAAATTGGAGTTTGAGACAATTTTACCCCCAAATTCCACACTTTTACTTTAGCACTAATTTTTGGATAGTATGTGCTAGGACTTTTTATCGAAGTAATGGCATGATAGACAATTAGAGTCCATTAGTTTGCAAAGGTAATATCTATAAAATCTTAGAAGAAGGGGATGTAACAGAAACCATTGGTCAGGTGTCTGTGTGCTAAAAAGTGTTCAAAAGGAGAGTATTTTTTAAATCTCTGAAGGTTGAACTTTCAGTCACTCAGATGTAAATTTTTGCCAGTTTTGGAGAAATTTTTAATATCATAATAAGAACGTTCTCGATGTGTATGGTATTTCCTGTATATACATGAAAAAATAGTACTTGATAAAAGGCAGTTAAAAAGTGTGTATTTTAAAGCAGAATGCATAACCCTGCTGCTTGGATTAAATGTATCAGGTCCATGTTTAAGTCGTGCATTAAAATATTGAGGGGCAATATGTAAACCAGCTATCCTTCTGTGTTCAATAATCCAGATGTGAGAAAAGAATTAGATTGATTACATGATCAGTACATACTGGTCCATACCGACAAAGCAGGTAATGGTATTGTCTTCGTTTGTAAGACTCATTATACAAATTGTATTTTAGAAGAACGTGGATTTAATTCTACAAGTGGTAATCCTACTTATACTCATACTTCCCTTACTGAGGAAGAAATTCTTCAAAATCATGTCAGTTTTGAATATTTTTAAAATTCCACAGAGTCAGAGTCAGAATGAATTTGAACTACCCTATTTAATATTATTTATTGGATACCGAAACTTCAGAAGAATCCATACAAAGATACAATGCGGGTTCCAGTAAATGTTTAACCAAGCCTCTTTCGTTACATTTCATTTAAGATATTGACAAAAATGAAGGAAAAACTTCAAGAGTACTGTATAACAATATATTCAAGAAGTGGTGTGAATCAGATGTGGATACTCAAAAATTTCAAAGAACTTTTTGACAATTTAAAATCACAAAATTTAACCAAAATCAACAGCTTAAAAACTTACGACTTTTCAACTTTATACACAATCATTCCCCAAGATAAATTAAAGTCCAGGCTTTTTGATATTATTGACAGTTGCTTTTTCAGCAAAAAAAAAAAAAAAAAAAAAAAAAAAAAAATCGTAAATTCTCTGGTAATTCTCTGGTAATTACTTTGCAAAATTATTTTGTTAAAACACTCTCTGATTTCTCTGAGGTTAAAATAAAAAAAATGTTTGAGTTTCTAATTGAAAAAAAAATTATGTGTGTTTTTTGAGACCAAGTCTTCAAACAATCTATTGGAATTCCCATGGGTACCAATTGCGCTCCATTATAAGCAGACCTATTTTTGTATTCACATGAAGCAGAATTTGTGCAAGATCTTATGTGTGAAAAGAAGAAAACACTTGCTGTGGCCTTCAACTCGACATTTAGATAACGTATATCAACGACGTACTGTATTGTCAATCAACAAAGGTAGTTTCCATTCCTAGGTCGATACGATATATCCTGAAGAGCTTGAGATTAAAGCTACCACAGAGTCTGACACATCTGTTTCATACTTTGATATTTTACTTGAAAAAGACGTTAATATTTATCTAACAATTAAGCTATATGATAAACTTGATGACTTTAATTTTCTTTCGTCAACTTCCCTTACTCACGCAGCAATAAACCTTCATCACCTGCATACAAAGTGTATACATCTCAGTTGATTCGATACGCAAGAGCATGATCTACGTATGAACATTTCTTAAACGAGGTAAATCATTGACAAGCAAGTTGGTGAAACAAAGAAGATTTGTTAAAAGTCATTATTCCGTAAGTTCTATGGTCGATACAATGACCTTGTCAGCAAATACAATTTATCATTAAGTCAAATGCTAACTGACGTTTTTGGTGATGATTGTTACTCCATTATTTTTTCATTGAATTGACGACGGGTTTTCCGTTATTTTCCGATCATAACAAGGATCACACGGCGGGTGTAACTGGTCGGCAGGGGATGCTCACTCCTCCATGGCACCTGATCCCACCTCTGATGTTTTGGAGGTCCATATTTGCTCTGCTCCTATTTTGTATTGTTTTATGGACTTTGATATTGAATACTGTTCGTTATCTTCATATCCCGCTTCCATACAGATGCATATGTAAGTTTAAATGTAAGAGCTAAGGGACTTGAATTTATATAGTTAAATAACGTTCCTTTTTTGCTTCTATGCTATGTTTTTAGATTTGTAAAATATCCAAAGTTTATAGTTATCAGAAACATATCTTGTCGTTTTCGGAACAAAACCTTTGAATGATTAAAAAACACCAAAAATATAATATTAAATTTATGCTCATCAATGAATAAATATTCATTGGGATTCTGCAAGCCAAAAATAAATCCATACCAAATACATTGATAGTGATGCTGCTATTAAGAAATGCAATCTAATCTATGTTAGAAAGGATAAAAGTACATAAAAAGTTCCCCCTTCTTGCATTTGAAAGTTAGAAAAAATATCAGGAGACACGTATATGGTTTTATTGTATAAAAAAAGTAGGGGGTCAAAATTCTATGGGGGTCATTTTTCAACGTGTGTGGAGTCGTAGAATTACTGGTCTGGAACGTTTTTCTACAGTCGAAAAATGACCCTACTTGTCGTAGAATATTGACCCAGGGTCATTTTTCTACGTAGAAAAATGTCCCCCTGGTCAATTTTCTACGGGGGTCACTTTTCGTCGTTACACCGGCTCTTCCCAATAATATAAATTCAGTAATTATAGATAACTTTCTATAATTAGCAACAATGACAAATAATGACTTAATATTCAGGCTGTAGCTGGGGCATCAAATCACTTGTAGGAGTAATTCTCTCCCATAACTTTCTCCCGCTCAAGAATGTACACTTATTACAATGAATATAAAATAATTTATATAAAAGATCCTATAAATAAATTATCCCAAAGTTTGGGTCAGGCATCAGCTCCCATTAATTAAAGTTTAGAATTGACAATTACCCAACGAGACTCCTCAGCCATGGTGTCAGACATATCCTCAGATGAGGGGGAGCAATCTGACTGTCGAATCAGCTGTTCGCTGCTTATATATGACGTTCTTTTGTATTACGTTACTACGGATATGACGTTTTACACACGCATCATTACCGCGTATTATATTCGATCGGGTAAGGAAGCCATGTTGCTTATGGATCGCATGCACGATTGAGGATGTAGTTTTGGATAGAAACGTGTTAAAGGATGATTGTAGGTATTACACAAGAGCTATACAAGACTTCAGATAGGATTTATATGCCCAAGAATGAGTTTAAATGAATTATCTGTTTGGTTTATAAAGTATACATTAGTTGCAAGTGAATCCTGTTCGAGGAATTTCGGGTTATAAAGATTTCGATAGATAGTTCTATCTCAAAACACAATTCAGTAATCATAAATAATAAAATTAAATACAAATCCTATATTTGCATGTTTCTTATCATTATTTTATGAATTTGTTGTTACATTAATTTATTTATCAAATCATATAACAAAAGAGAAAGAAGCTGCGTTCGTAACATATCTATATATTAATTTTCAGAGTTATCCCCCTTAATTGAGAGTAAATGTACATACTAAACATCTTGTTTATAATATTTCATTATTGATATGTTGTTTATGAGAAGTAGATGTATTGTATATATAAATGATGCATTAAAAGGATGAAACATAAGGCAGATAACGAACAGAACTTAAGATCAAAAGTCCATAAAATAAAACAATACAAAATAGGAGCAGATTCAACATGGACCTCCAAAATATCGGAGGTGGGATCAGGTGCCATGGAAGAGTGAGCATCCCCTGCCGACCGGTCACACCGGTCCATGTCATGTCATACAGTGTATATGTAGATCGGTGCACGAACGTAATCAACATTACTCGTATGTCCTTCATATTAGAGATTGTTCTATCTGACGTATCCGTATAAGTATACGTATCCGTATCCGTATCGAGATATGAAAGGCATGTCGATCCCGATGTCTAAACCATTTAATACAATTCCACCTCTGTTTGTGGTTACTTAAATAAGCCACAGTCTTGCATTGAAAAATAACAAATGGCAATTTTTTCTATAGAAATACTAAACTGCTGTAAACCTCTATCATTTCGAAGAAAAATATTGATTAAAAAAAAAAAGAAAATGAAACCAAGTTTAAAATTAATTTCATTTTGTTTCCAAATATTTGTTGAAAAATCCCCTTTCTCCTTTTCCTCTCTCATAATATCAGGATATTTTATTGATTCATTCTGTATTTTACACTATACCATTACACGTAACTGATAACATAACAGATATCCCCCCCCCCACACACACACACTGAAATACAAAATACCTTATCATCATTCGATCATTAAAACTATGTAGCCGTTTTTAGAGAGAGTTTCCGAATTGATTTCATAATTCGCGTCAGGACCGTTACAAGTTCTGAGTATATGCTTTGAATAGCCAGTTCAACTCCCTCTTTTTCACCTCCCCTCACATTGGCGTCGGAAGGAAATTGAAAGTAGGAAGTGGGGCTAATTGAATGAGAGAAAATTCAGCCCTGAAAAAGCATAAAAAAGGATTTTTTTGTTCATTGTCCAAAATCCTTAAATATTTTTGTGTGTGTGAGTGTGTGTGTGTGGGGGGGGGGGGGGGAACTTTTTTCATTACCATTTTTTTTTCAAACACTCCCACTTACCCTACTTTAACCATTGGCATCGGCAGCAAATTGTAATTTGTAAATGGGGGGGGGGGGTATATTAGAAATATTTTTGTTATTCCTTCAAAAAAAAAAAAAAATGTCCATCTAAACACGAAAATCCTATTTCGAGGGGGGGGGGTTCGTTTCACTAGCAAATTTTTTCCAAACAACACCACTTTCCACAATAATTTAACCTAAACTAAAACGTGTTTGTGGAAAGTGGGGAGGGGGCTTAACCTATGCAGCGATGTTCAATGTCTATATTAAGTCTATCTTTTGATTAAAAAAGTGGGGGGGGGGCTACGCCCCCCTAGCCCCCCCCCCCCGGTTCCGACGCCTATGTTAACTGCAATACAACATGCCTGTTGAGAGTGGGGAAGGGGCTTATCCTACGCTTAATATATATTATGTCCATCTTTGCAAATAAAGTGGGGGGGGGGGGGCGATAAGCCATCTGCCCCCCCTCCCCCCTCCCACACACACACAATAGTATTTAAGGGTGAGTTTTTCAGAGCTTGCTTTGTTTACTAAAAACTCCATCATGTAACTTTCATGAAAAGAAGTTAATATGCAAAAAGAATAGTTTAAGAGAGGAAGATACATCATAGCTTAACATTTATTTTCTTCTTACCCTTTTTTGTTGGTTTAGCACCCCTTTCAACCAGCTCCCCGTTCTATTTCTTTCCGACGCCCATGATACGGTTATCGACCTAGAATTAAGTGAGTGTATTCAAACTGCCCCAGAATTTCCAGATATCCAAAGTTTTTCTGGAGAACTATGACTATCAAATACGTGATAATGAATGGCATAGTACATGATAAAAAAGGAAGTGAGGATGGACATTTTCAGTGAATCCCCCATACACATTTTTTTTGCACTTTGATTAAATCTTTCCCAGTTAATGTACAACTACATGTACTTACAATTTACAAGTTTGAGATAAAGAGGTTTAACTGTATATATAATTCTATATTCTTGGGAATATGTCGTGTTCTTATAAATGTTATTTCAAGAATGAAGAATGAATGCCCTAAAATTGAGAGAGAGAGAGAGAGAGAGAGAGAGAGAGAGAGAGAGAGAGAGAGAGAGAGAGAGAGAGAGAGAGAGAGAGGGGGGTCGATCTAGAAATATTTTCTACATATTTAAATTAAAAAAAAATCATACCTGTTTTTCTAATTTTATTTCTAAACTTTTATTCAAACCTCCACCCAAAGAGACATGATGCATAAGACGTGAACAGCAACTTATATGTTTTTATTAAAAAAAAATCACACTACATATAATTTCTTAGTGAATAAGGTTAAAAACCAAACTTGAAACGATGGAAATGTAACCAGATGGTTTAGACATCGGGATCGAGATGCCTCTCATACCTCGATACGGATACGGATACGTATACGGATACGGATACGTCAGATAGAACAATCTCTATTATTAGGTTTATTGCAAACCATTACATCAACATGGCCTTTAGCAGCAGAAGTGACTTAAGTTAACATTTTGTGTCCATTTATCAAAAATCCATTAAAATACCCAAAGTTGTAGTCTTTTCGCCTTCTGACATTACAAAGAATCATCGCCTATTAGTGATTTTATATCCTTTAAACTGATGTTATTTGTATTCTCAAGTACTTTCCATTGCAATCTATAATATAATTTTGTCAAAGAAACCTTACTCTGTTTACATCAAATTGTCTTTGTAAGTGTTCCTTTTAAGATTGTATTTAGTGCCCTTCCAATGGCATGGCTGGAGAATCTGAAAACTTAACCTGTAATGCGGACAAAGTGATTGTGCCATTTTCACTTCAAGTGAAACTTAATAAAGTATGTTTCTGGTAATGTGACCATCCATTATTTCATTCACCAACCCTTAGGTTATTATACCCCACGCAACGAGTTGCGTGAGGTATAATGATTTTGACCCATCCGTCAGTCCTTTTTTTGTCAGCATAACTCCTGATAAACCACACAATTTCGTCAAACTTTGCAGGTATTTAGGACACGATGTGTAGATGTGCATATTTTCAGGAAATTCCGATTCCTTTATTTTTTCCGGGAATTTCCGCACTTTAGACTTTTGGCCATATCTTGAATATAGAGATGAATTGTTTGTCAGCACAACTCCTCATAAACCGCTGCACACAATTTCGTCAAACTTTGCAGATATTTAGGACACATTGTGTAGGCGAGTATATATTCAAGAAATTCCGATTCATTCATATTTCTGGGAATTTCGGCACTTTTCAACTTAGATTTTTGGCTATATCTTGAATAAAGAGATGAATAGTTTGTCAGCGCAACTCCTCATAAACCGCTGCACACAATTTCGTCAAACTTTGCAGATATCTAGGACACATTGTATAGATGTGTATATTACCAGGAAATTTCGATTCCTTTATTTTTTCCTGGTATTTCAGCACTTCGACTTTTTGGGGAGCTTGGTGAGCTTGCTCACTTTTTCTTTCATTATATATATTCCAGATCGAGATTTTGAACTGTACTCTTGTTTACTATTACAGTTTGCAATTAGTTAAATGCATTTCTCATACTGTTACCTAAAACACTTTTTTTGGGCTGCCCAATCTTTCACTGCCAATGCGAATAAGAAAACCTCGAATGTGAAGAAAAGCGTTATAAAACGAGAGTGTATGTACCTATTTAACAGAAAATTGCTGCAAATAAAGCCCATGATAAAATAAAGAATACCATCTCTGCATATAGAAAGAGAATATCTTTTGATCTAGGGCTTTACTTAAAACTCATTGGTAAAATCAAAAAGGAGGTTTTGGGGGGTTAAATATTTAGATCTAGGGATATAATCGCAACCTAGGAGATGACCTTTTGCTACAATGGACAGGACCCCCCCCCCCCCCCCCCCCTATATATGACCCCTACCTTGTAAAAATTTTTTTTTTTACAATTTATATTTATTACACTTCCTTTTCAAATATACAATGCGAAAAAATGAGTTAAAACTCCAGATAACCGTTCCGTACAAAAAATACCCCTCTATACATAATAAGGGAGAAAGGTATGCAACTCCGGTTTGTTGACATTTTACCTTCGTGGTATTTCTGTGTTTAAAAAAAATACTTTTATTTCAAATCAACTCCAAATGCCGGTTCACGCTGTCTCGACATACATTTTACTTTTTGATTATGCAATTACAGTGGCTGTGCGTCTCGTAAGAATCCCACAATTTATCCTCAAACACGATCTTAGCTGGCTGTATGATTTTTCCCTCAGTAAGTTCAACGGAAGTAAAAAAATCGCGACACCTACGAAAAGGCAGATAACTCGCGCGGAGAACGTCTGATGTTCCGAATGTTCAAAGCATTGCGATAACTCCCGAGGACGGGCACTTTTGTTTTGAACTGACAACATGGACGAGGACCAGAGAACAGCATATGATTTATCTGTAAGTGGGCACAATTTAGTCATTACAGGCCAGGCAGGGACTGGGAAAACATTTCTTATTAAAGAAATAGTGAAGAACTTACGTGAATCGCAGGGAAAAAAAGTATCAGTAGTTTGTTCAACAGGCATTGCTGCCACTCATTATGGCCATTTATCAGCTCAAACATTGCACAGGTGGTCGGGAATTGAAGATGGAAAATATCTTAACGAAGAAATTCTTCATCTTTTAAATACCGATGAACGATTTTTAAGTGCCAAAACCAATATCCAGCAAGTTGAAACTTTAATTATTGATGAAATTTCGATGATAAGTTCCAAAATACTGTCTCAGGTAGAATTCATATGTAGAAACATCAGAAATAATAATTTTACATTTGGAAAAATTCAGGTTATATTGGTTGGCGATTTTTTTCAACTACCACCAGTGTCAAGTGAGCTTCATGGTCACCCAGGTAACCACTGTTTCAAAGCATCATGGTTTTCTGATTTTTTTACACATAAAATAAATTTGAATGTGGTACATAGACAGGACAATCCCGAACTCATTACATGCATTAATGAACTTGAGAGAGGTGAGCTGTCTGATCATAGTGCAGCAATCCTAAATTCCTTAAATCGCCCTATTGAGAATGAAGAACAGTGTATTCAATTGTTTGCACGTAACTTGGACACTGATATGTTTAATTACAATAAATTACTTACTGTGCCCGGTGACCTCAAAGTATATACTAGTATTGATGAAGGCTCACAGCATTATCTGAACAAATTTCTTGCTCCAAAGAACTTGGGCCTGAAGATAGGATGCCCAATCATGTTGTTAAAAAATATCAGTTCCACACTGGTTAATGGACTAAGAGGACATGTATTACACCTTCATGAAAAGTCAGTTGAAGTTTTGTTTGAAATTAATAATAAATCAGTCTGTGTGAACATTACTCCTCATTTCTTTACCACATTTGACCCTGTAGACAAAAGAGTATTGGCAAAACGTGTTCAGCTACCTTTGAAATTGGCTTATGCCATTACCATTCATAAATCACAAGGCATGACACTTGAAAATGTAATTGTAAATTGCCAGTATTGTATTCAACCCGGTCAACTTGGTGTTGCCATAGGGAGAGCTGTGTCAGTCAGTGGATTAAAAGTTTTAAACTTTAAAAAACATTTATGCAAGAAACACCCTAACCATGTCTATAGATTTTATGAAAGTCTATCAATCGGTGATGTAAAAAATGATCTGAGTTGTTGCATAAACTCTAAACAAGAAAATGAAGAAGACTCTGAAGATAGTGATGGCAATGAAAATCCCCCCTCCCTTTGTAACTTAAAAAACTCTGAATTTGACTCTGATTTTTCAGAATCAGAAATAGAAAATTTAGAAATTTTAAACATGCTTGACCCTGATGATGATGAACGACCTGCTATGCCACATTCTTCTTTTCATGAACAATCACACTCAGCTTCTAGAATTGCACTTGAAAGTGTGTTACAGCAATTTAAAGACACCCCTGTAGAAAATGACATGATGAATAAAAAACTTTTACAAGTTTGAATGGTTTGAAAATCAGTGGTCGAGATGCTATTTACAAAAACTTTTACAAGTTTGACCAATGGTTTGAAAATCAGTGGTCTGAAATTGAAAACATTGGACTGCATTCATTTCCCGAGGGTAAAACCAAATTCACCCAAGCAAACAGAAATACCTTCTTTACAACATTTAATAAGTACTTAAATTCAGATGAGTTTGAACAAAGTGTTATGAATCTTTTGCAGTTTTATCACCAGGACTTGAATGGACCTTATTGTAGACTTCTGACATCCATTCTTTTTCACTTGGAGGAAAACTTCTTTCTCAGTCTGACTCCTCATCTCCAGTTGTCTGATCCCATACCATTGAAAAAACCAGCAGCAGAATGTGAACTTGATACCAGTGGAAGAGGCAAGCTGCGTTATGTTAGTGGATATGTGCTGGCAAAATTAAAACACAACACATCAAAGAAAATACAAAATTCAATTTTTGCTAAAGGAAAAGAGATGAATTTGAAAATGTATCAAAATGAAATGACAATTTACAACTCATTATGTTGTTCTTATGAGGAATTACAAATGTCGTCATGTGATCCTGGAAGTTTAGATGAAACAAAACGTAAACAAAATGCACGTGGAAGTCTGATTAACATTTCTGATTCGACATTCAAGTTTTTTCAAAAGTTAGAGTTACTTTGTCGCCAAATGCTCACACATGAAAAATTAGTGCATATTGGGAAATTTTTATTTGACAAAGCAAAAACTGAACTATTAAACAATTTAGAGTTATTTCAGATGTGGGTTCAGTGTGTTATAGATTCCAGACAACACAGTACAGAAGAAGAAATGGACTCAGATATTTCCAAGCTTCTGTGTGAAATGGTAAGCTTATGTGAACTGAGCCTTCAATCTTTTCAAAGTGTTATTACACTCTTCCTGAAAGTTAACCTTAGTCAGTTCAGGAAAGATTATTTGGCTCATTTAAAAAAGGAAAAAGGGGAAGCTCTTCGCAAAAAAGTTATCAAGAGGACAAATAAAACTCCTAAGACATTTAACATGAAGTTTTACATTGAAGATCAGTCTGAAAATAAACAAGCTTCATTTCTGAGACTGAAATCTGAGCTTATACAGAATGACAAATTTTTGGAAGAAAATCAATTTACCAAGCAAATCTTGATTCAGATTTGTAAAAATCTCAAAGTCACAGTATCTGAACGAAAGAAAAAGATAGACATAATTGCAGTGATTAAAGAAAACATAAAGAAATTGGAACATTCTGAAATATTGACAACCCCTGTTGAACCTGATATTCCAGGGCCCAGTGGAGTTAACCAGTCTCCAATTACTGATGAACCTCCTGATTCTGCACCTGTTCTTTCAGAACCTGAAACAAGTCAAGCAAAAGTGAATAGGACTTCTAGAAGGAGAGGAAAAGGCAAAGGGAGAGGTAAACAAAGAGGTAAAAAAAAAATATTTTATCAATTTTTTACCTAGATAATTTGCTATAATATGACAAAGACTTGAATGTTATGTATGCACTGTAATTAAATTTTTATGTAATTATTTTACATAAATATGATATTACTTTTTTTGGCAGTGGACGAGTCTGTGGCAAAGTAGCGCATTCTCCACCTGTGTTGGACTTTCTGGAAATTGAAGTCTGTCCTAAAACCACAGAGTTTAAAGAGTGACAGTATCCAAGGTATGTAGGATATGTATTTGCTCCATTGTGGAGAGTTCTTTGTTGGCAGAATGTATTTTCTACAATATCACTGTTTAACCTGCTAGGAATGATGGATGCATGAGATTTTTTTAATTTATATACACAAAGTTCTTCAAACCCCAAAATAGCCGAGACAATGTCCTGTCGTGTTTGGTATGATATTAAAGAGTTTTCTTTGTTCTTCACAGATTCATCCTCTTGAATGCTCCTTTCCCAGTTAACAAACCAGTCCAGTGCATCATGATTTTCTGTAAGTCTTTCATCTGTGCATTCAGTAATTGGCCTATGGTCTCTAAAATTTTTAATCAATACGCTTGTGGATCTTAAGAGGTCAATAGTAGCATCCAGCTTAGTACCATTGCTTCCTAGAAAGTTCTTGTACAATTCCATCAAATGCAGCATATCACTGTTAAGCACTTGTTCTGCTAGATGATTGCGCATTTTTGCCTCTGAATTCAGAAACAAATGTTCTTGGGTAAGGCAATTATGAACAGGGAAGGGATGAGATGAGATATCCCACAAATAAGCTTGTTTGAAATGGTTCCATTCAATGAATTTATCCCCAACTTTCAGATGTCTTGTGCAGTGTTTTTCTGACCCACTTTTCAGAATGTTATTTCTAATCTTTTTTATGACATGTGATATATCCATGATAAAAAAAATCTTAGAATTATCAAAGGAGTAAATGTTCTTGAAAGAGCAAGTAACTGGGTCTACTGTTTTAAAATCAGGCAGTAAGAGTTTGAAGAGGTCTCGGTTTGTTTGGGCGCCATCAGTACTAATATATTGGACCTTAAAACCAAAATTTAGCAACATATTTACAGCCTTCCACAAAAGTAGGTACAATTCATGACCAGAGGCTGTGGCAGAAGGAAAATGAGCAAAGGGAAACCTGAATCCTGTGAAGCCCAAAAACATGAACTGCAAGACATGAGTGGCCATTGTCCTTTCTTTCTTATTTGTTTTAATTTGGTCAAATATTACTGATTCGGGGGTGCACTCTGTAAACCCTATCAATTGTATATCACCGTCTTTTTTTTTAAACTGCAGGTCGGGTTGAAGAGCCATCTCGTCGAATATCAACCCCCCTTCGAAACCCTCTGGAGGCAGGTTCTTCATCTTTGCATCACTGGCCATCCAGTGCAACATGCTGGAGTGGATGCCCGCTTCTTGGTGAATGATGTTTTTGTATATCTGCAGCAACCTTTGCGAAGGAAGTGCAAGGAAATTGCTACTTCTTAGTTCCGCATACCCCCGTGGGCTTCTACACCACAAAGTGAGGCACATCCGGACAATATCTTTATTCCACCTCCGTCCGTGGGGATGTCTCTCCAAAGCCAATTTTCGGGACATCAAAAATGATTTAACTTTCTCTGTACATTGTGGGAATAATGAATTAAAGATTGTGTGCATGTCTGTGTGATCTTCTTTACTGAGTTCCACATCTGATTGCTTATTTACAGTAAATGATTTTTCATTAAGAGATGAATTAGAAGGATTAGGTGTGTCAACTGGTTTATTTTTTGGGAGTTGGTTGAGATATTTACATGGAGGGCAGGAGTTTGATGCCAGTGTTGATGTTTTAAAGGGCAACACTTTTGTACAGGACTTTGATCTGTACCGCACAGAGATAGGGCTGTTTTCATCACCTAGCTTTGATACATGCTCTACATAAATTTTTGAAGTTTTGTTTTTAGATGGAACAACACTTTGTACACCATCACAGTACCGCAACTTTCTTACAATTTCAAAAATTGTCATAGAGTTATATGTCTTATCAAGTCCAAGGTCAACTGGGTTAATAACTGATCCCATAGTGAAAAGGCTCCATGTAGAATCAGAATTAAGTGTTATTTCAATGAGGACCTGGCTTCCATTAACTACAGTGCTTGTCAAGTGACCAACTTTTAAGTAGCATTGTTGTTTTGCCATGATAAAGAAATCATCAGGGACTTTTACTTCATTGAATGATATTTTTAAGTCTGTATTTTTCCAGTGAATTCCATAGTATTTTTTGGTCAATTTACACCAGTCAGTTTTTGAGCGTCCAGTTTTTACATTCACATTTCTAAAAAATTGGCTAATAATTTTGGCAATTGCTGTACTTGTTATTTTACAATTGACACACTTATTTTTTATATCTGCAAGTTCAATATACTCATTTTCGTCCCCTTCCTCAATATTCTCGTTGATCCAGTTAATTAAATAATGTGATGAGTCGGTCATTCTGATTTTCACTGTTTTTTTATTCTTTGAATAACGCGCGTAAAACAAAAGTGCCCGTCCTCGGGAGTTATCGTAATGCTTTGAACATTCGGAACATCAGACGTTCTCCGCGCGAGTTATCTGCCTTTTCGTAGGTGTCGCGATTTCATTACTTCCGTTGCTTTTACTGAGGGAAAAATCATACTGCCAGCTAAGATCGTGTTTGAGGATAAATTGTGGGATTCTTGCGAGACGCAGAGCCACTGTAATAGCATAATCAAAACTTAAAATGTATGTCGAGACAGCGTGAACCGGCATTTCGAGTTGATTTGAAATAAAAGTATTTTTTTTAACACAGAAAGACCACTAGGGTAAAATGTCAACAAACGGGAGTGGCATACCTTTCTCCCTTATTATGTATATAGGGGTATTTTTTGTACGGAACGGTTATCTGGAGTTTTAACTCATTTTTTCGCATTGTATATTTGAAAAGGAAGTGTAATAAATATAAATTGTAAAAAAAAATTTTTTACAAGGTAGGGGTCATATATTGGGGGGGGGGGGGGGGGGGTCCTGTCCATTTTTTTTATAACTGTTCCGTGTTAATACAATGCTCAATTTCTTAATACAAGTCTTAACTCAACCAATCAAATGTACTCCCATTGGGGGTCATCCGTTTGATATCATTACTAAACAAGAAGCCAACGGGCCTTATAGGTAACCTTAATATCATGTAACAACTTTCCAACAATTGAATTGCTTCGTGTTTTAAACCAAAGGCCATAAAATTCACAATTTTGAAAGAGGTACCATTGCTTATCATAACCTTACACTTAGCTTGCTTACTTTATACCCAGAGGTAGATCAGAGTAACAAAGAGAAAATGCATTTCCACTTTATAACCAGTTGTACACCCCACCTCACAAGAACCACCGACCCTGAAGGAACATACTAGTATTTCAAAATTCTGGAAATTATAAATCATAAATGGTTGATTAATACCAAATAGCAGACTTCAAAACATTAAATTATTTTCAGACTATGTAACCCCCCTCTCCACCCCAAGTACCCCTGACCCAGGGGCCATGAAATTAACCATTTTGGAAGAGTCACCTATCAGCATCATTAATATGTATTTAGATCGTTGGCATAATACCAAGAAGAAAAGGACAAAATTTTCAAAGAAGTTTTGCATTTTCACCATATAATCATTAGAGCCCCGCCGCCCTAACACCAAAACGCCTGACCCAGGGGCCCTTAAATTAATAATTTTGGAAGAGGCAGCCTTCCTCAACATAACTGGTTACATAGTTTACTGGTTAAATACCCTGGAGCAGAGGAGAAGATTTTTTAAAGAAAATGTATTTTACTATGTATCAACAGAGCCCCACCCTAACACCAGAACCCCCAAACTAGGGGCCCTGAAATTCACAATTTTGGAAGAGGCATCCTTCCTCATTATAACCATGTACCTACTTCACTGGTTTAATACCCAGGAGTAGAGGAGGAAGATTTTCAAGAAAGATATGGAAATAACGAACAGTATTCAATCTCAAAGTCCATAAAACAATACAAAATAGGAGCAAAGCAAACATGGACCTCCGAAACATCAGAGGTGGGATCAAGTGCTATGGAGGAGTAACCATCCCCTCTAACCGGTCACACTCGCCGTGTGCCCCTTCTCATGATCGGGAAATAACGGAAAAAATCCGTTGTCAATTCAGTGTATAAATAATGGAATAACAGTTAGTATGAAAAACGTCAGTCAGCATTTGACTCAATGATAAATTGTATTTGCTGACAAGGTCATTGTATCGACCATAGAACTTACGAAATGATGACTTTAAACGAGACTGCTGATATTCTTGTTTCATCAACTTGCTTGTCAATAATTTACCTCTTTATAGAAATTGTTCATACATAGAGCATGCTCCTGCGTATCGAATCAACTGAGATATATATACTCCGTATCCAGGTGATAAAGGTATATTGCTGCATAAGTAAGGGAAGTTAACGATCAAGTTAAAGTCATCACGTTTATCATATAGCTTGGTTGTTAGATTACCATTAACGTCTTTTTCAAGTAAAATATCCAAGTATGAAACAGATGTGTCAGACTCTGTGGTATTTTTTATCTCAATCTCACCAGAATATATCGTATCGACGTAGAAATGATTTTGCACAGATTCTGCTTAATATGAATATAAAAATAGGTCTGCTAATAACGGAGCGCAATTAGTACCCATGGGAACTCTAATAGATTGTTTAAATACTTTGTCTCCAAAAACCACATAGATATTGTGAATCAGAAACTCAAGCATCTCTTTGATGTCACCTTCAGAGAACTTGTGTGTGTGCAATCAGGATGTGTTTCAACAAAATAATTTTGCAAATGACCAATGACCAGGTAAGTCAATTTACGAGTTCCATTTTTATTGAAAAAGAATTCATGCATTTCCACTACATTATTAGTAGAGCCCCGCCCTAACATCAGAACCCCTAACCCTGGGGCCATGAAATTCAAAATTTTGGAAGTGGCAGCCCTATTCAACATAACTATATTTTGTTTGTTTTTTAAATACCCAGGAGCAGAGAAGATTTTCAAAGAAATAAAGTATTTTCACTATATAATCTATATAGCCCCGCCCTAGTACCTAAGAACCCCTGACCCTGGGGCCATGAAATCCACAATTTTGCAGCCGTTTTCAACATAACTATGTATTTAGTTAGTTTATTTAATATACAGGAGCAGAGAAGATTTTAAAAGAAATAATTTATTTTTACAACATAATCTACATAGCCCCGCCCTTGACTAGAACCCTGGGGCCATGAATTTCACAATTTTGGTAGGGGACTCAATGCTCATAACATTCATACCAACAGTTTGACTGCTTGATATCCAGGAGTAAAAAGGAAGATTTTTAAAGGTTGCATTAATATTAGTGGTTTTTGACCCCACCCCTAATGCTCCAGAGAAGCTGCAAATGTTAACGCACAACGTACGACGACGGACAAAAATGGATCGCAATAGGTCACTCAGGTGACCTAAAAGGCACATGGTAAATAATAATGGCCGACTTTACAGGTGGCCACCCAGTATTCCGTTCTGTGCAAGAAGCCTAGGTAGCTGATTGCTTTGTTTGTAACCCGATTGATATGCTAACTCCAATTCAGGTCATCCGATATATCGACACCCAGATACCGAGCTGATGAGACTCTAATACCTGACCATTAAGTATATAGTTGTTACAAATGGGGTATCTGAATGTCGTTACATGGATTACCTGACACTTACTTGGGTTGAATTCCATGTCCCACAAGGTCTCCCAGTTCTCTAGTTGCTTGAGGTCCTCTTGGAGCATTAACTGACATCCCTGTCCATCCATAGTTACATTGATGACAGTGTTGTCATCGATTGAATGTTTTAGTCACATATAACTAATTCCTACAGCAGAAGAATTACCCCTTGTCTGTGCATGGTTGGTATGGAAAGTTAAATATGAAGCATTATCACCCCCCATAAGTAAGTTTTGCTTTCGGTTTTTTATGCCCCATTAATCAAAGTATTGGGGATAAATGTATATAGTTTTAAATATTTTTTTATTCCTCAGATAATTTGGATTTTGTTTTTTGTCCCCTTTTTAAAAATGACGCTATGTACGTCCCTGGTTGTATGGCAGAAAAAATTTCAGTTTCAGTGATTCTTAAAGTTATATATGGTTTGTCTGAGATAATAATACGATATAAGTTTATACGAGGGGTTATCAACAAGTTCGTGGACTAGCGCCATAAAACTAAAACCGCTTAAGATAATCAATGAATTTTACAATATCTACTTAGCATCATCTATGCTATCTATAGATCAAACCACAAATCATAAATGTTAATTTTTAATAAATTAGTAATGTTTTGTAAGCAATGGTATGTCCAGGCGGCGCAACCTCGAATACGACGTTTTTGCGACCTATGTGTAACTGAAAAAAACTCTTTTGAACACTTGACATCCACAAATCGAGTTAATTCAGGCATGTGTTGGGACACAATTGTTCCATAAAATGATTTCTTTTTCATTTATTCTGGAAGTTCTATGAAATTTTATCGTAAATTTCACATTGAGTGTCCAAACAAATAAGGCCTTGAAAATGACGTCAAAGACAGGAGGGGTTTTCTTTTCCAACATTTTATAAAATTTTGTCCCTGAAAAACTGGTATAGACCTAAGAAATGTTTAAAATGGCTACAGAGACATAATATACACCCAGAGTAGTTGTCTTTTAATGTCAACATAGATTCAGAGAGAAAAAGGATGCACAGTTAATGTCGATCTGTAGTATAGGTTGAAAAATCTTTCACGTGAAAAAATGTCGTTGATCATGTGTTGTATTTAATATATATATATATATATATATATATATATAAATATATATATACTAGTATATATATATTTAAGGAATCACTGTCTAGTTAGGAGGGTATGTCAGGGCATCAACAATAATGGGAAACATGGGATAAGCCCGTTATGCTAAAATTATCCCATGTTTCCCACTATTTTTGATGTCCCTGGCATAGTCTCCTAACTAGACAGTGATTCCTTATATTTCCATTTTTTCTTGAAATAACAATCTTAAAATAAATCGGAATACCGTCTAATCTAGTAGATTTGAAATGCACGAGGCATTTCATGTTCTTTTCTATTGCCCCGCCCCATGACGTCAAATTTTGTTATAAAAAATAGTCCCATAAAACACGAACCAAATTTATTGATTATTTAGTTACTGTAGCCAAATATCAACATTTATAGAATAAACAACAAAAGAATTTTAAATTATGACCAAAGCAGTCTTGTTAACTTTGATCATATATGTGACCTAGATTTAGGTTGTCGGAAGCACGAAAACGTGTATAGGCCCAAGGACACTTCTCCGCCGCCATATTGAATGCAATGTTCCAGTTGATGAAACGGGAGTTAGTCAGCATGGTCAGGATTTCTCTCAATTTATAAATCCATTTCGAATATTATATTCATTGAAAGCCGCTGTTCATGACCTTGTAAAGTCATATAAACAAAGCGTATGGAACGCCGTCACTGCCTTATAGCAGAACACAACATTGCATTGCGTCAACCTTCCACTACATTATGTCATCACTTTATGACATATACTCACACTACTATTGCATTGTGTCAACCTTCCATTATATTATGTCAACTCTTTATGACATTAACCCACACTACTATTGCATTATGTCAACCTTCCATTATATTATGTCAACTCTTTATGACATTAACCCACAATACTATTGCATTATGTCAACCTTCCATTATATTATGTCAACTCTTTATGACATTAACCCACAATACTATTGCATTATGTCAACCTTCCATTATATCATGTCAACTCTTTATGACATTAACCCACAATACTATTGCATTATGTCAACCTTCCATTATATTATGTCAACTCTTTATGACATTAACCCACAATACTATTGCATTATGTCAACCTTCCTTTACATTATATCTACTCTTTATGACATTAACTCACACTACTATTGCATTCTGTCAGCCTTCCATTACATTATGTCAAATATTTATGACATTAACCCACACTACCCTTGCATAGTGTCAACTTTCCTTTACATTATCTCAACACTTTATGACATTTACACATACTACAATTATATTTTGTCAACTTGCATTTCGTTATGTTTACTGTTCATGACTTTAAATTAAACAACAATTACATTGTGTCAACCTTTCATTTCATTCTGTCAATTCTTTATTATATCATGTGAAAAGCTCATGTCATACTGTGCGCTCTCTTCTACATTATGCCGATTCACTATTACGTTATGCGAAGATGTGTATCCTCGGCCTTTATATGAGCATAACGTATTTTCCGCGTTCCGAAAGCACTAAAATTGGCGGGAGAGAAAACTGTCGTAGGAGAAATTCTCAGCGATTTTGGAATGGCATCTTTAATAAAAACTTTAAGCGACAAATGATTGACAACCTTGAAACGTACAAAGCCTTAACACTGCGACTGTGCATTAGAGTCACGTCGAAATTTAATGGCGTTTACTTTAATCTGATAATTAAATAAATCAAATATTATGAGTCGTGCAACATTTTTTTTTTTTAATTTTTTTTTTTTTTTTTTTTTGTTGATAAAAATCTTAAACGTCTGATCTTGATAAGAACATTGTCATAAAATTTCTAGCAGTCTTTAATTTTCCTTTTTTTTTAAAGTGAAAACACATCATATAACACATGTACACTGGTGTGTTGGGTTCGGGGGGGGGGGGGGCAGAAATCCCGCCCTACCATCTTAAGTGACCAAAATATACATAAAATTAATAAATTTATTGGTTTTACTTTGTAGGACATTGCATTAGTTTCACATTAAATTTAGCTGAATTAAGTTGAAAACTTTTTCTATGAAACTATAAAGCCTGAGAGCTTTCCTCCTTGGTCTCCAACCATTGGCGTCGGAAGCAAAGTGTTTGGGGGGGAGGCTAAGTGTAAGAATTTTTTTATACCTTCATAAAAAACCTGACAAGCAAAAAGAATAGGGGGGATGGGGGGTGGGGTAGGTTCGAACTTCACTATCATTTTTTTTTTCCAAACAACACCACTTTCCACATTATTTTAACCTAAACTACAACGTGTCTGTGGAAAGTAGGGGGGGGGGCTTAACCTATACGCAGCGATGTTCAATGTCTATACTAAGTCTATCTGAGGAAAAAAAAAGGGGGGGCTAAGCCCCCCTCAGCCCCCCGGTTCCGATGCCTATGCCAACCATATACCGTCTCCCTTCCTTGTTCAAGATTCCCATATCCGCCACTGATATGTGCCCATGCATGCTTACTACTTAAGGCATATTCAATTGATTTAGATGAGGGACTGGTAGATTTTTGTAATAGAATTCTGGCACTAGAATGGTTGAAAAAATTTCTAATTCCAGTGACGTAGCATCTTTTTTGAAAGGGGAGGTCAGCCAGGAAAAAAATATTAATTTGCCCGAAAAAACTTGACAATCCCCAAAAAATTATCCAAGCCCGAAAATCCTTTTTCGGGGAGGGGGGGGGGGTCAAACTTCAAACAGTCCTATTTTTTTTTCAGATATACTACATTGCCCTCAGTTGACTATACTTCAACAAAAAGTGGGGGTAGGGCTGTACTTTCAATGAACATTACTTTTTCTATAATAAAGTTATGTCTGGGAAAAGAGGGGGGGGGGGGCTGTTATACTTCCTAATCAATCAGGACCCCCCCCCCCCCCCCTCTTAACAGTCTTTAAAACACGGTCGTCAACATTTATTGTATACTAGATATACAGATTTGAGATAATGTAAATGTATTTTACATCAGGTAATGCACTTTTGGAATCAACATGATAAAGAGTTAACACAATATAAAGCTATTTTTAGATCACATAAGAAAGAGTTGACATAACGTTATAATACATCCACATCACGGTATGGAGTTTTGACATAATGTAATAAAGTGTTGATATAATATAAAGATATGTTCACATTATGTTATACACTTTTTACACCAAGTAATAAAGCACTGACATAAAGGTAAGATGTGTTCACCTCACATCATGATGCTCTTGCCGTAAAATAAAGGTAAATCCATATCACGTAATAATGCTTTGATACATGTATAATAGAAATATACACTCTCAAAAAGGAATGGATTTTTGACTTCATGTAATGATAAGTTTAATTATAAAACACAATTTACTTGACGTAATGCAATTTTGACCTCGCATATTAAAGAAATGAAAGGATGTAAAGAAACATTCATTTCACGTAATAGAGTTTTAACTCAATGTAAACACATTATCACTTCACATAATTAATTTTTTACTTCTAGTTATGAAATGTTGACATAATGAAAGGATGTATTTACTTCATGTAATGCAGCATTGGCATGATATTAAGATATTTATACATCATCTCATAAAAAACTGACATAACGTAAAGATATGTTCACATCACGTAATGATAAATTGACATAATAAATGCATAGTTGTATGCTATAAGGCAGTGATGTCTATATTCAGCTCCCGGGAATCTTATCAAAATAAGTGCATGATGTAGAAAAAGCGGATATTTAAGAAATGAATTTAATTTTTGAAGATTCATGATGTTATGAACTACGACAATTCACGCCGGCATATTTTATGAACTTTTTGATACCCCCTCGAACATGAAATTGTTGTATGTTACCGGTATTTACGTTCAAATAAAAAAAATCACCGATTTTAAAATTAATAAGCTAAGGTTTCTAAAGACGAATTGTCTGATTTTGGTGGTTTAAGTAATTTCCATGAAAAAATGTCTGATAGTAATACTTTTTAACTCTATTAAAAATATTGGTGATGGTCAAAATGTCGGACTACTGGGCTGTCGGGACTATCGGACCGTCGGACTACTGAGTTGTCAGACTTTTGGACCGTCGGAATACTAGGCTTGAACCGACCTTACAAGTAAAGACATCGAAAATCTCGTGGTTTTATGGGAAGGGGAGGAGGACTTGTGGAATATATCAAGCAGTAGCTACCACAAGAAAGATGCTAGAAGCAGAGCTGTAAGCTGAATTCAAGAATAGAATAGAGAGACGCGTAGACAGTTTACACATTCTAAACTTCTAATAATCTCTCTCGAACAAATTCTGGAATCATACAGTTTTACCAATCTGTTTCTTATTATAATCAAGCGTTTTATTTTTAAAAAATATATTTGTTTCACTCAAAATAAGTTGTTTCTTTGGAAATGCACTTTTATCATTTCTGAGCACAATTTGGTCCAAATCCAACAATGCGTACGATTAGTGTCTGATTGTTTCTGAATCTTCCTGATTTCTTTTAAAAATCTTCTGTTGTAGTAAGGTTACAGATTCTGGGTTACCAAATGCCGATCGGAGGCGGTCCAATATAGCATATACGGATCCTGTCGAATTTCTGGCCGGAATTTATGTCTTCCTTAGCTTGGCCCTATAAGAAGGATATGGAGATAACGAACAGTATTCAATATCAAAGTCCATAAAACAATACAAAATTGGAGCAGAGCAAACACGGACCTCCGAAACATCAGAGGTGGGATCAGGTGCCATGGAGGAGTGAGCATCCCCTGATGACCGATCACACCCGCCGTGTGCTCCTTGTCATGATCGGGAAGTAACGGAAAAATCCGTCGTCAATTCAGTGTACTGTAGATCACTTAATTTTCGCGACACCTTATTTTCGCGAGAATAGTCATTGACTCTTGATTAGCGAGACAAAATTTTCACGAATTGTGGTTATTGCTGTATATATCTTAAGGAATACTATTATACGCGAGAATTAAATTTTTGCGAGCACACTGTCTCGCGTTTTTACGCGAAAATAAAGTTCTCGCGAATAAATAGTGATTTACAGTTTAAATAATGGACTAACAATAAGTATGAAACTTTAATGATGACTTTAAACGAGACTGTTGATATTCTTGTTTCATCAACTTGCTTGTCAATAATTTACCTCGTGTTAGAAATTTTTCAAACGTAGAGCATGCTTTTGCGTATCGAATCAACTGAGATATATAGAATCCGTACGCAGGTGATGAAAGTATATTGCTGCATAGATAAGGAAAATTGACGATTGAAAAGTTAAAGTCATCACTTTTATCATAAAACGTGGTTGTTAGATTACCATTAACGTCTTTTTTAAGTAAAATATCCAAGTATGAAATAGATGTGCCAGACTCTGTGGTATCTTTTATCTCAAGCTCACTAGGATATATTGTATCGATGTAGGAATGGAACTGACCATTGTTAATTGACAATACGTCGTCGATATATCTAAATGTCGAGTTGAAGGCCACAGCAAGTGTTTTCTTCTTTTCACGCATTAGATTTTGCACAAATCCTGCTTCATATCAATATAAAAATAGGTCTGCTAATAATGGAGCGCAATTGGAACCCATGGGAATTCCAATAGATTGTTGGAATACCTGGTCTCCAAAAACCACATAGATATTGTGAATCAGAAACTTAAGCAGCTTTTTGATGTCAACTTCAGAGTACTTGTGTGTGCAACCAGAGTGTGTTTTAACACAATAATTTTGCAAATGACCAATGACCAGGTAAGTAAATTAACGAGTTCCATTTTTATTGAAAAAGCAGCTGTCAATGATATAAAAAAGCCTGGACTTTAATTTATCGTGGGGAATGGTTGTGTATAAAGTTGAAAAGTCGTAAGTTTTGAAGCTGTTGATTTTGGAAAATTTTTGTGATTTTAAATTGTCCAAAAGTTCTTTGAAATTTTTAGTATCCACATCTGATTTACACCACTTCTTGAATATATTTATATAATAGTATTGTGTTTTGCGTGCACTGTGTATAATATAGTATAGTTTTATAGAATAATAGTTGAGGGAAGGGGGCACAATTGCGAGAAACTATTTTAGAACAAAATATTTTGTTTATTATTTTCTTTATTGGTAAAATATTTGAAATTAAGTTTATATATATTATTATATTACAGTTAGGACGATAATGGCGTCTGTGGCTTAATCGTTAGCGCGTCGGACTGACAATCTCGGGGTCGTGAGTTCGCTCCGCGACGTGGGCGCTGTCGGGTTTTCTTCAGAAAATGAAGCCTTGCACTATTTCGGCATAGTATGCTTACGCTATATAAATCCTTAGAACACTGTGCGAGAATAGATGGGTATGGGTTATTTAAAAGTTAAAACATCTATCGGGCTATAAATACGGGTTGGTACGAGATTAAATTCATCATAAAGCCTTCGGGTTTCATTTTGACTCTGTGGAATATTAAGTGAGAATAGATCAGATCAACTTTTTGTGAATCTGTGTATGACCTTGCCGAAAATGCTATGTTAAGGTCATCAATCCAATCGTGAATAGAAATGTCAAATTTTGATTTTGACTGTATAGAAAATGTCTTAAGTTTATTTTCCTCGTTTCTGGGATAAAATTTTGTTTCCCAATAACAGTCTGTGAATGTCAGTTGATTTAGTTCACGAACACAGTGTTGCAACTGTTTTCCTCATGATTTAGACACAGGTTAACGTAACAATTGATTTGAACAGTGCTCTCAGTTGAATATCCCTACATGAACAGTAAAGGCGCCTTTAAACGGTAGTACAAGTCGTATACAAATTGTCGTATACAACTTCTGTAATATGTCACCTCCTACATGTACACACGGTAAAACAGGTTTTACATTCACTTTGTTATGAAAATAAAGAAAACGCCCTCATAATATCCGTTTCAATCGACATGGAGGCATGGGAAGAGGAAGGATCGGTAATAATGTTAATCTGCATCATTTTTCTTATGTCAGCACTGCATTTGAAGCAGCAAAGAAGGGAGAGGCCTTGGGTAAGGCAGTTGATCCGGCGGAGGGACAATCGAGGTGCATACCATGCACTTGTTGCAGAATTGAGAAATGAAGATCCATCTTTGCTGAGGAATTTCCTCCGCATGGATTTAACATCTTTCAATGATCTTCTGCAGTCTGTTTCGCCACTTATACATGTACAAAGGAGAGACGCTCTCATCAGAAATGCAATTTCTCCAGCGGAGAGACTTGCTTTAACACTGCGGTTTTTGGCCACTGGTAAAAACAAATTACATTTTGTACATTCTTTATACTAGTAGCTTGTATATACATACCGAGTAAATACTAGTAACAACTCGTCATTTGGTTGGGCTAGCCAACTAGTTTCAAACAATATATAATTTACATGTATATTTGTTTCAGGTGAAAGCTTTCGCTCTCTTGAGATCTGTTTCGCATTCCAGTGTCAACAGCATCTCAAATCATTCCCGAAACATGTGATACAATATATAATGCTTTGAGAGAAAATTGCATGAAGGTAAAAAAGAAAATGCTCTAGCACAAAGTACTTGAAAATCTACTCATGGTCTATGCATATTATCACAGTTATTGTCCAAGAAAGATTTTTGTGTGCAATATTTCAAAACCATGCACCCCCATTTTATTTAGATACAAAATATTTAGGTAATATGAGTATGTCAAAATGCACGATTATTATGTCTTAAATGTTGCAAGTAATGAATCTCTTTCTAAAAAATCTGACTTCAAGATTGTTAAAGACAGCATCTGACATCATTTGACAAAGATGCAACTAAATCATGTTGACGCGTTTATAAACATAAAATGCTTTCATAAAAATTCTAATTTAAAAATTTATCTTATGTATTTTGAACACATCTCTAGGTGGGACAAAGCTACTGATTTTTTCAATAATAAAGAAACTAAAACTGCTTTTATAATTATAAAGATATTATTTATAATCATCTCCTACATTTAGAATCTGAACCCTATAAAATGTTGATTTCCCGCAGAATTCGAATTCATTCTTTAAATATGTGTGTAGGTGTAAGATCTGGAAGTTGCAACAGGTTCTGCAGAACTTTCAACCTCCTGAACAAACGGGTTTCAAAGTGGTTTGTCCGTATACGTACACGTACGTGCATTGGCAGTTTCAGGCTTGAAATCTCTTTGGGCCTCATCTTTTTCCTGTGCATCAAAAATTATTTCCTGTAATTTAAGCTTTAGTTTCTTTTTAATTTGATTAGATTTAATTTTCTTTAGCTCGTTAGAAAAATATCTAGCGAAAACCAAATCTTCGCTGTCCATTCCTGAATTCTGTTGTGTGGCAGAGTTTGACCCCCTATTCCTGATAGTGCTCAAAACCTTGACGGCTTCAGATGGGTCCGTTTGATTGTCTTTTCTTTGTAGCAGATTGTTCCTTTTGAACGTCGCTTTCGTCATTTATTTCCTTCTCATCAGTTTGCTCCGAGATTTCAAGAGTAACCTAAAATAGAAAAACCAGAAGTCTCTGTCGAGACTGTAGCTCTACTGGTTTAATATACTTAATATACAAAGGAAGAGAAAAGTAGCAGTTGGGACTTGAAACTTTCAAACAGCAATAAATAGAAAAATGATCCTTGCCGCTCGTCAAAATAAAAACCGATGCACAAAATTATGTATCTTAGTATAGTCTACTTGTGTGCCAAGTTATATTGAAATCGGACCAAAACTGTAGGAGGAGTAGCATTTTTAAAGAATTTCACAGAAATTTCTATTTTTAGTAACCATGGCAACACCGTTCATCGAAATCAAAAACTGATGCACAGAAGCATGTATCTTAGTGTAGTCTACTTGTGTGCCAAGTTATTTTGAAATCAGAAAAACACTGTAGGAGGAGTAGCATTTTTTATGCATTTCAAATTTTTTTTTCTATTTTTAGTAACCACGACAACATCGTTTATCGAAATCAAAAACCGATAGACAGAATAATGTATCTTAATTGAGTCTACTGGTGTGCCTGGTAATATTGAAATCGGACCAAAACTGTAGGAGAAGTAGCATTTTGAAAAATTGTTTACAGACAGACAGACAGACGGACGACGGACGCATTACTATCGCATAAGCTCTTCTGGTCTCTGACCAGTAAGAGCTAAAAATATTTGTGAAGTATTTTATTTTGTAATATATACATTTGTCAACAATGGCCTATCTCCTGGACACTTCTGTGAGTCTTATGCGGAGAAGATGGATGCTGACTGGATAAAGAGGATGGGGCGGGCCAGATTACCAGAGAGAAAGAGAAGAGGAAGAGAGATCAACCTCAAAGGGAGAAAATGAAGCAATGGAAGGATTGTCCTATCAGTCTGCTTTGTCATTTTTCAGATACAGATTTTTTTTCACAATTATTATAGTATGTACAAGTTTGTGTAATATTATGATTTTTTTGTTGTTTTAGAAATAGGAGTTTCTGTAAATGATGAAAATATAGAAAGAATTCCTGAGCCTGTGCCAAAGCCCAACTTTTGCTCCTTAAAGCTGAAGCACTGCGTTCACTCAATGTTGTCATTTTAGATTTGGAAACCACTGGCCTGAGTAAATATTTTTCAATAATATTGATTTAAAATATTCTATGCAGTCAAATAAGATTGGACTACCATTTAAATTTGCATCCATATTTTTAGCTCTACTGGTCAGAGACCAGAAGAATTTCTGCGATAGTAATGCGTCCGTCCGTCCGTCTGTCAACAATTTTTCAAAATGCTACTCCTCCTACAGTTTTGGTCTGATTTCAATATAACTTGGCACACCAGTAGATAGCTGCAGATCTGTAGCGTTATGGTTTTATATATTTGTCTTTGACCATAACGCTACAGATCCCGTAGTGCAAAAAAGGTGCAATTTACGGTGCAATATTTTTTGCGCTCTTTTGGGGAGAATTTCTCCACTTTCTAGCTTTGGTCAATCAACTACCTTTCACTCCCTAATTCTAGACACATTCTGTAGCCAACATGTATAGTTTATCCACCTCCCAACCATTTATAGTTGTCTCTACAGGCAATAAACTCGCTGGATATGAATTTTCAGTAATCTAACAAATAATTTTAATCAAGCGAGTTTATCACTTGTAGAGACGACTATAAAGGGTTGGGAGATGGATAAAATATACAGATTAATTAAATAATGTGTATAGAATTAGGGGTTGAAAGGTAGTTGATTGAACGATGCTGGAAAGTGTAGAAATTCTCCTTAAAAGAGCGCAGAAAATATTGCGCCCTAAATTGCACCTTTTTTGCACTACAGGATCTGTAGCGTTATGGTCAAAGACAAATATATAAAACCATAACGCTACAGATCTGCAGCTAACCAGTAGACTACACTAAGATACATAATTCTGTGTATCGGTTTTTGATTTCGATGAACGTTGTTGCCGTGGTTACTAAAAATAGAAATTTCTGTGAAAATAATTCAAAATGCTACACCTCCTACAGTTTTGGTCTGATTTCAATATAACTTGGCACACAAGTAGACTACACTAAGATACATAATTCTGTATCACGTACTTCTTTCTGTAATAATTTTTTACCCATAGTGTAATAATAACACAAGGTATCTAACTCCATATTACACGGAGTACCCCCTCCCTTAGAATCGCGCTCATTTACACTTTCAGAGAAAACGCAGTGGCAAACTGTTTATACCTATTTTATCTACGATAATTTATCTACACAACCATATATGGCTTGCTTGTCTTTGTTTTCTTTAATCTCCGTAAACAGCGTCAAAACTCTACTCACCGAGTAGAAAGATCAAACTAAACCATAGAATGGTATGTTTTAATCTCGGGCAAAGAGAAAAATTAAAGAGTGCATGGGTTTAAAAATTCAATCCCAGATTTTAAATATTGCATTGAATAAATAAAATTTCATAGTGTCTTATTTTTCATAAAAACACTACGATGTTTTTTCGATGTAATTTTAGAAACAGATTTTTAGCCAATCAAATTCGAGGTCTAATTCTTTGCCCGAGACTGGAACATACCATTCTGTGGTTGAGTTTCACTTTCCACTCGGCGAGCAGAGTTTTGAAGCTGATTACGGAGATAAAAGAAAATAAAGACAAGCATGTCAGATATGGTTGTGTACATAAATTATCGTAGAAGACCTAGGTATAAACAGTTTAGCCCTGTATTTCCTCTGAAAGTGAAAATGAGCGCGATTCTAAGGGAGAGGGGTACTCGGTGTAAATCGGAGTTAGATACCTTGTGTTATTATCATACTATGGGTTAAAATTCATTCCCGAAACAAGTGCCTGTGTTCTGTATATCGGTTTTTGATTTCGATGAACGTGTTGCCGTTGTTACTAAAAATAGAAATTTCTGTGAAATACTTTCAAAATGCTTCTCCAAATACAGTTTGAGTCTGATTATACCCGTTAATTTGGCATGCAAGCAGACTACACTGAGATACATAATGTCAGTTTTTTGATTTTGATGATTTATGTTGCCATCGTAATTATACCCCCGCTCCGAAGGATAGGGGGTATACTGTTTTACCCTTGTGTGTCTGTCCGTCCGTCTAGCTGTCCGTCTATCCGTAACAAATTTTCGTCGCAGTTTTCTCAGCAACTACTCATCGTAGATGCTTGAAATTTTAAGGTAGGTCGCGGGTTTGCTTTTGTCATCAATTTTGGTACACAATTTCGACGATTCGAGCGGTTGCTTTGTGCACATTTGATTATGACGTCAATTACGTCACAAAGGCAACGTTACGTTGTTTCCCGTTTAGTTCTTTGCAAATGACTGTACGAATCAAGTAGATTAATACAAAGTGCATGTTATTGTACGTAAACATCGTACATATATATGTTTTATAATTAAACTTCAGTCTGAATTCTGATGCCATTATATATATGTAATATCTTAAGACTAATTAGATACAAAACGAAATGAAAGGAATAATTTATATTGTAAGTATAACTAAACTGGTAAAAGTCGATCAGAATAAATCAGGGTAAAAGTTATAGTATGCAGAAAAAAAGTTATCATAAATGAAAATTGCTCAGTGGAAAACTTGGGGGGTTGTATGTGCGCACGTTATTTGAAACTCAGGTGAACATGCGTATTGCATCATGACTGCCAATCAATGCCGGGGCGAAAATTTGCCGATACTTTTCAGGATGGAATCTATCCTCATCACTAAAAACGGGTTAAATTTAATTACATGCATTTTTATAGGTTTTTTAAAATTATCTTTATCATTATCATAATTGTTTGGTTGTTATGTATGTAAATATCGTGTTTTCGCCTTGTTTTGCTGGCTAATAAATTGTGAAATACATTTAGATATCAAATTTATACAAACACCTGTAAGACCTATAAGACACCGTAAACAATTTACAAGTATCATATATATTTTTTTATCAAAAAGCTCAAAGTGTAAAAGCTAAATGTAAGTGTTTTCCATTTTGCGTATTGAAATTTGATTCAGAGAATTCGAAATTAACAAATGCTTAAGAGTTAAGGTCGTATACTATAGCTTGCGACTAACATAGAAAGAACCTTGCAGGAACCCCCCCCCCCCCCCCCGTTTATTTTCTCAGTATCCGGATGTTTTTCTTACCGTTTTCGAAAAAACTGATCAATTTTTTGTTTTATGCCTGAAATCCTTTTGACCATGAATTTCCTAAAAATACAGGTACTATTTTATCGCTCGCGTTGTTGTCGCTGTACGTTAATTCTCATGCACGAGGAATGTTTATACCGTCCATTCTGACTTTGTGATCAGAGTATGAATTTCACAATACCACTGAAAATAAGTTGCCGGTCATCCTAATGTGTCTCCGCAATAAATTAAATGACGAATAAAATTAAATTTTGTATCTCTGCCACTTTTTTAAATCTTGTATGTTCCAAAGGTCGAGAAATTTTATACTCGTACTGTAAATGTGACTATGTTCAATAAATGACGTTGTAGATATAAATAACGCCATAAACGCAACATTCTAGCAGTATAAAAGAAAACTTTGAAACTATTTAGCAAAAAATCTAGCGATATCTTGACATTTTGAAATTCCTGACTAATTCGTTTACGTCTTTAAAAAGTTATCCAACCTTTTTAAAAGAAACTATTTTCACAAAATTGGCTTAAAACGTCATTTTCCCATACATTTCAATAGTAAAGCGTAAAAAAAGTACTAACAACAATACCGCGTTTACAGCAATATAGCATTAAAACTACGTAGGCAAATTTAATAAAAATTGCAGATGATATGCTGTGAATTCCAAGGAACATCATATCAAATTTGCAGGATATGTTTTCTCGTAAGAATTTTTCAGCAGTAAGCCCGCGACCTACCTTAAGACAATCTTCTCTGAGGCATGCCATACGGTGAGTTACATTTTTTTGTCAAATTCAATGTCAACTTCCTGTTTGTTTGTGCGTCTGTTCGTTTCATACATAACAAATTTGCGTATCAGTTTTCTCAGCAACTACTCATTGCAGATGCTTGAAATTTTAACACAATTTTCGCTGAGGCATGCGATACTGTTGGATACATTTTTGGTCAAATTCAATGTCAACTTCCTGTTTGTCTGTGAATCTGTCCATTTCATACATAACAAATTTTTCGTCGCAGTTTTCTCAGCAACCAATCATAGCAGATGCTTGAAATTTTAGTACACTCTTTATTGAGGCATGCCATATGGTGGGATTAATTTTGATATTAATCTGATGTCAATTTCATATTTTTCTGTGCATCTGTCCGTAATTGAACTTGTGTATATTAACAGGATAGTGTTTTTTCACATCAAAGCGGGGGTATTCCTAGTGAGCATTGGCTCACAGATTTCATGTTTAATAAATTGAAAATTCTGTAAAATTTTATCAAAGTTACTCCTACAGTTGAAGTCTTATTGCAATCTTGCCTCAAAAAGAGATTTAATCATAGATCATTATTCTGTTTATTGCTTTTGTAAAGTTTTAAGTCCCAACTGCTACTTTTCTCTTTCTTTATTATAAGTACAAACCAGTAGACCTACAGTCTCGACAGAGACTTCTGGTTTTCAGTTCAGCATGGCATTATGCCCCACATCACCCAGACTGCTGCTGAAAATAGGAATACAAAGGAGCAGTTCTCCAGATATGTGGCTCCAGACCTGCCCATTACACCAATGGCGGAAAAGGTCACCAATATAACCTGGAGTGGTGGAGTTCTATGTTATCGTGGTGAGCCAGTTGATGTTGTGAGCATAAAGTCGGCACTGGAGGATTTCTTGGAGTGGTTAGAGAAATTTCCCAGCGTAGAAATGGTAGCACACAATGTCCGAACATTCGATTTTTATGTATCATGCAGGGCATTTCATAGATGTGGTTTGCAAAAGAGATTTTGTCAAAAGTTGCAGCGTTATCTGACTCACTCTTTTCAGAGAAAAGTACCCTAAACTTGATAAGTATAAGCAAGAATTTCTGGCACAACATTTTTGTGGTCATGCTTACAATGCCCATAATGCTCTTGATGATTTTGTCATGCTAGATGAAATTATTCAACTGGACTTGTCTCTGTTTCAGACTTTAAAAAACATTCGTACGATACAGAATGCCAATTTATTCAAGAAGAATTTAATTCTTGTAAATCAAAAAACATAGCTTCGCTTCGCCCTCTTATTGGTGAAAATATAAGATATCTGTGAGCCAATGCTCACTAGTAATACCCCCGCTCTGATAATCACTATCATGTTAATATACACAAGTTCAATTACAGGCAGATACACAGAAAAATTTGAGGTTGACATCAGATTCATATCAAAATTAATCCCACCATATGGCATTTCTGAACAAAGATTGTACTAAAATTAAGCATCTGCTATGAATAGTTAATGAGAAAACTGCGACGAAAAATTCTTATGTATGAAACGGACAGACGCACCATATGGCATGCCTCAGAAAAGATTGTGTTAAAATTCAAGCATCTGCGATGAGAAGTTGCTGAGAAAACTGCGACGAAAATTGTTATATATGAAACGGACAGATGCACAGATAAACAGGAAGTTGACACTGGATTTGAACAAAAATGTATCCCTCCATATGGCATGCCGCAGAAAAGATTGTGTTAAAATTCAAGCATCTGCGATGAGAAGTTGCTGAGAAAACTGCGACGAAAATTGTTATATATGAAACGGACAGATGCACAGATAAACAGGAAGTTGACACTGGATTTGAACAAAAATGTATCCCTCCATATGGCATGCCTCAGAAAAGATTATGTTAAAATTTCAAGCATCTGCGATGAGTAGTTGCTGAGAAAACTGCGACGAAAATTTGTTATGTATGAAACGGACAGACGCACAGACAAACAGGAAGTTGACACCGGATTTGAACAAAAATGAGTCCCATCATATGGCATGCCTCAGAAAAGATAATGTTAAAATTTCAAGCATCTGCGATGAGTAGTTGCTGAGACAACTGCGACGAAAGTTTGTTATATATGAAACGGACAGGCGCACAGACAAAACAGGAAGTTGACATCGGATTTGAACAAAATGTATCCCATTATATGGCATGCCTCAGAGAATATTATGTTAAAATCTCAAGCATTTGCGATGGGTAGTTGCTGAGAAAACTGCGACGAAAATTTGTTACATATGAAACGGACAGACACGCAGACAAACAGGAAGTTGACATCGGATTTGAACAGAAATGTTTCCCACCGTATAGCATGCCTCAGATAAGATTGTGTGAAAATGTCAAGCATCTTCAATAAGAAGTTGCTGAGAAAACTGCGGCGAAAATTTTTTTACGGACAGACACACGGACACATAGACAGACAGACACACAAGGGTAAAACAGTATACCCCCCTCTCCTTCGGAGCGGGGGTATCATAATGAAATCCTGCACGGTAGAAAATGTTGCTGGATCAGGACTGAATCTGGGACACTTGAGACTGATATTGAATAGAAGTGTGTTTTTCATGAAAAATAGCTTAGGGAAGCCAATAGTCACATCAGACAAAAAGGGTTAGGAGAATGTATTCCAAAACTACAGTCCCTAAACCGTGCTACTACACCACTTGAACGGTACAGTTCGGTGCACGGAACGGTACGCTTTGTGAACGGAACGGTTCGTTTTATGAACGGTACGGTACGCTTTGTGCACGGAACGGTTAGCTTTGTGCACGGATCGGTACGCTTTGTGGACGGTACGTTTCGTTTCTTGCACGGAACGGTTCGTTTTGTGAACGATACGCTTTGGGAAACTGTATGCAAATGAAGTGGGCGGAGCCTTTTAGCTTTAATTCTTGATTGGCTGCTAAAAATTAATTCATTATAAATGACTTTTGAAGTACTTAATGCACGGATATAATTATATTTCCGCTATTAACAAATTCATTTCTCTGTTTCAATTTAAACATAAATTTACACTACAGCGGTGATGGAGGAAAAATTAAAAAAAAATTAAAAGGAAGAAAAAAACATCATCCCACCGATGTCTTTGGCATTATGTATAGATATGTATTAATATATATAGAACTCGTAAATATGTCCGTCCTTATTTTTTACGTATGCTGAACCTTCTTTTTAAAAAGGAAAAAAAATTAAATGAAATATTTTTTCACTTTAAAATAAAATTGTAACATAATTAAAAGGAATTAATATATACCGGGTATATACTTGTTCTATACATATAACGCTACGCACATATATAAATTATTTTTAATTGATTGATCTACAGAAATAAATATGACTATTCCTGCTTCATTTTATTCCTAGTAATTAGATATGTACATTGTTTTTTATTTCTAAAATTGTAGATCTATCGTTTAAACGTTTGCTTCAGAAGAGAAATATCAGTAAACAAAATAAATACGAAAATCTTCCAAAAACTTCCGAGCACTTTCTCGTAACAGAAAACATTCTTTTCACAGACAAGTATTTATGTTTTCAATAATCCTTTCAGTGTATTAAGTAATTATTTTAGTAAGTTTTTCTTAATTTTATTAAGTTAATCTATTCTTGTGAAGTCTGTAATTAAAACGATGTCGTGAATGAGAGAGAGAGAGAGAGGATAGAGAGAGATGCAACCCCTTAGTACATGTACATTATCTGAAAATAATCAATAATCCTTTCAGTGTATTAAGTAATTATTTTAATAAGTTTTTCTTAATTTTATTAAGTTAATCTATTCTTGTGAAGTCTGTAATTAAAACGATGTCATGAATGAGAGAGAGAGAGAGAGAGGATAGAGAGAGATGCAACCCCTTAATACATGTACATTATCTGAAAAAAAAAACAAACTTGTATTTATTCTCATTCTTCGTTTTATTAGCTCTACTGGTCAGAGACCAGAGGAGCTTATGCGATAGTAATGCGTCCGGCGTCCGTCCGTCTGTCTGTCTGTCTGTTCGTCTGTCTGTAAACAATTTCAAAATGCTACTCCTCCTACAGTTTTGGTCTAATTTCAATATAACTTGGCACACAAGTAGACTACACTAAGATACATAATTCTGTGTATCGGTTTTTGATTTCGATGAACGGTGTTGCCGTGGTTACTAAAAATAGAAATTTCTGTGAAATTCTTTCAAAAATGCTACTCCTCCTACAGTTTTGGTCTGATTTCAGTATTACTTGGCAAACAAGTAGAATACACTAAGATACATAATTCTGTATATCGGTTTTTGATTTTGATGAACGGTGTTGCCGTGGTTACTAAAAATAGAAATTTCTGTGAAATTCTTTCAAAACGCTACTCCTCCTACAGTTTTGGTTTGATTTCATTATAACTTGGCACACAAGTAGAATACACTAAGATACATAACTCTGTTTATCGGTTTTTGATTTCGATGAACGGTGTTGCCGTGGTTACTAAAAATAGAAATATCTGTAAAATTCTTTCAAAATGCTACTCCTCCTACAGTTTTGGTCTGATTTCAATATAACTTGGCACATAAGTAGAATACACTAAGATACATAATTCTGTGTATCGAATTTTAATTTTGATGAACGGTGTTGCCGTGGTTACTAAAAATAGAAATGTCTGTAAAATTGTTTCAAAATGCTACTCCTCCTACAGTTTTGGTCTGATTTCAGTATAACTTGGCACACAAGTAGACTACACTAAGAACATAAAGAGACTTTATCGACGATCATTATTCTATTTAGTTTCAAATCCCAGCTGCTTAAGTACTTTTCTCTTCCTTTGCTATAGGTTCAAACCAGTAGAGCTTCAGTCTCGACAGAGACTTCTGGTTTACATCGCCAAAGTCACAATTAATTAGTCTATGATGCTATTTAATCAACCCATTTACAACTATTAATTGTGCAATGAATAATCCGTTTTCTGTACATGCATGCTGCACGCATGAAATTCTCCTGCATCACCTGTCAATCAAAATGGCATGACGCTAGGTGACCCTGAAAGTCTGTTTACGCAGGAAGAATTTCTCCTGTGATTTGAAACATTCTTAGGGTCAGTTCATAGTTCACACCTGTTTAAAAAAAAATATTGGGTCACAGCCGGAGGGACGGGGGCGCCGTGTATTTAACAACCTTTCAAATTATTTAGTTCTGACCACATCAAGTGTATTTAATCACTCAACTGACACCAATGATTCGCCTATAGTAAAAATCTTAACAGAATAAATGTGAGAGTCTATTACGGTTCTTTTTTAAATTTTACTCTTGACAGTTTATATATGTTTTAAAATTCTTACAAAATAATTCATTAGTAAAATCACGCATCTGATGTGTACTACACATGAATGCATACTTACGACGAAAACGATCTTGTATCCGATTTAATGATTTAAATGAGCAAAATTAAAATCAAAAGTAGAGACAACCAGGGAATTAATTCATGAAAGCGTGTTCTATCTTAGTGGTATTATAGTCTATTGAACCTATTTTTATGTCAAATATAATTATAGGATTATGAAAAATGATCGTATACATGTAAACATTTAGAGAGGGGTTTTTCCCCGGGCACGAGCACGATTATATTGAAATTTGGGGCATCTTATAATATTAGTTTAAATATCTTTATAGTTAAATTACGAATATTTAAATACAACTAATATTTCGAAAGGAAATTGGTTTAATTTGCTAATATAAAGAAAATGAAAGACTTCAAAAGACGCGGACATTGTTCGAGGTCCACTGTGCCCCGTACGTGTTTTGCAGGAAAAACTCGTGGCCTGTACTGTACCTTTGACCACCAACACAACCAGTTGATCTCATTAATAGCAAATAAGGATTGGAATCGTCTCACACTCTGTCTAGTTGTTTTGAAGTTGTAGTTTGCTTCGAGTAGTTTCCTTATTTTTACAGTTGAAGGCCCAGACGCATGATACTTGATAATGGTGTTTCGAACAGGCAGACACAGCCTCCGTCCTCCTTTCACAGGCGCCGTAGCGAGAAATAAACCAGAATGACTTATTTGGTCATTACACGATTCAAAAATCATTGGGGGCGTGGTTTGCACAATTAACCAAAGAACGGTACGGTTCGTTTCCTGCACGGAACGGTACGCTTTGTGAACGGAACGCTTTGTGCACGGAACGGTTCGCTTTGTGGACGGTACGGTACGCTTTGTGAACGGAACGGTTCGCTTTGTGCACGGAACGGTATGCTTTGTTCACGGTACGGTACGCTTTCTGCACGGAACGGTACGGTTCGTTTCTGAGGTGTAGTAGCACGGTTTAGGGTCTGTATTTACATTTTTACCAAATGATGCCATTGTGCTATTATGTGTAAAATTGTATAATCAACGTCAAATAAAAAATGCCAAATATGGATGTGAAGATTTGATTGATTATTCTTGATTATGTGTAGAAGAAAATTCTTTTTATATAGAATATTTATCACACTTCTTTAATGATGATTTAATGAGTTTGTATAAGCCAGACGTCATAACTTTTACATGCTGAATGCCACCATTTAGTAGAAAAAGTATTTTAAAAAAAATGTATCGTCCGGGATCTCTTACATGTCAAACGAGAGATATACAACTACATGTACACCACGGAGTCGCATTGTATTATCGGTTATTATATGCAAACATCAGGTCACATACATGTATATATTCACGTTCGCTATTGTCAAATAATCTGTATTATAAGTAATAACTCTCCACATGCCCCTTCTGCTAACAAGAGGCCCACGGGCCTTCTAGGTCACCCGAGTATCGTGTAACAACTTTCAAACAAATAACTTTGGTTCGTGTTTTAAACAAGAGGCCATGAAATTTACAATTCATAATTTTGAAAGAGGCAACATTGCTTATCAGAATTATAGACTTAGCATGCTTACTCTGTTAATTAATACCCAGAGGTTGATCAGAGTAACAGAGAAAATGCACTTCCACTTTATAACCAGTTTTGAACCTCACCCCAAAGGAACCACGCACCCTGGGGCCATATATTTCAAAATTTCTGCAAATTTTATCATAAAATGGTTGATTAATACAAAAGAGCAGATTTCAAAGCATTAATTTATTTTCAGACTATGTACCCCCCCCCCGTTCCGACCCAGGGATGAGGGGGGGGGGGGGCATAAAAACAACCATTTTGCTAGATGCACCTTTCTTCATCATAAATATATATACATATACTTGGATCATTGGCATAAAACCCAGAAGCAAAGGAAAAGATTTTCAAAGAATTAATGTATTTTCACTATATAATCAATAGAGTCCCACCCTAACACCAGAAACCATGACCCTTGGGTCATAAAATTACAATATTGGAAGAGGCACTCTTGCTCATCATAACTAAGTACTTAGTTAGTTTATTTAATACCCAGAAGCAGAGAAGAAGATTTTCAAAGAATATTCACTTTATATTCAATAGAGCCCCACCCTAACACCAGAACCCCTGGCCCTGGGGCCATAAAATTAACAATTTATAGCCCCTCCCTAGCATTAGATCCCCTGACCCTGGGGCCATAAAATTCACAATTTTGGAAGAGACACTCTTGCTCATCATAACTATGTGCTTAGTTAGTTAATTTAATACCCAGAAGTGGAGAAGAAGATTTTCAAAGAATAAATGCATTTTTACTATATAAACAATAGAGCCCCACCCAAACACCAGAACCCCTGACTCTGGGCCATAAAATTCACAGTTTTAGAAGAGGCACTCTTGCTCATCATAACTATGTACTAAGTTAGTTTATTTAATACCCAGGAGCAGAGAAGAAGACTTTTAAAGAAATAATGCATTTTCGCTATATAATCTATATAGCCCCGCCTTAGCACTAGAACCCCTGACCCTGGGGCCATGAAATTCACAATTTTGGTAGAGGACTCAATGCTCAATACATTCAGGCCAACAGTTTTCCTGCTTGATGTCCAGGAGTAAAGGAGAAGTTTTTAAAGATTGCAATAATTTTAGTGGTTTGGCCCCACCCCCCAGGCCCCAGGGGGGCAGGGACCATGAAATTCACAATTTATGTTTCCCTTCACCCATAGATGCTGTATACCAAATTTGGTTGAAATTGGTTCCGTGGTTTCAGAGAAGAAGCTGAAAATGTTCAAATGTTAACACATGACGGACGACGACGGACGAAAACAGATAGCAATAGGTCACATGAGTTACTCAGGTTACCTAAAAATAGTGCCAAGCGACATTTAATACAATAAATACTTATAAAACAAAAACGCGGCGAGGCACTTTGAGAGGGATGAGAGAGGCCCAAGGGAGTTTTGGTATAAAATTTCGTTGCAAAAGCTCATGATCTTCTTGAAATGTCGCCCGGAAACGATAGTGTTACACACAGACAAAATGTATAAATTTACTACCTTGAACTCTGACTTCAAAATCAATAGGGGTCTTCCTAAGGCCACAGGTAGTTGTTATGCAAAATTTCATTGCGAAAGCTCATTTGGTTCTTGAGATATCGCGCAGAAACGAAAGTGTTACAACAGACAGAATTTATTTATTTATGACCTTGACCTTTGACCTCAAAATCAATTGGGTTCTTCTTTCGGCCATGCAAAATTTCATTGCGAAAGCTCAAAGGGTTCTTGAGATATCGTGCGGTAACGAAAGCGTTACAGAGAGACTAAGTGAAAGCGGGGGACAAGAAGAGATGTTTGTGAAACACATATGCCTGCCCCCTTCCCCCCAATTGGATTCTAAGTCCAAAAGGGCATAACTCTGTCGAAAATGGCGCGATTGTACCCAGAACAGAACTTAACCTAGAAATTCATATGATAAATCTGTATACTAAATTTCATTTCAGTATGTGCAACCTCTGCGAAGAAAGTGAATGGAAACTGCAAATAATAGGAATTTTTCTATGTTCAACGGGCATAAATCTGTCAAAAATGGCGCGATCATACCCAAAACAGAACTTGACCTAGATATTTATCTGATAAATCTGTATACTAAATTTCATTTCAGTATGTACAACCTCTGCGAAGAAAATGAACGGATACTGCAAATAATTTGAATTTTTTAAGTATAAGGGACACAACTGTCAAAAATGGCGCGATCGTACCCAAAACAGAAGTTGATCTAGATATTCATCTGATATATCTGTATACCAAATTTCATTTCAGCATGTGCAAAGGTTATGAAGTTAATGAACGGATACTAAGTGGACCGACAGGCAGCAGCAAAGCAATTATGCCCTCCATTGTCCTTATTATGCATGTTTTAAAATATCCCGATTAATTGTAGTTTGATGACAGCAGTCACAGGATTTGTTGACACTCTGCATGTGTTTAAAGAAGTCTTACCAAATCGCACTTACAAACTTTATGGAAGTCTTACCAAATTTCACTACTTACAAACTTCAAACTCTTGTCAGCCAGACAATGGGAAATTAAAGCCCACTCAGCTTTAGAGGATGTTGAAGTTTTTTTAAACTTTAGTATGGCACCACAAGATTTTTGAAGACCTTTTGTTAAAGAACAGTTTTGGAATTGATTTTGTGAAAGCCAGCAATCTCCAAAAGACCAAAAAAGAGGAACTTTTAATGACCTTAAAGGTTTTAAAAATCTTGTCTTTCTAAAAACTAGAATTGCGATGTCAGGTCTATCTTGTACACACTTGAAACTTGCTCGTAAAAGGGGGGAGTAGAAGGTATTCAACAAATTTTAGGTGAAAAGAATGATAATGTTATTGCAAGGGTAACGAAGAACAAGAACAACATCGAAAGAAATATTCACTCACTTTTAATTTTTGCTTTATTTTTACAGAGGTAGAGAATTGTGTAAGTATTATTTTATGTTTCTTTATGGCATATCACCTGCAGAAAAAAGTAAGTATTTGTAGTCATATGACAGCCTTTTTGTATTTTTGTACAATTCATATTTAATTCATAGCTTTTCATTTTTCTTTATCATTCATGTGTTGTTTTAATATAAAGTAGTGTGGCATGACTAAACCATGAGGCCAAACACTTCCTTCAATCTTCTGACAATTCCAAACCTTACCATGTTGTACGGCATGGGAGGCATTCTTGCAAAAAAAAAAAATAAACACCAATCTGGCACAGAAATTATTTATGATCACTCCATCAACAAATTTCAGTCATAGATTAAGAATATTGAAAACACCTTTAAAGAAGTTCCAACATCAACTGCCATCTGTTCTACCGTCCAATTTACAACTATTCCTCCTTACAGTTGCTCTCAGTAAGTTTTAGGATTAATAAATTGAAAAAGGAAAGTGACATCTTTGTAAATTCTCCTCAGATTAATGTATTATCCAACAGTAAACCATGGATGAAGATATCAAACTTATTAACACTACTACTATCTGTGAAATAAATACAAATTACAACAGTTCTCATAAACGATTGAATAAAATATTAAGAAGAATTCAATTAATAAAGGGGACGAAATGGGGAAGAAAAGATTCTCAAAATGGACTTATGAAATTTTTATGACAGGGTACATTTTGACAATTCTCTTCCTGATTTATGGTTTTCTAGAATATGTACTTCAGTTTTGGCCTTTTCACAACTTCATCCCATTCAAAATTGAACGACAAGGATATTTCTGAGGACAAGAAGGAAGGAAATGACACCTAGGATTTTAAAAGAAAAAAAATGCATTCAGATAATTTTCATGAGAGAGAGAGAGAGAGAAAATACACCATCGAAGGAAACGTCAAGAACCCAGTTTGTGCCTAGTGACGCAATGGATCAAGAACGCCTGGGATTCAATTTCCACAGAGACTGTTTGCCATTCTTTCAAGAATAGCGGCATTAGCAACAGTATGCACGGTAGTGAGGATGACATTCTGTACAGTAACTTCCTCAAGTCTGTGGCCGGCGACAATCCCACAGCCGAAAACAGTGACAATGATGATGACTTTTATGATGAAATTTCGCTATCTGAGCAAAAGAAGCATCTCCTCCATGAAACTTGTGCTGACAGTGACGATGAACTTCTTTCCTGTCCCGACAGTCGCCAGTGACTTCATGATGTGTATTGAATCATATTGACATAAAAAATTATAATTATATTCTATATCTATTGACGTGCTCTGTATGATTCCTTTTATTCTCATTTGTGGCTCAGTATTTATTGAATAAAATTATTTTTTACAAACATTATCCTTTTTTATTTAAAAAAAAAAAACCAAGTTAGAAAAAATACCGAGATCGGTTACAATACATACATGTACAAGACAAAGGAAATCACTCTAAAATCAAAACAATGTAGCTGTTTAGTTTGTTGAACAATGAAAATCATATCCCAAAATAATTTTTATAAAAAGGTGAATACATAACATATTGATATAAAATTTATTTGTTGGAAAAAATTCAATAAAATAAGTAAGTTCTCAAACAAAACCTTGGATAACAGGCAAGAACATTACAATATTGGTTTTCAAATTGGCACCTGATTCCGGCAAAAGGTGTACCGACTTATCAGTGGGTCAATAATAATAAAATTTTTACCAAATTGGAGAACTTATGACATCAAATAAAAAGATATGACAGTAGTCCACGAACTTTTCGAGCAACCCTCGTATAATAAAACTATTGGTACTGTGAGCAATGAGTTCACTAAATGATACCCCCGCCTCCCATAATGTCCATGTTTTGCTCTATATTGTTTTACGGTAACGTGTAAAGAAGAATAACTCGTACTTATCTAATGTTATTTAGAAGCCGCCATATCTCACGTCATAGGTAAGAATAAATTAGCAATGTCCATGCTTTGCCATGGTAAACCTAAAATACGTATCGGATCAAAAAGTAAAATAGGAGGTGCACAATGGCAATATGTAATACATGTAAATATTCTGTGAAAGTTTCATTAAATTTTACTCAGTGGTATAAGAGTTGCGGATAAGAGATCGATACCCCAAAGAGTAACAGACGGACGTACATACAGACGGACATACCGATTACAGTATACCCTCGCACTTTTCAAGCGGGGGGTATAATAAAAGTCATAAAAACAGTCGCATCAAAAATAATGTGTGGATCACCAGGGCCGGAAAATAAACGGCTTTCACATATGAAAATGAAAGAAAAAGTGAGCAAACTCTTATATAGCTGCAGAATTGTAGCTCTCTGCTTGAGAAAATTCGGACAGATTAAGCAGAGGGTTACAGATCCAAGCGCTGTAAAAACCTTCGATTTACGCCGACGATTTTTTGTCGTTATTCTAGGTATTTATTTCGTATAGTTTAAGCTTTCTCTGGCTTTTAGAATGGTATCCTATAATAATTCATATATTTAACTCTTATATTTGATACTTTGTTTACCTTTTAACGGTCTGAAACAGTCCTGTATGGTTTCATAATGTTGGATTAAAAGACGTCCGTAACCACAAACATTGAGAGGTAAGTAAATGGTCAGGAATTGAAGTTGAATGTCTGATTAATTATTAAATACCATTTAAAATTATTTTCAAAGCTGAGGAAAGTATAAAATACACGAAAAAATACCCAAATCGTCGGCGTAAATCGAAGGTTTTAACAACGCTTGGATCTGTAGCTCTCTGCTTTAACTGTCCGAATTTTCTCAAGCAGAGAGCTACAGTTCTGCAGCTAGCTCTTCTATCCCACGCTCCCCAAAAACTCAAAGTGCCGTATAAATAAAGGAATCGGAATTTCATGATGCATATCTAAACATTGTGTCCTAAATGTCTGCAAAGTTTGACTAAATTCTGTGCAGCGGTTTATGAGGAGTTGCGCTGACAAACTGTTCACCTCTATATTCAAGGTATGGCCAAATATCTAAGTTGAAATTAAAATTTCCCGGAAGTAATAAAGGAATCGGAATATTCTGGTAATATGCATATCTACATGTGTCCTAAATTATGTGCAAAGTTTGACCAAATTCTGTGCAGCAGTTTATGAGGAGTTCTTCTGACAAAAAAAAAAAACAGGACTGACGAACTGACTGACTGACACACTGACTGACGGAGGGGTCAAAAACATTATACCTCACGCAACTTGTGTGGGGTATAATAATGATATATAAGTGCTGCGATTATCTGTAATCATCAGTATTTAATGAAGAATATCATGCAATAAATTCAATAACCACCCGTTTCACAGTTGTTCCGAGATAAATCTGATTAATTAAGCCACCAGATTTGCATTATGTCCGCATTTTGTACGCATATAGGAAAAAGAGCACCAAAATCATGCACCGGATTTTCAATCATTTCCTGGTTAGACAAGATGGAGAAGAGTACTAAATGGGTAGGCCTTACCTGATTGGCTGAATTCAGGTATATAAATATCTTCATTTTAAAACAAAAAATAATGATTAAAATAAATGGTGAAATGATGCAATATTCTTAAAAGTTGAGAAATACCAGGGGATAAAAAAAGGAGTATGGTTGATTTTTTAAGTAGAATGCCATTACAGTCGATCACAGAAGGTTGTAAATAACTGCTTATTTATAAACGCCTCGGTACAGTATTTTTTCCGTGTTTTTAATAATGAAGTCTCAAATGATACTAGGGATTTGTTGGAAAGGGAAAGGAGTAGTCAAGTCACTTTGTAACGCTGGTCTTCTTTTCAACAAGAGCTCTGTATCTCTGTTCTGCTTGTGCAGATTATGCCAGACAGAGATTATTAGCGGATTTTGAGAAAGATACGGAGGGCAAGGTGGATGAAGTGATCAAACTGATAAATAGCATAAACTTTCAAAATGGAATTTGCAAAAATTAACAAGGTGTATCGTTCAGAGTCAAATACAGGATATGTTTAATTACTGCATTGTTGTTCAAAAAACAGTACAAAGACTACAATTTTTGGCAATCAGTAGATGTTGTACATGGGTAAATGATAGGAATTTCATATCATTGACAATCCTTTCAACACTTTAAAGGTTGTGATAAACAAAACACGTCTGCAAACAATCTTATTTTTGGCTTCTGCCATTTAACACAAAGAGAAAAACGTCGTTTTGCCTCTTTCCTTTGAAAAAATTTCATGTCCTATCATTTTTCAACAAACAAAAATATTGGTGCGGAGAAATCAGCAGATGACCAAGTGGATCATACAGCACAATAATCAACTGGATTAGTGACAATTCAAAGAAGTGTTTTGAGGTCCCTGAGATAAACGATGTTTTAACTTATTTTGATAATCAGATGTTGGCTATGATTTTGAGGGTGCATAATGAAGCTAAGGCAATTCTTAGTGCTATTACCACCGTCCCTATTCGAACCCTCTTTTCTCCATTGGAATTCAGTGTTTCAGAAACTGATTCTTTCAAGATAATTTGTCTATTCTTTGTCAATTCATCATCTCTCTGTTCTACATTATGACCTTTTTGCGAACGTTTTATGAGCGAGAGACTGTCTCGCATTTTCGAAGAACAGATATCAGATGTGACAGTATTTTTTGACGAAGTGAGTGATCTTTTTTTAGGAGGAAGAAGCAGACCGAAGGAGGCAGTATGACATCAAAAGTTATAGAGGACGTGTACAACTTTTTGAGTGACCACCAGAACGGACCTCCTACTGACTCCGTTTAAGACGTCTTAGTAAAAATCAAAAATGATGTCGGCATTCCAGATAATACATGTAGATCTTGGTCTATAGTGGGATGTGATGGTTTGCTATACCTCATCACAGCAAAGGTAACAAGAGACGCAATGAAGCGCATTAAAGTGGTAAAATTTGTCGTTTGATTAGAAAGTTTGGGTGTTTTTAATCGGACGTCAATTGCTATATTATATAACGACACGTCCATTTCTTAAGAAAAGAAATAGAAATATTCGTCGAAATGCTTTAGGATACCCCACTCTCTTTGACTAGCAACAGCAGTCACACTGAAATGGGGATAACGATTTTTTAATGGTAGAGGAGAGAGAGAGAGAGATAGACACCCCGCTTCTACAAAACACGTATTGCAACGAATATGTGTATATAATGATAAAATAATCGTTAATTGGAGATACCGAAACACATACATGTGTCGGTCGAACACGTTTACTCGGTGTTTATGTAGAATATCAATTTGATTGGTCACTGTTTTTATAGAATACCTGTTCTACAGGTATTCGAAATAACCATTTCACCGTTTTGTCATTTCTAAAGAAATGGGTGACAATATATGACAATCAAGGTTCTAGATATAGCCCACATCGTTTCATTCAAACGGAAAATTTTACCACTTCAATGCCCTCCATTGTAATCTGAACTGCAAGACCTCGTCTTCGGCACTGGGAAATGAATATGGCAAAGGGTATTCGACTTATGTCTCCCCTTCCAAGAGGAGACGTTATGGTCGATTTTTTTCGTCTTCTTCCTCTTCAGCCAAATCTTGTCGTAACTTAAATATCCTTTAACATGACAACTTCAAACTGTTAAACGAAAACTGCAGGTAGAGCACCCTCGCAAAATTCCGCCACTTGAGATTTCTTAGAAGCTGGCCATGGGAAGAGGGCAGCTACCAGTGTCGGTGCTGCGGTAAAGAGTGCGGTAAAGAGAACACCGTATGCCATCGTAAATAAAGGAGGAAATATCACAAAAGCTGCTGATGTTCTCAAGACATTGAATCATGCACATCAGCCAAACTAATGACTGTTTCTGAGAAAAACATTAAAGACAAAAAAGAAGTAACTCCTTTGTCGATTTAACCCATCCCAAAAGCAATGAAGAGACATGTACAACAGGTATATTCTGTTGATTGAAATCAACTAAAGATGACAAAAATAGAGAAATTATGGGGGTTTTTCCCGAATGTTTTAAACACCTTGTTCTTAAAACATTATTGGATTGAAATTGTTATTAATGGAATTTATTTCGACTTTTTGTTTTCAGGTATATGTCCCTCACCAAAGAACGATAGTATACACACCACTCATGTGCGATTTTTTGTTAAAAAAATGACATTTTATTAGAAATCCATGTCATTTAAAGGTTTAGATTACATGTATTAAAATCTAGGAAATTCAACAAGAGGTCCATGGGCCACCTCGCTCACCTGAGTAGCTTTGACCATGCTGTATACTTAACTAGATTTTCCCTTAGTAATACATATTGTGTCCCCACCCTACCCCCAGGGGTCATGATTTTAATAATTTAAAATCTACACTACCCCAGGATGCTTTCACACAAGTTTCATCTTTTCTGGCCCAGTAGTTCCTGGGATTTAAAAAAAATCCTATATATTTCAATGTAAAACTTGCATACCAAATTGTGACCCCGTCTTTACCTTGGGGTCACTTTGATCAACCAGCATTGCCCACAAATTCAGGAATACACGATCCTTTTGTTATTCGTGCAAATATTGAAATTTCCTAGATAAAAATATTTTAATAAACGTGGCCATATTCATTCTTAGTATTTTAGTGGATGCATTGTACAGCAGAATAAAGTATACAGATTATATATATGTTGTCGGGTAAAAAAAATCCAGTGTGATCTTCATAATATTGACAAAGTTAAGAAATGGCACCTTCATAATAATACCGGTATCACCAAGGTTAGAAGTCTCCTAGCTAATATTAACAGGGTGTATGAGGTTCATACCTGGGTTTTCTATACTTGCGGTCCCTTTAACTAACATGGGAACACATTTTCTTGTACTTCTTATTTTCAGAGATTGTTTAGGAAACATAAGGAATCCTTTTCAACTCAGCTTATCCTGATTAGTACCTCAAAGGTTATCTTGGACACCGATCCTAGTTCGACAAAATTAGGTGCTGTTTTATCTCAAGAAAAAATAGATAGGGAATGGCCATTGCTTATGCTAGACTGGACTTTTAACAAATCAAAAGCGAGATATTTGTACACTTTTAAGGAGTTGTGTGTAGCATATTACATGGTCTGTCAATCGACATCTGAGACATTTCTTTTGGGGTTCCATTTGGGTTTTATTATAAAACTAGAGGTACTGTGAGCATGCATTAAGCTCACTACTTCCGCCTCCTATGTGGTTATAATGGCAAAGCCCCTGTTTTGTTTTGAGAGACCCGACAAACGTGCAAGATCAAAATATAAAAAGAGGAGGTCACAATGCTTTTATATAATGAAAAATTGGTGAAGGTATCATTAACTTTTACTTGGTGGTTTTGGATGAGATGGGTACCCTTCAAAACTAAAGAAAGAGTCTTCGTGTCCATGTTTTGCTCAGGAAAACCCAAAATATGCGTTCTATCAAAAAGTAAAATAAGACGTCACAATGGCACTGTGTAAGATTCTGTGAAAGTCTCATTAAATCTCCTTGAAAACGGAGGTCATACACTGGCACGATAAAGTTCCCTCACTGCTAAATAGCCGTTAGTCCGAGTCAAGTTCAAAATTTAAAGTCCTTCACCGGTGTACCAGTGAAAACTGTCGCTAGTGCTCAGTGTCGCTCTAAAAAAGCGGTAGCCTTGCAATTCGGCACTCGTATAATTAGACCCAGAGAAAGTTGTAATCGCCTTATAAAGACGCAATTAGTGTTTAAAATGAAGTAAAATCGAAGTAATAAAGTTCCAAGACTGTTAAAGAATTCTGGTTTTTTGAATATTTTCAGAAAAATCTTGAAAAATAAGTGTTTGACATTCGACGCTATTGCATCGCGATCGGCATCTGATCTGGGCTTTCATATGATACTTCATCTCTAAAATTACATAAGAAGAAGGGCAGTATATGACTAAAAAAACTATTTGGGAAAAGAAAGCGACAGCAGAAGTGTACTATAAACTGTTTAATGTTTTTGAACATCGAGATCGGCATCCAACTTAATCAGCTGTTTGCACTTGAGTCAGTCGAGAGAACAAATTATGATTAGTAAACTCGCAATCAAAACCGATCTATTGTAAGTAAGACAGTATTTTAACAAGATAAAATAAAAATAATTATCGTTTGTTTCGCCGATAAATGTAATGCAAGACACAAGTAAGGTTAAATTATGGTCTCGCCACTTGCAACCAGTATAGAATACTTCAAATAAAGTTGCGACGCGAATTTCCTCTATTTATTGTGGTTTTAATGTGTTTATAATGCTGAAAAGTTTTTTTTCTTGTACACAAAGACTAATGTGGATTTTCCCTATGAATGTTTAGGTGTTAACATTCTCTGTCATAAATTAAAAACTGAGCAGTTTTCAATCAATTTTCATCATACATATAGTTTTTGGTTAGATGAGTTCTGTTCACATTGATTCATTATATGTTCAATGATGATCCATGATAGGTGACATTCAGTAAGATGCGTCGATGTAACCAAAGGGACTTAATTATGATAGAAATAGTAATATCATTTATAGTGATTTAGCATCTTTTTTTTGAAAGTATGTGTGGTGGGAGGGGGGCTTTCAAGAGTGTTGCTAACACCCGGCTTTCAATGAACATTTTTAATACAGTAAAACTAAAAGTTATGTCTGGAAAATAGTTGGGGGGGGGCAAGCCCCCGGCCCCCTGTTGCTACGTGACTGATTTACTAAAAAAGAATAAATTTGTGAAATTTTCTGATTGGTAAACTTGTATATTTTAAAATAATTTGCTTAAATGTCATGAATAAAGTAAGTTTTTTGATACAATAATTTGAATGTTTGTCATAAACATAAAACACATTTATTTCAAAAGCCATTATTCTGAATATTCAACAATATAAATATCTAAATGCAAAACTAAATAATTGTTTAATATATATAGATGCATTTTAGTTTTGATATAAAGTCTACAGAAGTCCATTTGAGTCACCTTTGGCTCCATTTGGGTAAATCGACACACCGTTCAGTAAGATGCAATGTCACTGAAATATTGTTAATGTTGGGATAGACAGTTCATTTTCATTACAGTGATGATAAACTTAGATTTATAACTTCAAACATCTATCAGTGTCTAGAGTCCACACACAATATAAAATTATATATCATATAAAGAGATGAAACCAGATAGTAAAGTGAAAAAAAAAATCTTGCATATGCACTACAATGCTAGACAAGCTACCAGTAAGACAACTCTCAATTATAAGAACTTGCCCAGTATTTGAAGACAAAATCACTTAGTTTGGTAGATATTTTATGCGCTACTTAAAGCTGAACACTACTCGTAAATAGGCATAGTCCGCCATATTTCTCCTTCTTCAACGCTCTCCCTACAACTCGTATATAAGGAGCAGATCCGACGAGTGCAGACGTATATCTTACAAAGCGTTCTACTCAATATCGATGAAATTATCAAATTTTACGTATTTTTCCCAAAACAGGACAAAAGTTTCATGAACAATACATGTCAATACATTATTTACAAACAGAAAATGCACATAAAAACAAGAAATAAACGTAAAAAATCTAAGACCACGATAGGAGTACTACATGTCGGCCACGAGTTTCGAGTGTGCAATCGGGTGTAACGATAGCGAACGGTTTATATACCCGTCTGACAGTGCCTATTTATGAGAAGTGTTCAGCTTTAAGCAAGCAAAAATTGACATCACATTTTGTGGGGAAAAAATCAGAGAATTCTAAATACATGTATTGGTCACTTGGTAGCTTACATTTTAGAATCGCTTAATGCTGTTTAAATGCAGTACAGACTGTAAGTCTGTTACGAAATGCAGTGTAACATGTTCCTTGTATAGTAGAGGGCTGATATTTGGACACATATATTACGAGATGTTTAATGTACTGTAAAGGTCAATGTCATATCAAGAGGTTAAAGATAAAAAGTTAAAGACCGAAATCCCTAGGCATGCGCATAAGCCAGTGCTCAGTGTCGCTCTTTTCCCTATATACTGTAGAAGTACTTTTTTCCGCGTGGTATTAATTTACGCTATGTACGCGGTCACAATTTTTCCGCGGAAATTTGTCCAAGTGTACTTAATGTAAATGTAAGGCATTTAGTTACAATTTAGAAAATCCGCGTAATTTTCTACCCGCGGATTAAACAGAAATTGAGATTCCGCGGAATTATATCCCCGTGGAAAATAGTACGTCTACAGTATTCTATTAAGAGCGACACTGAGCACTAGCGACAGTTTTCACGGTTACAGCCGGTGTGTGGTAACGTCGAAGGGACATCTTAAGCTGTGAATCTTGTAGCTGATATCTCCGTTACCTAGCAAAAGGTTGCCGCGACAGGTGAAATAAGGGGACGACAATTGATTCTGAGGGGAGACCTGGCTAATTTTGAAAATAAATAATTTGTCCTTGATAATGTTGAAAATAATATCTGTCCTCCACTGCAAAGAAAATAAATAATCTGACCTTGATTGAAAATATTTAATTATTGTGAAAAATACCTTTCTTACTTCAGAGTAATTAAACCTCGACATATCTTCAATTCAGCATGTTTTTGGCTCGCCATTTTAGAACCAAATAGTATTTAAAATGAGATTTAAAAAATCCTTTTGCTCGCAACACAGTGCCCAACAGCATCAATCCGATTGACAATGTTTTCATATAAATGTGAGAAGAAAGAAAATGCATGTATGACCACTACACAAGGAAGGAGATAATCACAGACGAAGCAGTTAACACCATTGATAAGACAATACTAGCGGTACAGACTGGATACCAGTAGTCAGTTTATCTACATGACAATGTGCACTCAGTAGGTGTGATGAATCATTTTAAATACAAGCCAATTCTTATGCACCGCAAAATATAAATTTTCTTGACAAAGAATTGTACATAGCGATTGATATTCCCCGATAAATTAAAATTAATACAAGGTATATAAATGATAAGTCTTTTAGTACTAGTATTTTATTCATGAAAATTACATAATCACAAAAAAATCTTTAAAAACAAGACGTCTGTATGCCAATGCTCACTAGTAATATTAATATACACAAATTCAATTACGAGCAGATGCACAGATAAGTTGACATCAGTGAACAAAAATGAATCCCACCATATGACATACCTTAGAGAAGATCGTGTTAAAATTTCAAGCATCTGTGAGACTGTGATGAGTAGTTACCGAGAAAATTTATTATGTATGAAACGGACAGACGCACGGATAAACAGGAAGTTGACATCGGATTGGAACGAAAATGAATCCCACCATATGGCATACCTTAGAGAAGATTGCTTTAAATTTCAAACATCTGCGATGATTAGTTGCTTAGAAAACTGCAACGAAAATGTATTATGTATGAAACGGAGAGACACACAGATAAACAGGAAGTTGACATGGGATTTGAACAAAAATGTTCCCCCATCACATGGCACGCCATAGAGATTGATTGATTGATTGTATATTGTTTAACGTCCCTCTCGAGAATTTTTCACTCATATGGAGACGTCACCGTATGCTGGTGAAGGGCTTCAAATTTTGACCTTTACCCGGCACTTAGGGCCATTGAGCAGTGAGGGATCTTTATTGTGCCAACGCCTGCCGCTGACACGGGGCCTCGGTTTTTAAGGTCTCATCCGAAGGACCCGCAACTTTCACTTCAAAGTGCCGAGAGCATGGCGAAGGAACAGTTGCTACCCATTTTATCGACTGGGTCAGTCGCGGCCGAGATACGAACTCACGACCTTCCGATCACGCACGCCTCAGAGAAGATTGTGTTAAAATTTCAAGCGCCTGTGATGAGTAGTTGCTGAGAAAACTGCAACAAAAATTTGTTATCTATGAAACGGAAAGACACACGGATAAACAGGCAGTTGACATCGGATTTATAAAAAATGTATCCCATGCCTCTGAGAAGATTGTGTTAAAATTTCAAGCATCTGTGATGAGTAGTTGCTGAGAAGACTGTGAAGAAAATTTGTTACGGGTAGACAGACAGCTAAACGGACGGACACACCAGGGTAAAACAGTATATTCCCCCTCTCCTTCGGTGCGGAGGTATAATAAAAGGAAAAAAACTGTTCTTGTTGGTATCCATTGATAAAGGTACCACAAGACAAAAAAGAAAATAATCTGTCCTTGATAATCTTAACAATAAATAATCTGTCGTTGATTGGCATGAAAATAAATAATCTGTCTCAACAAAATTTGCCAGCCCCCCCCCCCCCCCCCCCCCCCCCCCAGAATCAAATGGTCGTCCCCTAAATGATATATATGCGATTTTCCCCTCTTGTATCTGGGCATTGATTTATTGGACCTGTTTAAAATGTTGCCCGAGGCCGCAGCTCAACGGCAACATTTTCCCCTTCATGTCCAACAAATCATATGTTGCTTAAATCCCAGTTCATAAATCTTTTTTATAATCTTCACTTAAGATTTAATTAATACATATTATTGTTTTACTTGTGAAGTACATGTAGCGATAACGTTGCCTATGAACATTATTGTGCCGGACAACAGTGAAATTGTTTGACCGATGTAATTAACATTTCTTTTGTTGGACTTTTTATAAGTAAAAATAGATATTTATAAGGGTATAACAATTTAGAATTAACACAATTTTTAAGTTTTATTGTGAGGAAATATTTATACTGATCTTTCAATTTACCTTAGTGAATTTTCTTCACAACATGATTGGATATATTAAATGATATTTTTTTTCTGAAAAAGTAAAGCAACACTTAGTCTTCAAAACTATTTTCAATTTGAATCTAATGCTATTGTTAATGATGAAAATCAATGTTGAAAATAAAAAAGGTGAATTTTGAGCAGAGGGATATTTCACTTTAAATCAAATTACAAGACCCCTTGGCATGTTCATTCATGGGAAGGCACAAGTACCGGTATTCCACATTCTTTACATCTGAATAAATCTACACGGATATGTGATAAAAAAAAATATAAACAAAAAGCGAAATGTTAAATGTTTATGTAGAAATAGATGCGATCGACTGTCTCGATATTCGTCCTTTTAGTAGTAATAATGTTTTAGATTGATTTGCTTAGACGAAACCACATTTACTTTTATCCCAAAAAATCAAAAAAGGCGTGGGTTTGTGATCCAGTTTTTGAATTCACCGCAAAAACTCCTAGTTCGGTTCCGCCATAATATAACCCTACTATAATTTTTTCATCTCCTTTCATATCTGGAGGTAACTCCAAAACCACCGATCCTAATTTTGTGCACCAGCTTTCCGTGACGTACTTAGGACTCGGTACAGAGGAAGCGTATACTTCTAGTAAAGAGTGTGAATGTCCGCTGTAGACATTGTAAGGTTTTCCGATCCGATTACCTGACAGAGACACTTGCTGACCAACTTGTAGATGGACATCGAACACATCGTCACATATGACTTCGTCATTAACAAATCTCTTTTTGTCTGGATCGTGAACACCCTCTTTAAACGGCTCTGATATAGCAATACCATACGTGTATTTACAAACTCTCGCCACGATAGCTCGGGGTTCATGCCCAAATAATACGGCTCCCTTAAGAACAGTGGAAGCAGCTTCCTGTGGATGGATAATTTGAAGATTCGGAAAATGAGAAACAATGGCGTCTCTGACGACATGGCTATCAGCGTAACCGCCCACTAACAGAAGGGCAGTTACACCCGAGACCTTTGTCATTTGTAGTAAGCTTTGAATATGGCATACAATACCGGAAATTGATTTGTCAAATAAGCGAATAAAAGCTTGAGGGGAAACTTGAAGCTTGTCTCTCTTAATCTTGACGTCTTGAACCTGTTGAGTGTTTAATACCTCCTGAATTTCTCTTCCAGTGTGTTTTCTGTACAACTCTACTAAAGAAGCAGATATCTTAATTGAAACAGTTGTATTTTGTCCTGGTTCAAACAAACGTTTCTTTATGTCAAATTCTTGAAATAGTTCAATCACATCAGATGTGAAATTATTTTGAAATTCTTTGTACACTTCATGACCAAATATTCCTACGAGGAGGGAGCAGAACTCGTCGTCTACCGTCGTGCCGCCCCAGTAGCCACCTGTAGGTTGATATAGTTCCTCTAAAGCACCACCTTCGTGAACGCAATGGACCGTGATGTCCACTGTGCCACCTTTAAAACAAAATCATTTAAGATATTTGAAAAGCGCATAATAATATGAATTATACTAACCATCATACTAAGCATAAAAATATGAATATCATTTTGATCTGTATCCGACATATGTGAAAAGAACTTTGATAATCAAACACAGTGCAAACATTATCATTTCTGCCAGTTTGTCTTATATCCTTTAAAACATGTATATGCTCAACTGGAAGGAATTAAAAACAACATACCACCCAGATCAACGACCATATATTTTGTTTCTGGTTTGAAAATGTCAAATACATGTGTGTTCTCTTGGACGTTACTTTGATAAGTAGGGCTGTATCGGCAGAAAAGTGATGCTGCCTCCGGTTCGAGAGCTAAGGTCAAATTTCGGCCCTCAATGCCAGCCTAGAAATAAAATAATAATCTGACTTTATCCACCAATTGCAAAACAAATAACATCATCGTCTATAAAAATAAAGCTTTTGACATTTCAATCACAAAGGCGGACTGTGATCGTTTCGAAAACAAAATAAAAATTTCTTTTTCAAAATGTGCACGGGGTAATGGCTTTTGACTTACACTATTTTTTTACTCAGAGAAAATGTAGTATATAATGCCCCCACCTTTTCAGCGGCTTTTCTCATAAAGAATTTGGCTTTGTCATCCCAAATTGCAGGTACCGTCACAACCCACTGAATGTCACTTGGAGCCAAGTTGAGTTTGGAGTCCATTTCCTTTAATCGGGTTAACACGTGCTGCTTTAAATATCCAATAACTTTTGCAAAAATATCAACTGCAGCCATTGTTTTCCCAGAGATATCATGAAGTTTTAAGTCTGTTGAAAGTGCCTAAAATATAAATGGCGAACGTAGAATTTGAGATTTCTACGTTACAGTTACGTGTATTTACCTTACTATTCTGGTAACTCGTAAAAAAAAAAACAACTTAATTTGATGAAATTAGGAAATCGAATAACGCCAATTAAAAATTGTGGCATATAGGAAACTACTTTGCCCTTATCAGCATTTAGCTTGCGAAACCTTCACCAAAGAATGGATTTTAAAATTCAGAAAATTGTCTTGTTTAATCTATCTGAAATTTTGTTAGCTTCCTTAAAGGTAATCTAACAACCAAGCTCTATAATAAAAATGATGACTTTAACTTTTCAATTGCCAATATCCCTACTCCTTCATCACCTTCATAAGGAGTTCATATATATATCTATACAGTTGATTCGATATGCAAGTGTTCAAAATCAAAATCCATAAAATATTACAAAATTGGAGCAGAAAAAACGGGAACCTTCAGAACATCAGAGGTATGATCAAGTGCCATGGAGGGGTGATCATCCCCTGCCGACTGGTCACACCCGCCGTGTGCTCCTCGTCGTCAATTGCATTTGCTGACAAGGTCATTGCATCGACCATGACACCTACGAAATGATGACTTTATAAAAGACTGCTGATTTTCTTGTTTCAGTAACTCTTTGTCAATAATTTACCTAAAGCTATTCAGAATTGAAAGCGCAAGTCTCGACAAAGCTCACGAGAAATCTCAAAGCTAAATAACGAAAGTTCATGTCGGGGAAAGTTGAAATCAGCTCGTAGTTTAGTTATTAGAAGGTCCTTATCGTCTATTTAGTCAGAAGAAAATTTAAATATGAATGACTGTGGTGTCTTTAATATCAAAGATACACGTGTATCCAATCTATATCAATGAAAATAACGAAATATGGGGATAACGAAAAGTATTCAAGCTCTAGGTCATTTTCAACAATTCAGGAAGCAGGTGAAGCATGGTGCCATGACGGTCAAAGCTAGTCTAAGGTACCATGGAGGAGAAACTTTTAAAAAATTATAATGCCTTGTAATATGATACTTACTCCTTGCTGATAGAGGTTCATCTTAAACTTGTTGAAGAAATAGTATGAAGTATGCTGGTTATATTCGGCCAAATCACCATACATTTTGATAGCCTCGTATCCAAATGCTTCCACCTCTCCATTTTGATTTAACAAGATAGACGTTGGTGCTTTCATGGACATCCCGTTGTTATGTGGCCAGAGGTTGGTACTGATCCGCAAGCGATCTGAAAGATACTCGTGACGAAAGGAAAATGCATAGCCGGAAAATGTGGTTCCTAAATCTATGGCGGCTACCAAGACTCGTTCTGGGCATTCCTAAAAAAACGAAATTAATGTCAACACCAATTTTAGGGAAACTGCTTTATCTATACAAATATATTTCAGACATTACTTAAATATATGACCATTAAATGTCTCTAATGTACTATGTCTCCGATACAAAAAACACAAATTGGTTTCCAAATGCTAAATACTAGCACCTTTACCTGATTTTGTGAGTTGGAGGGGAATTGGTCATTATATCCTTGATGTTGTCCCTGGATGTTAACCAGAGGAATCCGGGGAGGTATTGTTGGAACAGCTAATTGTTGGGGCGGATTTAGTGCAGAGAAAGTCACCTGATAAAAAATATAATTAAAACAAGTATATACTGACAAAAAGTCAGAAATACTCAAGCTGTAGAAAGTCAGTTAGGAAGTGTCAGTAATATCCTAAAATGGTATAAGATTCAATTTTCTGTTGATTAAAGTATATGTACATGAAACAAAATTCATATATTGAATTTAATTAGAAGAAATATAAGTAATCATACTACTTTTTAAGATGAATTTACGTGACACACTTTCAGGAATATTCTACAGAGCATACTAACGTTGCCGTTTCTTAATTTAATGAAATATTTTTTATGTCTGATAGACATTTAGTATACTTCAAACTATGTAAGTTTTTTGTATTTTTTGCTTAATGACGTACATCACATTCAATATATACATCAATCTAAATAGCTTGCTACGGGTTCATCCATCGTTGCAAACCACTGCCAAAATATACGATACTCTCCTACTCCAGACCGTGTCTTGAGACGAGGAGGTTTATCTAGCTGAGGGACATGTCCAGTACATTTTCCGTACGAATCCAAAAGAACTTATTATAATTAATATAGGTTCCGTTACCAAAGTTTAAAATAACAATGATTTTGTGCTATTATTTTACTGTCATCATTTGCAGGCCCGTGAATAGCGATATCAGTTGGGGGGTACAGCCATACATTTTCTGGCCATGCATTGTAGAATTTGTTAACGATGGGGTAACCTGCGTCACCTTTCAGAGTCTGCAGTGGACTCGTCCAAGGATGCTTTGTCGGCGACTGTAAAAAGTTACCTGAGATTCCTACGCAAACGCAGCACAGTTAAGGTTACAAAAAGGAGGTGGAGCCTAATTTGTACGGGAAAACTTGACTATGACATCATACACAATATACGTCATACAACATTTCTTTAAAATACCACAAAATGAGTTTATCTGCTAATTTAACCAGTAAGAAATCATCAAACTACATAAAAACTTACTACAGCGTGTTGTTTTGTTGTTAGTTAAATCCCACATAGCAAGTTATAAACAAGGCACTGATCGCAATACACTTGTCAATATGACGTCATTTCTTACAACGTGACGTAATTTGTATGCAGTGAGAGACAGATCAAGTAATATTTTCCCAACAAAATATGTATTCTCTAATTAAATAAAATATTATTTACAGGTATTCTATGGGACAATAACTTGAATTTAATGTCTTCTTCGCTATTTAATTAATATATTTTCTGTACATTACTTATTTAATTTACACTGCCGTATATTTGTACGCAAGTACATCGGAGGGTAATGTGGGGGGTCTTAATAAATCGATCTAGTGCAAGGGCATACACTCTATGGATCAAAGTAAGCTTTTACATTTCAACTATAGGACTAATAAGGTATCTGAAAAGTGCTGCGATCCTGATGAAATCTTAAAAACAATTTAATTATATTAGTATTTCATGCCGCTGACCAGCAAAAAATATAGCATTCGATCATACAAGTATAATTTTAAAAATGAAATTGCCGTATTTAGACAGGATCGCAGCACTTTTTAGAAACTACGATACGTGTTGAAAATATTTATATAATAAACTTGGAAATTTAACTTGGTTATGCCCTTGCACTAGTGATATTTATATGTAACATCAAAACTTCAAGTCAATGTGCTAAAATCGCGTGACTGCCGCATCACGTGACTAGTCTAAATATAAAATATAATTGTCCTCGATATGTAGTTATTAATCATAATTACAATTATCCGATATAAATAATGTTCTAAAAATAATCGCCATCCCGATTACCAATACATTTTTAAATACAAAATTTAGCCGATATTTCCATTGCGCACCTTAACTGTACTGCGAAGGAAAGGCGCGAAATCTCTGTATAGAAACTGTTGCGGCTGCGGAGCTTCACTCATTATTCATTCGCCGTAAAATAGAATCCGATATTTAACACTTAATATCTTTGAATATACAGATGTTTTCAAGATAAGCTTCATTTTTGTTTCTAGAAATCTTTTTATCTACAAAAATAATATATTTTTCTGTTTTTAAACTGAGTAAATCGATGACCTAGCATCGTTTTAGATAACTCAAGCCCCTCTAGGGCTTGAGTAATCATAAGGTTGCAATTCAATGTAGAACTCTTCAGAACAAGTTAATTATTTTTTTTAACATCCTACCCCTCTCGTTATAAATATATTCGTATTTTCTAAAATGAAATATGTCATGACTGTTTATTCATCCAGTTGGTCCGAACAATTTACTTTATTTGTTTTTGTTGCCAACTTTAAAACGTGCAGTGAATTGTGTTTCTTTTTTTATGAATAGCAGGTTAACTTCCAACAGTACGGATCAATATGCACTGCGACGGATTGCTTTACGCAACATCGATAAAGCTGTCGGGTTAGACATGGCAATCTACTGCCTCTTTATCACAAAATTTATTTACTCAAAGGTTCTCTAGAGTCGCGGAGTAAGGAGTCGATCCTTACCTCGCGCGTTCGAATCCCAATGGGGACTTGGATACCGTTCCTTTGAATGAGACTGAATAAACTGCGGTCCCGTGTCACTGTAGGTGATGGCACGATAAAGATCCCATACTACGCAATGGCCCTTGGTGCCAAGTATAGGTAAAAATTTGCAACTTTAATACACTGGATCATCAAGCTCGCACAGAACACCCACCCCACCCCCACTTGGCAGCGTTGTTTCCACAATGAAGATAAACTAAATTTTGGAAAAGTTGGTGAGTCGATAAAAATCGCCACGTTTTACAAACGCAACCTTTATATCAGTTTGACATTCATTCGACTTTGAAGCTCATGGGCTGATGGACCTTTTCTCCGACTTCTTGACATTTGATACGCTTTTTAGAGTAAAAAGAATTTTTTTCATGTTTGATCAAGTAATGATCACCTCCGTTTACAACACCTCCTGATAATGTCATGTACTAATAATCACGCGTAGATGAAGGACAAGTTTTTTTTCTTTTAATTTTAAATGACATGTTGAATATAATTCACCTCTATGTAATTATACTTATAGAACATATTTCCTCTCTAAAAAAGAAAACAAATCTTACCGATTCCCTAGGTACATGTCGTCTGTCCAATTTTCCAAGACACTGTCCCATTATTTCTGACTTCCAAGTTTATCGATTTTCAGTATTCGGAGAATTATTTACAGAAGCACAATGCACAAATTGTTTACCTGAATATTTATGAATAAAAAAAAATCAAATAACTGATAAAATGTCGCAAGACTACGTTTGAAGTACTGCAACAGGTGCATGGACTGCATGTATAAAAAGAAGATAGTAAGGACACGTTATTATGCGCGCAGAACGTTGTTTGCCCTTCATAATACTGATTGATAATGTGTTCGCAGAATCTAAACGAAAAGTAGAGGTTTAAACCTGTGGAATGCCGCCTTATCAGTTACCTTATTCTATTACCGTAGCGTTGACTACATTTTGTTTATGGTAATAACTTTTTTATAAATCGTAATTTTTACAAAGAGATACTGTAACCTAGACCTTCACTTTGAGGTAACATGCACAAAGAAATTTGGTGGCGACAATACAGGTATTATCCCAATAATTCGTCTACAGTACAAAGATCATGACAAGATATAAACATTCAGGCAGAGGAAGGAAATGTGTCCCCACGTTATTGTTTCATTTTTTATTTTGATTACATGTGTGATTTTTTTTGTTTCTTAAAATATTCTATAATTCAAACAAATTTCAGACAAACTAATACACACTGATACTTTGGGGCAATGTTCAAGGTCTTTTAAATTGGTCGATTGTAACTTGTTGGATCAGATAATGCTCAGTTGAAGCATGCAGAATTTAATAACCGTCCTTTGTCATATATTCATTACAAGAGGCCCAAGGGCCGTAACAGTCACTTGAGTATAAAACAACAATCCATAGAATATAAAACTAGAGGTACTATGAGCGATGAGCTCACTAAATGATACCCCCCGCCTCCCATATGAATATAAAAGGAGTGTCCATCTTTTGTTGTGGGAAACCCTAAATGTGTGTCGGATCGAAAAATAAAATAGGAGGTGCACAATGGCAATATTTAATAAAGATTCTGTGAAAGTTTCATCAAATTTCATTCAGTGGTATGGGAGGAGTTGCGGATAAGAGATGGGTACCCCAAAGCGTAACACAGACGGACAGACGTACATATATGCATACGGACGGACGATTACTATATATATGATATACCCATTCGCTTTTCAAGCGGGGGGTTATAATAAACTGATAGAAGCATTGTTGTCCGAAAGCAAGAGAAATAGGATGTTCAGGATCATCAAAATAATTAGTCTAGTCTTCATTAACAATCATAAATTAAAGTTCTGATCTGTCTTCTATTTAGATTTGGGGGGGGGGGGGGTGTCAAGATTTGAACAATCTTGTATGTACACTTAGTCTACTGTATATTACTGTACTTTTTGTTTACCAAAAAATTTACATTGGCGAAATTATGCGAGACAGTGTGCTCACACAAATGACATTCTCGTGTGTGTAGTAAATGATATGCATGGTAGTTTATATGTTGACGACTTTGTTCTGTGTTGCAGGTCCAGAAATATAACTATTTTATTGAGCGGCGGTTACAATCATGTCTAAACAAAATTGGGCCGATATTAAAGGTTTTTAATTTTCAAGGAGTAAAACTGCACGTGTGCAATTTTTGTTTAAAACGGAAAACCAAGATGAACCATTAAATGGAAATCCAATAAAAGTAGTTAAAGAAATAAAGGTATAAGGCTTCATCTTTGATAACAAAATCTTTTATTCCACACATAAAGATGCTCCAAGAAAAATGTTTAAAGGCACTAAATATTAATAAAGTAATAGCAAACACAAAAATGGGGAGCTGATAAAAGTACTCTACTTTAAAAACGCTATCGCTGTCTAGTTAAATCAAAATTAGACCATATATATATTGTGTATGGATCAGCTGGGACTTCCTATGCAAAGGCTCTTGACGCAATCCATCAAGGTCTTAGATTGTGCTCGGGGGCCTTTTAGAACTTCTCTTATGTGGAGGCAAATGAGCCACCTCTAGTCTTAAGAAGAATTAAACTGGCTTTAAAATACGTAATTAAATTAAATGCATTTTCACTATATAATCTATATAGCCCCACCTTACCACTAGAACCCTTAACCCTGGGGCCACTAGATTCACAATTTGAGAAGAGGCAGTCTTATTCAACATAACTATGCATTTGGTTAGTTTATTTAATGCCCATGAACAGAGAAGAAGAATTTCAAAATATTTTGCATTTTTACTATATAATCTATGAAGCCCCACCCTACCACTAGAACCCCTGAACCTGGGGTCATTAGATTCACAATTTTGGAAGAAGCAGTCATTTTCAACTTAACTATGCACTTGGTTAGTTTATTTCTGCCCAGGAGCAGAAAAGAAGAATTTCAAAGAATTTATGCATTTTCACTGTATATTCTATATAGCCCCGCCCTAGCACTAGAACCCCTGACCCTGGGCCATGAATTTCACAATTTTGGTAGAGGACTCAGTGCTGATTACAATTATTCTAACAGTTTGACTGCTTGATGTCCAGGAGTAAAGAGGATTTTTAAGATTGCACTAACTGCACTATATACCAAAGAACGAGGGCGCTTTTGATTGACATTCGGCAGGAATCTGGGCGTAATTTAAAAGTGGAAATTTTATCAATATGTCACATGAAATTTTAACATTTTTTTTAATTTATCGGGTTCCTGTGCAACAGGAAATGAAAATGTTTTCCAGAAATTGAGTTTGATTTGCTCAAAAATAATTTGAAAATTGCCCAGATCAGACGTTTAGTACAAAATGGTACATTTTTAAACACGTTTTTCTAAAAAATTTCTATCTCTGGGTCTTCTCTCCATGATTTTGAAACGTTTGTGTGTAGTTTAATTCAAAGAAACGAATACACTTTTTTAAACCAGAAGTCTCTGTCGAGACTGAAGCTCTACTGGTTTGTACTTATAGCAAAGGAAGAGAAAAGTACTTCAGCAGTTGAGAATTGAAACTTAACAACAGCAATAGATAGAATAATGATCCTTGATAAAGTCTCTTTATGTTCTTAGTGTAGTCTACAAGTTTGCGAAGTTATATTGAAATCAGACCAAAACTGTAGGAGGAGTAGCATTTTAAAGGAATTTCACAGAAATTTCTATTTTTAGTTACCACAGCAAAACCGTTTATTGAAATCAAAAGCTGATAAACAGAATTATGTATCTTAGTGTAGTCTACTTGTGTGCCAAGTTATATTGAAATCAGACCAAAACTGTAGGATGAGTAGCATTTTCAAAGAATTTCACAGAAATGTCTGTTTTTAGTAACCACAGCAACAACGTTCATCGAAATCAAAAACAGATATAGAAGATTATGTATCTTAGTGTAGTTTACTTGTGTGCCAAGTTATATTGAAATCAGACTAAATTTGTAGGAGGAGTAGCATTTTGAAAGAATTTCACAGAAATTTCTATTTTTGGTAACAACGCCAACACCGTTCGTCGAAATCAAAAACTGATATACAGAATTATGTATCTTAGTGTAGTCTACTTGTGTGCCAAGTTATATTGAAGTCAGACCAAAACTGTAGGAGGAGTAGCATTTGGAAAGAATTTCACAGAAATTTCTATTTTTAGTAACAACGCCAACATCGTTCGTCGAAATCAAAAACCAATACATAGAATTATGTAACTTAGTGTAGTCTATTTGTTTGCCAAGTTATATTGAAATCATACCAAAACTGTAGGAGGAGTAGCATTTTGAAAGAATTTCACAGAAATTTCTATTTTTAGTAACAACGCCAACATCGTTCGTTGAAATAAAAAACCGATATACAGAATTATGTATCTTAGTGTAGTCTACTTGTGTGCCAAGTTATATTGAAGTCAGACCAAAACTGTAGGAGGAGTAGCATTTTGAAAGAATTTCACAGAAATTTCTATTTTTAGTAACAACGCCAACACCGTTCGTCGAAATCAAAAACCGATACACAGAATTATGTATCTTAGTGTAGTCTACTTGTGTGCCAAGTTATATTGAAATCAGACCAAAACTGTAGGAGGAGTAGCATTTTGAAAGAATTTCACAGAAATTTCTATTTTTAGTAACAATGCCAACACCGTTCGTCGAAATCAAAAACCGATACATAGAATTATGTATCTTAGTGTAGTCTACTTGTGTGCCAAGTTATATTGAAATCAGACTAAAACTGTAGGAAGAGTAGCATTTTAAAGAAATTTCACAGAAATTTCTATTTTTAGTTACCACGGCAAAACCGTTCATTGAAATCAAAAACCGATGCTTTATTTTATGTATCTTAGTGTAGTCTACTTGTGTGCCAAGTTATATTAAAATCAGATCAAAACTGTAAAAGGAGTAGCATTTTGAAAAATTTTTTACAGACAGACGGACAGACAGACAGACATACGGACAGGACGGATGGACGCCGGACGCATTACTATCGCATAAGCTCTTCTGGTCTCTGACCAGTAGAGCTAAAAAAGGAATCAGTATCATGATGCTGCTTTATTCATTTAAATTCCACAACAGCACTCAAGAGTCAATATTTTAAAAAAATCTATAGAAATATAGTTTAACTATTAACACTGTTAACATCTTAAAAATATAAAATCTTGAAAAGATAAAAAATAAATTACATAGTTCTATAATTCTAAACTTAAGAAACATCTCATGACCAGAAGTCTCCGTCGAGACTGAAGCTCTACTGGTTTGTACTTATAGCAAAGGAAGAGGAAAGTACTTAAGCAGTTGGGAATTGAAAATTTGCACAGGTAAAAAAGAGAATAATGATCCTTGAATAAGTCTTTTTATGTTCTTAGTGTAGTCTACTTGCAAGCCACATTATATTATAATCAGACTAAAACTGTATTTGAAGTAGCAAATTTGAGAGTAACAGAAATTGCTATCTTTATTAACCAAGGTAATAATGTTTCATTGAAGTCAAAAACGGATATAAAGAATTATGTACCTTAGTGTAGTCTACTTGAGTGCCAAGTTATATTGAAATCATACCAAAACTGTAGGAGGAATAGCATTTTGAAAGAATTTCACAGAAATTTCTAATTTTGGTGACAACGCCAACACCGTTCGTCGAAATCAAAAACCGATATACAGAATTATGTATCTTAGTGTAGTCTACTTGTGTGCCAAGTTATATTGAAATCAGACTAAATTTGTAGGAGGAGTAGCATTTGGAAAGAATTTCAAAGAAATTTCTATTTTTAGTAACAATGCCAACACCGTTCGTCGAAATCAAAAACCGATACACAGAATTATGTATCTTAGTGTAGTCTACTTGTGTGCCAAGTTATACTGAAGTCAGACCAAAACTGTAGGAGGAGTAGCATTTGGAAAGAATTTCACAGAAATTTCTATTTTTAGTAACAACGCCAACATCGTTCGTCGAAATCAAAAACCAATACATAGAATTATGTAACTTAGTGTAGTCTATTTGTTTGCCAAGTTATATTGAAATCATACCAAAACTGTAGGAGGAGTAGCATTTTGAAAGAATTTCACAGAAATTTCTATTTTTAGTAACAACGCCAACATCGTTCGTTGAAATAAAAAACCGATATACAGAATTATGTATCTTAGTGTAGTCTACTTGTGTGCCAAGTTATATTGAAGTCAGACCAAAACTGTACGAGGAGTAGCATTTTGAAAGAATTTCACAGAAATTTCTATTTTTAGTAACAACGCCAACACCGTTCGTCGAAATCAGAATTATGTATCTTAGTGTAATCTACTTATATGCCAAGTTATATTGAAATCAGATCAAAACTGTAGGAGGGGTAGCATTTTGAAAAATTGTTTACAGACAGACGGACGGACGCCGGACGCATTACTATCGCATAAGCTCTTCTGGTCTCTGACCAGTAGAGCTAAAAATGGAGAGAAGACCCAGAGACCACGAAAAATGAACTTTTCCCCAAAAAATCCAAATGTGTGAATGTGGTGCTTCTTTGTCCTTTTAAAATCATCTGTATATGTGTTGCGGTGATAGCTCAGTAAGTTGGGTTACCTGATAAGTGCACTCGATGTGAAAAGTTTTTGGTTCGAGCCTTGCATGGGGCGTTAATTTTTTTTTCTATGCAAGCAACCATTTATGTAGTCAGTTTCGTTTTATGTACTGATGTATTAAAATTTTGAATTAGATAAATGTGGTTCAGTTTGGTTCTCGAGCGAAATAAATTCTAATCTTCTATTCTATAATATACATGTACACGTATCATGCATCTATGCGTTAAATATTTTAGGTGTTTAGTGTTTATTTTTTTTTGAAACATGACTATGTTTTCGTACCCCCTAGGAAAAACGGACTTTAATGTTACAATTTCACAATGGCTTTCAAACTAAATGAAACAAGCTAATTCAGAGAATTTGTGTCCCCCGCTTAGGGAAAAAGTAGACTCCCCCTGACTGAATTTGTAGAATTATTAAATGTATATGCATATAAAGATTTGATTGCTTATTCTTCATTATGTGTTTAGAAGATTTTTTTATATGGAATTTTTATCACACTGTAATGATGATTTTATAACCTCATAAATTTTTCATTTCACATGCTGAATACTATCATTTAGTAAAAGAAAAAAAAAAGGAAAGGTTCGACCGGGATTCGATCCCGGGACCTCTCACTCTAGAAGCGAGAGACTTAACCACTAGACCACGGAGTCGCTCTACACTGTGTGAAGTATATGCAGAAGTGAAGTCACATACATGTATATATTCATGTTTTCATGTTCGGTATTCTCAAAATTTTACACAATCCATGGTGTTTGATTTATTTAGCCTTTATTAAACAGTTTTAATAGATGTATTAAAAACATGATGTCCGCCGAGAACCTGTTTTATGTACGCAATAACTCTCCTCACGCCCCTGCGTTAAAAATAGCGACATGTAATACTATAAATATTAATAAAACAAACGGGGCGGGGCACTTTGATAGGGGCTAGAGATGTCCTAGGGAGTTTTGATATAAAATTACATTGCATAAGCTCAAAATCTTCTTGAAATATCGCCCGGAAATAAAAGTATTTCACACAGACAGAATGTATAAATTTACGACCTTGAACTTTGACCTTTTGACCTAAAAATCAATAGGGGTCTTCATTAGGCCACAGGGAGTTGTTATATAAAATTTCATTGCAATAGCTCAAATGGTTCTAGAGATATCGTGTGGAAACGAAAGTGTTTTAACTGACGGAATTTGCTTATTTATGACCTTGACCTTTGACCTTTTGACCTCAAAATCAATAGGGGTCTTCTTTATTCCACAGGGAGTTGCTATGCTAAATTTCATTGCAAAAGCTCAAAGGGTTCTTGAGATATCGTGTGGAAACGAAAGCGTTACAGACAGACAGAAAGACGGACGGACGGACGGACAAACCCAAATTGATATCCCCCACTTTTCAAGCGGGGGACAAAAAAAACCTATGGACGTGTTTGTAAAATCTGACCAGCTATGTTCAGCCAACCAAATCATGGACATTTAAACCATAAATGTTTCGTACAAATGATTCCTGCAGATCACTCGCCAAATGCGATGGTTGAAATTGATTCAGTGGTTTCTGAGAAGAAGCTGAAAATGTTCAAGTATTAACGCACGACGGACGACGATGGATATCAATAGGTCACCTGAGTTGACCTAAAAATGCCGAGATAAGGGAAATAATTAATAATGATAAGAGTAAGACACATAAATTACCCATTTTTTGTATGCCACCAGTGTGTAGCTGTAAAAACACAAAGAAATAAATAAGAATTATCCAACAAAAGCTTACATACAAAATAACAAGAAAAAAGTATTTTAAAATATGTCTTAGAAGCACTACAGACAGTAGATTATTTGAGTGAGCGAACAGTTTATTTGTGTACTTGATGTGCAAATTATGCAGAAAAATCTTTGTTGAATAAAAAACAAAAAAAGTCTTTCATTGCAGTTGAAAGAAACTTCGAAAACAATTGTAGAGTGTGATTCTGCCACATATTTACCAAGACTGTTGTGAAATTCAGACACAGTACAAAAATGACGATTTTTACAAACAGTCAACACACTGCTCAACGCGTTATCGGCTACTCGGTTGTTATCGGATACTCGGTGCAGGAAAAAACAATGCATAGAAAACGTAGTTGATTTTAAATTTCTTCATTCAATGATAATTATGTACTTCTGCAAACAAAGTTTGTGATCTTTGGCAGATAAATCATAATACTTTCAGCGGTAAAAAGCACGATCCAAATCACTCTCTTTCAAGAGATCTACAGCTTTTTAAAATGAAATTTAATAAATTTTTCTGAATATGTCAACATATTTTAGCCTTTGTAGAGGTCAGAATCAATTTATTTTAATAAACAAAGTGATTTATTAACTACATGGACCATCATAAACCTTTAGATAAGCAGACATATATTAAAATTCAAATTATGGTTTAGTTTACGGGCATTTAACATGTTTCATTGGGCAAAAACATATTATCTGCAACACGGTTGAAGTTGCCGGATAATTCGGTTTTTCACGGGTGCAGGTTATCGGAAACCTAGGTTAAAAATTTTCCTTCTGTTTCAACAATAGATTTAAAAAAAAGACGAAATTCCATGATATTCTGCGGTCAAGGCTTTCAATTCTTTGAAAATAACAATTTATGTAATGGGTTTTGAGCAATTTCTGAAAAAAATAGCGTTTCATTGTTAGTTTGTTTTGATATACACGTATATTAATAAATACCATAATTATGATTTTATGTTAAAACTACATTTCTCTTAAATCATTTTTTCCTGTTTTCCATCAAAGATATACACTTTTAATTTAGTTAAAGGTGGTTTCAGATGTAAATGTTCAAATCGCTCATTTTACGTCTTCCAATCTATTACACTGATTTTGAAATAAATCGATGAGTCAAATAATTTTAAGATGTCATCACTTCAAGAGTCATCTTGTGCTTAGGGGTCAAAGTTTGTTCTGTCCATATTGTCAAGGAATTTCAAACAATTTTAAGGATTAAAAATACTTGCTCAAAAGCGATTTGGATTGATGGACTTGCCCGAAATATAGATATTGAATGTAAAAATGAAATAACTCATTTAATTCTTAAAATATTTTTTATTCAATAAATAAATTCAAAAAAATAAAATTTGTTCTGAAAATCATTGAACATAAAATAAAAATGGTAACAGTTAGTTTAGATTTGTAAAAAGCACATGAAATAAAAAGATAATAACAAGATACATTATCTCCTGTATCTTTAACCCCCCCCTCCCCACACACAAACACACAAATAATGTTGGAATTCGTCAAAATCCATACATATTAGTTCCATTATAAGATTCTTTATAGATATAATGAATGTACGCACTAAACAAAAATATTTCATAAGTCATTCTTCTGATAGATTTGAACAAATAAATAATATTTTAAAAAAATGTGAGTCACATTTGACTTTGACTGGATTTTAAAGTAAATATGAACATCTTAATGCCTTAAGGATTATCAGCAAATTGTCATGGGATAAATCCTAGTGGTTCTTCATGAGACGATGTCTCCGAAGAGACGTAGTTGTGTGTAGCGCTGACCACATTCTCAACTGTACGTTATCCCCCTGTGTGTTGCGTTTTCATGCCGCCTCAAACTTTGACCGTCTGTGAACTTAACGTCACAAGAGTGACATTTTATTTTTTTCTCACCTTTACATATTTTTTCATGCTGAGTTTTCTTGTACATATTGATGAATGTCGAGACACAGAACACTTGAAAGGTTTGTGCCCAGTGTGTTTGTTAACGTGGTATTGGTACAATTGTTTCTTTATGAAAATTTTTCCACAACCGTCAAATGGACATGAGTAGGATTTTGTGTTTTCTATCTCCTGGTTGTGGGCAATAGCCATATGCGATACCAATGTCGACTTTGTCTTGAAATGTTTACCACAATCATTACATAAAACTCGCGCTTCATTGTATTTTCTGTCATGCTCATTTTTACGAGCTTCATCAGCAAAATACTGTGACAAATTCCACAGGATGGTGGTATCGAAGGACCATGCTTATGTAGATGCCGCGTAAGACTAGACTTGTTTTTGAAATTCCTATTACAATCATTACATGTGTAGTTGTGTTCTTCAGCTGACTCCACTGTTTCTATGTTAGTATAGATACGTTTAAAAACGAGCCATCAACTGCAGCAAACTCATCTCCGCTGTCACCGTGCATAAACTCGTCTTCCATTTTCTAAACAAAGGAAATTACATACATACAATAAGTCGATATTTCTGTCAATATAAGGTATATAACCCCAATTCTTTTTTCTTTTATATTCTTACAAAAGAACTTTCAGTCCCCAGTTTTTTTTTTTAATTAAAAGACTCTGAGAATTTAAAACAAATATCATGTTTTCTAACAATTAAAGACATCATACACTGTATCAAAGAGTGTGAAAAATGCTAAATCACTCACTTTCTGAACACGTTATATATTTCAAAAACAGAAGAAGAAAAATATTAGCCAAAAATTAGAAGTGTGAACTAGAAATTTATAGACTAAATAAAAAAGATTTCGGTAGTTTTCTTTACATTTTAGACAGCCTGGGTTTCCGATAACAAAAACCGAATTTGCCGATAACAATGTGAACTTTTCAACCGTATTTCCGATAACATCTTGAAATTCAAAAAAAAACTTAATTTTACCTTCAGGTTAGACATTTGAGTGATTCTAACGATGTCAAACTGTGTACAATAATTAAATGTTATGTAAACAAACACATTTTGAAAATAGAACTATACAGAATAATACAAATAGGACAAAAACTTGTGAAATATAGCAAATTTGAAACTTACAGTCTTCCCAGGACCCATGCATACTATAATAAGATATACCGGCGCTTTATTTCGGATCTGTGTTCATTCTTGTACATAAAAAAACACTATTATTGTTTTCTTTTTTATCCCTTCGGTTATAATTCGTAATAATTTACTCATCTGTCAAAAGTTGTTATCCACCGAGTATCCAATAACAACCGAGTTGCCGATAACGCGTTGAGCAGTGTGGTCAATGTATATGGGTAGTTAAAAGGGAGAAACAGAATTATTACTACTTTTATTTTAGCTATTATTAATTATGAACTTCTAAAAAAACATCAATGACGATGACTGAAGCTTTATAGCGATTGGTGTTGAGAGTGTATATATTCGTTTTAAAGAGAAATCTTGTATTGCCATTTTCTTCCCTCAAGAATTGTCTGTCGTACAACCTATGTAGTAGCAGAATAAGCAATGAAGAAGACCAAAACATCTACCACACAATCCTCCAAAGAGAAATTCAGTAGTGGAGAGTAGAACTTTGATATACAGAATATTTAATGACCCCAATGAAGGAAAGCAAACATCTCAGTATCTTAAACAAAGATTTTGATCACGACGTAGTATATTTTTCAATCATCTGCAAAAATAATTTCAATATTGACTTGCAAGAATGTTCTGAAATCAAAACTGTAAAAACATTAAAACTGAATCCAATATTCATCATTCCGGAAGACAGAAAAAAATTCATTCTTTAGAAAGAAAGAAAGAAAGACAAAATCTGAGATATCCAACTTAATTGAAGACAAATTACAGAGATTGGAAACCAGAAGTCTCTGTCGAGACTGAAGCTCTACTGGTTTGTACTTATAGCAAAGGAAGAGAAAAGTTCTTAAGCAGTTGGGAATTGAAACATTACCACAGCAATAAAAAAAATAATCATCCTTGATTAAGTCTCTTTATGTTCTTAGTGTAGTCTACTTGCATGCCACATTATATTATAATCAGACTTAAACTGTATTTGGAGTAGCATTTTGAGAGTATTTAACAGAAATTTCTATTTTTAGTAACCAAAGCAAAAATGTTCATCAAAGTCAAAAACTGATAAACAGAATTGTTTATCTTAGTGTAGTCTACTTGTGTGCCAAGTTATATTGAAATCAGACCAAAACTGTAGGAGGAGTTGCATTTTGAAAGAATTTCACAGAAATTTCTATTTTTAGTAACAACGGCAACACCGCTCATCGAAATCAAAAACCGATAAACAGAATTATGTATCTTAGTGTAGTCTACTTGTGTGTCAAGTTATATTGAAATCAGACCAAAACTGTAGGAGGAGTAGCATTTTGAACGAATTTCACAAAAATTTCTATTTTTAGTAACCACGGCAACACTGTTCATCGAAATCAAAAACCGATACACAGAATTATGTATCTTAGTGTAGTCTACTTGTATGCCAAGTTATATTGAAATCAGATCAAAACTGTAGGAGGAGTTGCATTTTGAAAGAATTTCACAGAGATTTCTATTTTTAGTAACAACGGCAACACCGCTCATCGAAATCAAAAACCGATACACAGAATTATGTATCTTAGTGTAGTCTACTTGTGTGTCAAGTTATATTGAAATCAGACCAAAACTGTAGGAGGAGTAGCATTTTGAACGAATTTCACAGAAATTTCTATTTTTAGTAACCACAGCAACACCGTTCATCGAAATCAAAAACCGATACACAGAATTATGTATCTTAGTGTAGTCTACTTGTATGCCAAGTTATACTGAAATCAGACCAAAACTGTAGGAGGAGTAGCATTTTGAAAAATTGTTTACAGACAGACAGACAGACAGACGGACGGACGGACGGACGGACGCATTACTATCGCATAAGCTCTTCTGGTCTCTGACCAGTAGAGCTAAAAATGAATTACGAACTCGGTAATATATCATTTAAAATCTTTAGAAGGGGGAATATAAACGAGATCGGAAAGAATAAATACATATACTTATAGGAAACAGCAACAACAGCTGTACTCGAGAGTAAAAAATGATAAAAAAGCAATTATGAGAAAATTTTATAAAGATGTCAGGGTCGTGGTTAAACAAATTGAGAGTTGGGATGCTGAGGATAATGACGAAGAGGATGTGTACATTTTTTAAATACTTGAAATTTCATTTATGAAAAAAACTCATTGCTATGAGAGCATTACTTGATTAATTTTTTTTCCGGTAGAGTTTGTTACCTCTTGTCACCACCCTCAACAAACTTTGTACCAGCAGCCTGACCACTCCTAGGTTTCCCCTTTGGCTGTCCTTTAAAGTTTTTCCCTTTATTTAGCTTAATGTTTTCAAAAGAAAAGGCTTTGCTCTCTTGTTAAGTACAATATAAAAATTAACGTTATTTAATATTGTTTTTTTTTTTGCTTGTCAACTTTACGTGTTCATTCCGAACCACTGACGCCACGTTCCATCCTGTCATATATTTTTGGTTTTATCATAAGTTTTTTTCAAATTTTTATTTCAGATCTCGTACTTTTCTTCTATTTTATACATTTCGTTTTTAAACTTGACATATTTATAATGATATTTTCCTCAATATTCACATGTACGCTTATATGGTCTTCCATATATCTCTTCCTGAATGATGACATTTCCTCATCAGCTGTTCCCGGCATTTAGTTTCCGAGCTTCATTTCCTGCTTCTTTGCATTGCAGATATGGTTGAGGATAATACCACAGGTATTTAAAGAAATTTTTGCTTTTTTCGTTATTGTTCTAAAAATGGCGAGTTTAGTGCATCATAAGACGTGTCCATGCTCCTTTAGCGAACCTTTGCGTTATAACGCAGTAATATTTAGATTATATTCCATAATTTATGGATTAAGTAAGGATAAAGCTTCAAGTTTATATACTCACCATCATGCGACTTTTCCTCCAACACGGAACACCAAAAAAAAAAAATAAAAACCCTCTCGATTATTATTGGTAGGTAAATCAACCTATTTTCGGTAGGTTTAAATACCTATGTATGCATTTTTAGCTATGTAGCTAAATATAGTGATTGTACACGACCTGTTAAATAACTAAAGAAGTAAACACTGTCTTGCATAAACGTAATATTTATTTGACCAAAGAAATTTCCCTCATTTCAGAGACTATCCCGATATCGGGGGATGAATCCCAACCGGTTAAAGATTCTTAGACACAGATTTAAAGTTAATTTTTCTCATATTTTCTTTATGACCTTCATACGTGTATGTTGCTATAGCATTTCACACAAAAGTAAAATAAAAAAAACTATTTCTAAAAACCTTGTTCTTTAATTTAGATTTTTGTTTAAAAAGGTGAAAATATAAAATTCCATTAATTCAAATTTTATCTATATTATACAATTATAGCCTTTTGATGAGGTCAATCCCTCGATATATAGACCTTAGAGAAAGCATATCGACCGAGCACGAAGTGCGAGGTCGATATGCTTTCTCTTAGGTCTATATATCGAGGAATTGTACCGAATCAAAAGGCTACAATTGTTTTATTATTTTTAATCAGTTAATAGGAAATGTCTTAAAATCCTTCTTTATACATGTAATAATCAGTATCTTCTCATACAAGGCATTGTTATGTCATTGCATTATGACGTCACAGTAATGAAAACCAGCTGCAGTATCTGTTTTTAGAAACATCCAGTCTATTGTGACGTCAGTACTATTGTTTCTTCATAATAGAACATTTCCAATTTTATAAACAGCAGGTTTGTAAATTTTTAAAATAGACACATCCAGTCTGTAACACTTTTTATACTTGATCATGTGATCCAGTTTGAGCCAATCAGATAGTTGGAACAATAAAGAAAAATAATAATTAGTGTTCTTACATTCAAATAAGTCCCTAGATTGTTGGATTTTTATTATCATTGCACACTGAATCTGAGGGAACTTCTATTTCACATACCATTTTTCAGGTTTTTTAAACACGATAAATCAAGACATTTAATGGGACATTCAAGAGTTTTCTTTTTAAATAATTTCTATAGTCCAATATTTCGCTGCTTATATACAGAGTTATCTACCCTGAATAAGATCTTCTGAAAAATGAAATCACAAAATCTATATTCATGATAAAAAACATGGCAGACGACATAAGTCACAGCTCGTTTATTTAATGAGAAATGGCATGTAGCTTTAAAAGTTCAATAATATGTGAGTGCTCTGGCGAAAGTTTGGCTTTCAATTCATATTCATTGAAAGATCAGGGAATATTCGAACTGAAGCTGGCATATTGGCTAGTGATATAACAGAAAAAAGTTTGTTATATGTATGAACATTATAAACCTTTTTTTTTCAAATCAGAACTGGAGTTGGTGAAAATCAAAATTATGTTGTATACCTGATATCATTGTACAACATCAAAAGAAAAATACCATTCTTGGAGGGTGTCACGATGTGAGGGCAGATCGGACGGTGTCCATGGAGAAGGTTTTGGAAATCTATTCCAAAACGCGCATTAACGAATAGGAACTCATAAGTATAACTATTTATGGGTAAAATTGAATGATGTGATAATCATTCACTTATTTTGGTTCTAAATTGAGCACTGTATAACATTTCTCGAGATGTTAAAACTAAGAGACACACTGGACTATATTTATACAGTTGACTTCTCTTGATGTAACTATATAATAGCTTAATCAAGAGACTGTGCAAATAGAGCCCAGTGTGCCTTTTCGTTTAAGCATCTTAATTAAACCATGCTCATAACAAAAGCCTAGTTTGATTACAATGCTCATAACATACGCTTAGTTTGATTTAGCTATTCAAAATACCTTGATGTAATAATTTATCATACAGTCATTTAGGGTGTTCCGATTCACTCCCCATCTAAAATTCCGGCACTAAAACTTGCAGCCAAAGTTTCCAGGAACTATGAATCACCACACAAGACTGTTAGGAAAGCTTTATATCAGGTGAACCAAAATAAGTTGTCTATTAGAAGAGCAGCATTAGAAAACAATCTCATTTTTTTTTTTCTACAAAGAAGGGCATCAAGAAAATTAGACGTCGACAGTAAAGGAGGTCCAAAGCCTGTGTTTAAAAAAGCCGAGGAGGAAGCACATTTGCAAATTATTTACCAGAAATGACACAGAGAGGAATGGGATTACGTCCTACAGAGTTTCTAGACTTTATCATGAAAAAGGAAAAGAGGGAAAGTCCATTTTAAGACGACAGGCCTAGTTGGGATAGGTATTATGGTTTTTTAAGGCGAAACAGCCATGGCACCTGATCCCACCTCTGATGTTTCGGAGGTCCGTGTTTGCTCTGCTCCTATTTTGTATTGTTTTTATGGACTTTGATATTGAATACTGTTCCTTATCTCCATATCCTTCACATAATTAAAAAAAGAACAGAAAACCTCTGGAAATCTCTAGATTCTATGTGATTGAAAGAGATTGATGACTGGTTTGATAAATATCAAATTTTTATGTCAGACGATCATCTCCTGGATAAACTTGAAAGAGTATATAATGCAGAATAAAACTGGATTTATTGATTGATTGATTGTATACCGCTTAACGTCCCTCTCCAGAATATTTCACTGATATGGAGACGTCACCATTGCCGGTGAAGGGCTGCAAATTTAGGTCTATGCTCGGCACCTACGGCCTTTGAGCAGGGAGGGATCTTTATCGTGCCACACTTGCTGTGACACGGGGCCTCAGTTTATACGGTCTCATCCGAAGGACCGCCCCATTTAGTCGCCTTTTACGACAAGCAAGGGGATACTGAGGGCCTATTCTAACCCGGATTCCCACGGGGCAAAACTGGATTTACAATGGGGTCCAAATCTGGTCCAATGATAGGTCCAGCCAAAAAGGTAAATGCGGGTCCAGTTCCACATGTATCAGAGGGAGAAGCAAAGAGAGAGTAAAAGGGATGCACTGTGCAAATGCTGAGGGCACAAAATTCCATTTTTGTGTGTGTTTTCTGAGCCCAAACCAGCTTCGTATGACTTAGTGGCTAGTTAACACAGACAAGTTCATGCAGAATCTACAGAGAAGGGTTGGATAGATGCAGAAACGATCAGAAATTTTATAAAACATCTTCATAATCATGCTGTGAAAGAGAAACCAATTGTTGTACTAATTGATGGTGTAAGGAGTCATGTTGACATGGAATCCTTTTCTGCAGCCAAAGATCTTGGGATACAAATCTACAGGTTAGTAAGAAATACAACTCATTTAATGTAGCCATTGGATGTGGGAGTTTATGGGCCCTTGAAAAAGAGCTGGTACAAACACCTAAGAGCCCATACCAAACATATCTGAAGATATCTTAAGCAAACAAACTTTTACCAGACACTTGCCAGTGGCTTCTCTAGATTTCTACAAAGCATTAACAGTGCAAAAAGCTTTTCCTCTTCTGGTGTGTTTCCAATAGACAGATTTAACATTTCAGATTGTAGACTTAAGCCTGTTCTTACATATAAATATAGGGAGTGTAAGTCTCGTTTAGCATCACTTCCGGTGATGCATTTCCGGTGACAAACATGGCTATATCAATACAATATTGGGCCAATTATACAGCCGAAAAACCATTAGTAACCATGTTATAAAATTTTTTTTGATCAAGAGACCAAAACGATCCTTTCGGTAATACAAGCTTCGATGAGGAACACATCATATAAAGTCATGGTAAGTGTCAAGGTTGTTGTGTACGTTTTCGTGAACATCTCTGACAATATTAGACAATAATAGACAATACTGAAAACATGTTGCAATCTGTAACGCTTGTAGAAATAAGACGCTGTGAGGTTTCCCCCAGACATTCCTCCCGATGTCCCAGTAACATCATGCAGAAGATAAATGGATATTGGAAGGGGGGGGGGTCCTCATCACATATGATGTAATGTTCCCTGCTTCGAAGGTGTTCATATTCAATATATAAAAAATAAACATTCGAAAAATAGAAAGGACATTTGATACATCACTGCTGGTTATTTTGAACAGAATATATTGACAGATGTACTAAATATTAAATATTTGTACAGTAGGTAGTATAATGATTGTATAGTAGACATCATATCAGACTCATGAGACTGGTATTTGTTATATTGTATTGTATTTATACAGGCAAATTTAGGAAATTCTTATGAAGTCTCAAACACATCATGTGAGTGTCCCTTAGGAAAATATGAATGTCATCATGTTGCCTCTGCATTACTTTATGGGTAAGAGATACATTTAACATAAGCATAAAAAGTCCAATATTCACATTTCCAATAAATTTCACCTATGATTCTTTACCAAAAAAATGCAGTTCATTTTCTCATGAACTACATTAGATATGTACCACGGATAAGCATGAATATCTCCATTGTTACGTCATAATACCGCACTTGACGTCAAAAAACAGTGCACACTGTTTTGCTTTAAAAATGACAGTTGAATGGCGTAAATTTATGGCAATTCATCAGAAGAATAATGTAAATATAAGAAATGAATCTTTGAAGATTAATGAGGTATATGAACTACAACGCTTCACGCCGGCATAGCGCTTCATGAAATATGCCTGCGTGAAGCGTCGTAGTTCAGTACTTCATGAATCTTTAAAAATTAAATTTATTTCTTAAATAACCTGATGATTGATTGAGATTATTTACATTCATGAGCCAGAAGGCTGAAAAGATACTTCAGTAAACCACGAGTTATAAATTCACAGATACAAATGTGTTAGTAAGACTGACATAAAGTGTGGATGGTTGAAGAACCCAAAGACTTCAATTAAAAAAGACATAAAAACAATGGAAGAATTGTTTCCACCTGCACGCCCGGATTACTGGTTAGTATCTATATTTTAAATATTTTTTCTCAGTGAGGCAATATGTATTTTCTTTTATATATAGTTATTGATATATTTGCAATTTTTGAATTATTCATTAACTGTATTTTTTTAAAAAAATTATCAATCATTAAAAATACATAAATCAGTCATAAAAAAAATTTGCTTCATATTTGAAGTGCTTTAAACCGCCCCTTTGATGAAAGTGACCGGTGTTTTTTGCACCAAAAGTTATCAAAGCTTGGAAGGTTTATTGGTAAAATATAAGAAGGAAGTTATGATTTTGGATTATACATAAATATTTCCATTTCTAATTTTTTTCTCTTTGATAACTCTAAAGTTGTCGTGTTACTATTGTTGTTATTTAAGTTTGATTTGATTTTTACATTAAGAGTATTATGAAACTGTTATTTTGTTACTGACCGTTAGTTGATTTTCATTGTGAACAAATGTACAAAGATGAGGAGCATAATATTGTTGGCTATGTATATTGTCCAATTTTTGACATACTATGTAATAAATATTAATAACAATCTGAGAATAATTGGAAAGGCAATATTATAAATATGATAGCATTTTTGTACATGAGTATACATTTTTGAAAGGAAAAAAAGCTCATTCTGATGCCCCAATGGTATGGTTACGACATACATTATCCCTGTCAGATGAAGCCATTAAAAGAGCTGCACTGGCAACAACTGGGCAACAAAACAACCCAATGTGGTCGATTGTAAAGAAATACAGAATAACAGCTTCCAACTTTGGTGCAGTTCTCAGTTCTAAGCAAAGGCGGTAAGACGTGTGATTAAATTTTTTCAAAATAGACTTTTTAAATTACAGTCAAACTTTGTTATCTCAAAACCATTATCTCAAATACCATGGATATGTCAAATTAATTTTGAAGTCCAAACCACTTATAAAAGACTGGGACATTTTATTCTCGATAACTCTTTATATATCATTCTTGAATCCATGGATATTTCGAACATTTTTTTTGGTCTCATTGAGTTTGTGATAATGAGGTTTGACTGTAATGACTAGATATTTGTTCATATAGATGCAGGGAATATTAGATTAATAACCAAAAATCATATTTTCTTCTTCAGAATGACATTGTCACTGAAGAAACGGCTTATGTCGGCTTACAATCTGGAGTCCATCAAGGCTGTTGCATGGGGTATCACTCATGAAGATGATGCTTTGAGAAAGTAAGAAAAGGACTTTGATGCAGCTGTAAAGCAGTCAGGTATACAGAAAAAAATAATATTCCTTCAACCTCTGACATGTTAACATTCATTGTGTCAAAACAAATAACAGGACTTATCCTGGTGACAAATAGAAATCAATTACTGAAGTCTAATTGTAAAAAAAAAATATTCAATTACCAACATATTCCAGAAAATTTGCTGGAAATAGAGACCTACGTAAAAATAACCTAGTACCATTCTGTACAAGTATATCCATGTACTCTATTTGAAGTAGATGGGATCATAGGAGCTCTACTTAGAATTTGTGTGTATTACAAAATCAATTGTATTATGGTTTGTTTGCATTCAGTAGTAGTATAATTTTTTCTGAAAGGGATATGGTTGCATGAATCCGGAGTGTTGGGAGCTTCACCTGATGGCTTAGTTGTTCGACCACCAACATGCAGAAGCCAAAGACGCCATTCCTGATATTGTAGAGGTGAAGCGTCCATATACAGCATCGTCTTCAACAGCAGCAGATGCAGCACAAAATTTGAAGGATTTTTTCATAGATAAGTAACAATTTATAAGTTGGATTAAAAATCTGTGTTGTCCAGTACTTTGAAATTAAAACTCTTGGTGAGTAAATGATTTCAATACATGTATTAATTTACAAGTGCAACTGTTCAATATAGTATGAAGATATGGAAAAAGGAGGGGATATGAATGGGTATAACACAACTTAAGTGTTTTTGATTTTTTAGATATTAAACAAGATACCCTACGCCTGAAAACCAGTCACCCATACTATCATCAAATTCAAGGCCAGCTACACATATGTAACAAAACATGCTGCGACTTAATTGTGTGGACAAGACTCAAGAGTAGACTGCATGGTGATTAGAATAGTAAAAGACAATGAATGGACAGCAAATGTTTCAAAGCTGATAGATTTCTACTTTAACATTTTCATTCCAGCACTGATGGAAAACTGAGTTCTGGTTTCAACTGTCTTGACACTTGGTTTTGTACCTCTATAATTTTCTAACAATGGAAAATGGGTAATCATGTTAAACGTGTTGAATGTTCCTTAGCCTTATAAATGTATGATGTGATATGTCACAATCCATCAGAAAACCTCTGGCTTATAAGACTACTTTGAATAGCAGTGATGATTAATTTAATCTATGTACTACATAAAAAAGAATATAAAAAATTAGAACCATCTTATTAATGAATTGAAGATGTTATTCTCAAAGTGAAAATTATAACATTTTTGTCTTTGTTAGATAAATTGCTGAAAACATGAATTTGTTGTGTTGTGCTTTAAAGGTTGAAACCTGAAACTCGAGATTTAAAATTATAAGTAAACCCTCTTCCAAATTATATAGTCAAATGAAGAATGGAATTGCCAAACATTCTTGTAATAAATCCATGCTAACAAAAGGGATTTTCATTCTCTGAAATATTACAAAATACTACAAAGTTAAAGCCGCTTAATCCGAAACAGGCATATATTATCTTGCACAACAAAAGTACGTCATTACATAGATAATATATAAAAATAGATTATAAGATGATTTTATAGTTTATTACAACAATCCTTACAAGGAAAAATAGATAAAAAACCTTATTAAGTTTAAGTTCCTGACGGGAAGTTAAGATCTGTTATGAAGTCACCTTTGAAAAAAAAATAAATTTATCGGTTATATCTAATTATGGAGATAATTCAAACCCGAGTGTTTTTTTTCCATTAGTAGAAGTCTAAGTCATAATATATCTTTTAACCAGAAGTCTCTGTCGAGACTGAAGCTCTACTGGTTTGTACTTATAACAAATGAAGACAAAAGTAGCAGTTGGGACTTAAAACTTTACAACAGCAATAAATAAAATAATGTAACGTAAAACTTAAGGGTCCGTTTTCAGGGATACAGGGTCTTAATATTACATAAATATAAATGAACGTTTCCTATGGCTCTATCTGAACCTATAATCATTCTGGGAATCAATATTATATACAACAATGATTATTTATTATTTTCATGGGATCCTTGTCCTTTGTTTTTTTTATGTAAACAGCGGGATCTACAAGCCGAGGTTCTCTGTTACCAAGTACTACCTGTGTGACTGGGTTCCCTGCACCTGGTTCCGAAACCAAGTTCCTGTTGTAATGAGCACTCGGTACCTCATCCTTATTCAGGATTACTATACCTTGCACTTCACCACAATTTCTTGGCTTACCATTCACCGGCGCTCTGTACCCTAGCCTTAATTTTATTTCACTATTTTAATTCTTCTGTTCTAATATTACGTATTATCTTCTTTTCAACTTCCCACTTCTTCTACGGGTTTCAGAATGATCGAGACTGCCTCTGCAGTCGTTTATATAGCAAAGGGCTATACCATTCAAACAGGGGTGAACAGGCTCCTGGACTGTTCCATTATTCCAGGTCACACAAGCGTTTGAATGGTATAGGCTGATTGCCTTATTCATTACTCATTACAATAATGATGCTTGATTGAGCTCTTTTTGTGGCAAGTTACTGCAATAAGACTACAGCTGTAGGAGTAGCTATTAATAAACTTTTAGAGTATTTACAGTTTTAGTAACCATGGCAACATCATTCCTCGAAATCAGAAATCGATAAAAAGAATTGTGTATATTAGTGTAGTCTACTCGTGTGCCAAGTTATATTGAAATCAGACCAAAACTGTAGGAGAAGTAGCATTTTGAAAGTATTTCACAGAAATTTCTATTTTTAGTAACCACGGCAACACCGTTCATCGAAATCAAAAATCGATATACAAAATTATGTATCTTAGTGTAGTCTACTTGTGTGCCAAGTTATAATGAAATCAGACCAAAACTGTAGGAGAAGTAGCATTTTGAAAGTATTTCACATAAATTTCTATTTTTAGTAACCACGGCAACACCGTTCATCGAAATCAAAAATCGATACACAGAATTATGTATCTTTGTGTAGTCTACTTGTGTGCCAAGTTATATTGAAATCAGACCAAAACTGTAGGAGGAGTAGCATTTTGAAAAATTGTTTACAGACAGACAGACAGACAGACGGACGGACGCCGGACGCATTAGGCCAGAGTTTTTTTTATTTTCTGTTTAACGGGAATTTTTAAGGAAAAATTGGGTCGAGGGGACGAAATAAAAATAAAAATAAAAGATCAAAATTTGTCGAGTCGGGGTCATAATAAAAATAAAACCAAAAATTGGTATTAATTTTTTTTTTTCATTTAAATGTTAAAAAACGAAAGAAAACACAATATAATTTTGTTTACAATGTATTAGGATTTCGAATACAGATAAAAAGATACAATTGCAATAGTTATCCTACTGTGGTTAGTCACACTTGCACATTTATTCTAGTATGAAAGCAAAATCAATGTAATATGATAATTTAAATTTGTTATACAGCAAAAATAAAGTTGGATAAATGCAGATGACAGAAAAAACCACACTGCCTAAAATTATACACAGGTCTTCAAGTGATCACCTATCTATTGTATAAAATATATAAAAGTCATGATGAGAAATGTTTTAAGCTACATGTATATTATGATTTAACAGAAGTTAAAAAAAGCAATGGGGTTGATAGCTAACTTGACAATGCTATCTTAGTATAAAGGGATAACACATTCTTGAGGTTCCAAATGGAAATTTGTCAGCTGAACTTTTTGATGAACAACAGCAAAGTCATCGTTGAAGTCTTCTGAATGGTTGGGTCTCTGCCAAGAAATCAAACTGCCAAAAAAAATTCCTTTATGATACTTTATTAGCTAATCAAATACATGTAGTAAATGGTAGAAAGTAGAAAAAACAACTATTTACATGAGATTATTTTCTTTTCTAAATGAAAAAACAAATATTTTAAGAGTTTTTTCTTAGATAAAAAAAAATAACTATAATATCGTTCTTTGTCCATTTGGCACTAAAAGTATTCAATTCTCCACTTCTTTCTATCCCTACCTTTCCACAGGATATGTGCAACTCCAATATAGCTGTCACTTCACTTGTTAGTATTATAAACCAACTCTTGTAATACTGCAGGAATCCTAGCCTCATTTTATTCAGCCAAATAGACATGGACTCGTATCTAAAATATTTTAATCATCATTTTATGTCCCTGATATAGTTAGACACGATTCATTATAAAAAAAAATTTGCCGCGAATTTTACCTCAACTTGTTATGTACCATATGTGATTAAATTAAATCTAAAATGTAAACAAAATGCCAATTAACACTGAAAATTTTTAACAGAAAGTTTATATCAGGACGTCTCAAAACTTACCCCAACTATTTGGACACATGCTCCACAGTTCAATGTGCATCTGGTGTATTTAGGTTGACAATGCTTCAACTCCCATTTCAAAAACTTCCTGGTTTTCGTCATGAATGGATTTAAAATTACCATCTATAAATGTCTTGAAATGACATTCTTGCTTGTTGATAACTAAGATAGAACCCGCGAAGTGTGATAAACTAGTTCCTTAAACGGGTTACGACATCGTAATCAGCAAGGCGCTCTTAAAAGACTTTGATTAACACAAGCTATGTCAAACGTTTACATGATTCTTTTAAAATAAGGTGTACATCAAACCCGATTTTATTTCAAACCATCAATGAATGACACAGTCGGCAGGTATTATAAAAATAAAAGTGAAATTGACCTCTTTTATTTTTATTCGGTATTTTGAGAAAATTGGGTCGGCGCTTCCCGTTAAACAGAAAATAAAAAAACTATGGCCTTACTATCGCATAAGCTCTTCTGGTCTCTGACCAGTAGAGCTAAAAATTAAGAAATTAATTGAATATATTCCATAGTAATTTTTATTAATATGCATATTTAAAAGAATGAAGGAAAATCAGATATCTTTAAAGATTTTTTAAAGGAGGTTTAGTAACGAAGGCTTAAATACTGTCCGTGTACATGTATAAGTACTTTGTTGTGAAAAAAAAGGTTCGGGTTTGTTCTTCATGAGATAAAAACGATAATTTTAATTTTTCGAAGGTGATTTCACGCTATATCAACATAGGATTATTTTTTGTGTGACCTAACAAAAATTATTTTTTTAACTTTTGAATTCTGATATCTTTTAAAAGTAAAAAACCTTAGAGGATATTATTCGACAAAAGTTGAAACAATTTATGGACAATTATTTTTCAAGAAGTGAAACGAACATATTTTTCCCGATTAGAATCGGACTAAGCGGCTTTAACAGATATAACCGTTGACATTGATAACAAATCAAAATTTGCTTATCCCTGGCACTTTGGTATGAACATTTTTACTGTATAATGTAACAAGTCACAAGTAATTTCTTTCAAAAGTGGAGCTTGCAAGTTAACAAGACAAGGACAGATTTGAAATATTTTTGTTGAGATTGGTCTGTAAGTAGATGGGATGTAACGGAGAATCTCGTTATTCTTTATCCTCTCGTTGGCTCTTTCCACATGAATACGTGCTTCAGCAATCTTGTAACACAGTGCTGCTTCTTGTTTGGTAAACTGGCCTCGTGTCGATAAAAAAAGCTGGTATATTTAAGCAGACGCCCTGGGGCAACTGGTCATGAATGGTGAAACCTTTGTCGGCCAAAATAAGGTCTCCAGCTTTGAACTTTCGTAAAACATGGCTGTGACGTACAAAAGCTACATCAGAAGTAGAACCTGGGTACAGCATGGAGCAAAATGCAAGTGCATCGTTTGGAGCCACGCAAGTCACTGCTTTAACAGTATGGCGACTTTTGTACATACTGTAGGCCATGGCATGATTATCCATATGTGTTGGGATATCCTGGGTTGTTTCAATTGCATCCATGGATGCTCTAGCAGAGGAAAAATCCTCAAAAGATTTTGGCAGAGACCATGAAAAAAAACTGGAAAATAATTAATGTGATTATTTGTAATTGTGTACAAAAAAAATTGTTACAGTCAAACTATCATGTATACAATAAACTGCATAAAATTTTTGCAAGTCATTATGATAAATTTTAAAACAAACCTTTGCATTTAAGCTGACTTGGAAAACATTCATTGACTACGCCATCAGACAGCATCTTATGTAGTGCACGAACAAGGGTATGAAAGATGTTCGAAATTGTTGGTCGACTGACACAGAATCTATGAGCCAAGTCAGTGTCCCGAAGATCGAGTTTTAACTTTATTAGTACAATGAGCAGTTGGTCCTCTGTTTTCATTGAAGGAGTCCAGCCATTATAATAATCGAGTTCAAATCGCTGTAACAATCTGACGAAGATTTCGAATATGTCATACTGTGGGGATGTATACAAAAGCATCTGAAAATAAATTTGCTTTAATACTGATTGAAATATTTCCAAAAACTGAAAAGATTGTAGATAAATTAGTTTCAAGTAATAACAATATTAGTCTCAGTCAGGTTTGCTACTATCCACATTATGCATTTATTCAAAACTGGTGAAATGAGACGTTTAGAGTTCTGATAATTGTTATCATAGAGTAAAACATGGTTTATACAGAGAAGGTTTTAAATATTATTCACCCAAAGAGCAAATTAAATGATTTTTTTCTCTGTCATTTTAAATTGTATATTATGAACTCAACGATAATAACAAAATATGTTAACACAACAGTCAATGTTCTAGGGCTGTGTATTGGTGCCAAGATTTCGATACGATACGATACGATACATTTAAATCCGATATCCGATATATTGTACCTATTCTTAATTTAGTCTTACTCTCTAGAAAATATGTAATAAACAAAGACACAACTGATTTTTTTTTTACAGTTTATTTAAAAAAATAACAACATGGACCTATTTGAGTCCATGATCCAAGAGAAAAAGAAGCAGAAAATTAAAAAAGATAACTAGATCAGTATTCATATCATGAATAATTAACAGTCAACATTTTAAAATTTCATATTTTTCTTCAAAAAGACCAATTCATTAACACGTTCTGGACTCAAACAGGCTCTCGTTGCAGAAACAATGTCTCCTGTAGTACTAAACACTCTCTCTGAGGCAACAGATGTTGCCTGTACACAAAAGTATGTGCGAGCAAGCCTGGCCAGTTTTGGAAAATAAACTTCATTTTCCTTCCACCATGCTAAGGGGTTTTCTTTCATCGAGGCTGGTTTATGTCCCTTGTAACTTTCTACCTCTTTTCTTGCTAATTCAGCAGGAGTTATGAGTTCTTCACCTGTGACTAAAACCTCATCATCCCCAAACAAAGACTCCAAAGCAGTTCTTATTACTTTTTGTTCACTAGGTTTTGAAATCTGAAAAGGAATAGAGAATGGGATATCTCATGACAATAAGTGTTGAACTTATGGACTATTGATGCTAATAATTTTATATATATATATATTTTAAAAATATCTTATTTTTAGAATCCATTTATATACTATTTTAGATTCTCTACATACATGTTTTTTTATATTCTTAATAAATGACATTCAAGATTTTTAGAACCAACAATCATTTGTATTAAATCAAACTTTAATTATTAATATTGAATCATAATAAATTGACAATGTATTAGCAATTGAAAATCTGAATTAAATTATTAATCAAATGCTAAAATTACAAATTAAATTAACCTCATTATCTGAATCATCCTCAGTTGAACTACCAGACCTGAGGTGATCTGGAATGGTTGGAAGTGCTGGCAGAGGAATGTGATTTACTTGTGGAATGCTGACTGGTCTCACTGGTCTAGCATCTGCCTCTGTCTTGATTGCATTAACATTTAAGTCCATCACAGACAACTTGTCTTCCAGTCTTTCCCAAGTTTCTGCTTGAATACATGGCTTGCCTTTGGTTCGTGGTTCCAAAGCACTGGATTCCTCTAAAAACATTCGCACATTATTGTCAGTATATCGTGTTGCAAGATTCTGTCCAACAGCATTTTTCAAAGTTAATATGAAATCAGAATCCCCTTCCTTTCTCTCAAAATGATGCAATAGTTTTCCCAGCAGGGGCAAAATCAGTCCAGAGGTAGGAGTCTTCTCCTCACAAAGAACTAATGTAGCTGTTAACATCACCTCCATGACAGAGACAAAAACTTCACAAATTTGAACTTCATGATCTGTCATTCCACTTAATGCTTTAGACCTTTTGATCCTTTCATCAAGAAGTGCCGCAAGCACTGCAGGCCTCTGAATTAAAAACTTCTGAATTATTTGGTAAGTGGAATTCCAGCGGGTCTTGCAATCAATAATAAGTTTGTGTTGGGGTAACTGCAGGGCAATTTGTTTCTCTTTTAAAACCTCAGTGGCAATGTTACTTTTATGAAAATATGTAACAACTGATCTCACTTTTGCAAGAACTCTTTGCAAAGCTTGAATAGACATTGCTTTATTTGAGGCAAGATTTAGAGTGTGGGCTAGACATCCTAATTTTTGTGCATCTGTAACCTCTATGGCAACCGTCATATTTGAAGCGTTGTCAACAGTCATTACAGTAACTTTGTTCTGAATAGCCCAATTACCGGTAGTCATACAGGTTTTAAGTTCATATCCAACTCTCTCTCCAGTGTGTGACCAATGAAATTTTTCTGTTTGTAATATTCTGGAACACATTTCCAAGTCTTTATTCACAAAATGACAAGTTTTTGTCAAGTATGATTCTGCAGATCTAGATGTCCAGGCATCTGTTGTGAGGGAGACTGCTTGAGAGCTCTGTAATTCTTGAAAAAGTTTTGCTTTCTCTGTTTCAAATAATGCCGGAATGAGTTGTTCGCTGAGTCTTTGTCGGTTACGGGGCTGATACCTGGGTTCCATGGCTTTAATCATATTAAACGAAAAGTAAAAAAATTATGCAGAGAGAGATTGGTTTGCTTTAAACTGTTTAGGCTGCTTATAAATTCAAGAACAGTTGCATAAAAAACTTACCTAAATACAGGACTTTCAATGGTGTTCAGAGGTCGTAGATCATGTACTATGTATGCTAGAATAGCATTGGTAATTTCATTGGACTTCATGGAAGATAGTTTACTTTTTTCAGCAATGCTCCATGGGTTAACAGTCGAAACTATAAAAATTAATGGATTTTTGAGTGATCATCTTTATGAAATAAAAGCTAGCAAGTTAAACAAAGAACGCTTTTATTTATAACGCTTATGTATACATATGAGTACTAGTAATTTGTCTTACCAAAACGCCCAGAAGAAGATTCTTTATCGCCTCCACCAACGGTTTTGCTAGTGTTAGATGAGGGTTCATCGCCTCCACCGATAGTTTTACTTGTGCTACACGAGGATTCATTATTATTTCTGTCACGCGGCCGAATTTGATGTTGTAAATTAATTTTATGGTGGCGTAATAGGTGAACACTAAGGTTAGTCGTTCCTCCAGATGCTGCAACCATATCCTTGCAGATATTACAAGTTGCAAAGTTATCATTTTTCTTTTTTGCGAAGTAGTTCCAAACTTTACTTTTCTTCGCCGCCATTGCTAAAGCTAATTTTAGAACACCGATCCCGACGTTTTAAGCTGCATTCCGAGCCCAACTCGTATCGAAATACCGGCTGGCTTCTGTATCGGTTATTGCCAGGTAGCAAAATATCGATATATACCGGTATATTGATATAGCCCTACAATGTTCATCCCTCAACGGCAACAAATTTTACTGAAATTGTTCGGAAATAGGAAATCACAATTGGAATTCCTTTAAATGTACCTTCTCTTCGTTGTCTTTAATATCGTGAATTGACATTGGCTTCCTTTTACTAGACTCTATGTTTAGGGCAAGCAATTCCTTTTCCAGTTGTTGTATTTCTGTTGAGAGGCGCTGCATTTCTTGAGTACAGTTAAATGTGCAGGATGCTGAGTAGTTGTGCTCTGATATCAACTGAAAATATACTGTGAATCATATGTAATTCGATGTACAGTTAAAAGAACTGTTATATTATTAAAAATTATTGAAAATGTTTCAGTGTTGTCATCAATGGTGTTTTAAATGAGCTTTACTTTTTCTTGATCTTGACATTTTGGTGCTTGTGGAATTTGTAACTGGACCAGTTGCAAATTCCACAGTGAAGATGACAGGGACTCCTCACTTTTGAGTTTTTTCCTCCTTTGTAAAATAATTAAACTTGAATTATTTTTATTCAGTTGTAAGCTACTCTGTTTATATATACATGTACGCTTTTAAAGATTTTTAGTAAAATATTCTCAATGAAACCCCACCCATCCACCATCCAAAAACAAGATGTCATATTTTGAAAAATAATTTATCCCTTTTGTACATTCAGGATCAGAGAAATCCATGGCCTTTCCTTCATTCCATGGAAAATATGCAGGGTCCCCCTCCTTCTTACCATCCTTAAAGTGGCAGGAGGAGATACGATCATTCTGATCTCCTGGTTGGCGATCAGCTCGTCTAAAAATATTTTAAACAAAGACTGAGTGAAGGAGAATTAAAAAGCAAAACATGTTCATTTGGCATGTTATCATCAAATCAGCCTAAATGACATTTTATTTTTTCCATTTTTTTTTAAAGTTACATTTACTTGCAAGTACAAGATAACCATGTGCATAACATATAAAACGGAAGCAGTACTTCGTAGTAATAATACGAAATAAAATGTAATAAAAACAGCTGTTAAACAAAAATTAACCTTGCTACAAATTGTAGTTTTCGCAGAATATACTCTTCATTATTCTTCTGCTATATTGATTACAACGAAATTTAACTTTTTAGCATGTATGTATAAATATCTGACAATGCAGCATCGTGACATATCGTTACAAGTACCTACAAATTTTGTCAATATATCTACGTTTACTGAGTTTTTTCCCTAGCAGGCCGAAATATCTCCATGATGTCACCATGGTCATCACTCGTGCATCTCGTTATTAATGCTGTAATAAACAAACTGACTGTGTTTTTTTTCACCTGCATAGTTTTCCCCGCAACAATCGCTTCTTTCCGTTTGTGGGAAAGCGATAAAACTTGCAGCTGTTAGCCCCACTCCGGTGGTTGCAAGCGAATGCGAAGCATATCACCATTTTTGTTTGTCACCGGAAGTATTCAAATCTCGCGCGCTCTCGTTTACGAGCTTACAGTCCCTAAAACTTCATCATTTTCCCCTTGAATTCCTTCGATTTCCCATGCAACGCAACCCACATCCATCCCATCTACATCTAGCACAGAACCAGCCATTCTGATACACATGATATTATGAATTCTGCCTCTATCCAGGGGTATAGAAAAGGGCAAATGTAAAACGTATATATTCGTATATATTTTGAGCACGCTGACTTTTAAAGAAAAGAAATAAAGCAAAGTTACATAAATTAGGGATATATTAGATTTTTTAATCAAAAGATTAAGACACGTTTTTATAACACTAGCTTTCTGACACTTTTTATGCAGGTTCTGCATCCATCCCAAAAAGCACAGAACCAGCCATATATATACATCCAGGGGTATAGAAAAGGGCAAATGTAAAACGTATATATTCGGTTGAAATAAAGGTGTATAAGTTTTTTAATGAAACATTCTCTTTCATTTTTATGCATTAATATCTCAATCATTACGTCGCCCGCGTGGCGCAGTGGTTAGAGCGTCTGCTCTAGAGTCGCGAAGTAAGGAGTCAATCCTTACGTCGCGGGTTCGAATCCCACTGTGGGACGTGGAGACCGGTCCTTCGGATGTGACCGTATAAACCGAGGCCCCGTGTCGCAGTAGGTGCTGGCACGAAAAAGATCCCTAACTGCTTAAAGGCCCTAAAATTTGTAGCCCTCCACCGGCAAGTGGTGCCCTCTCCATATGAGTGAAAAATTCTGGATTTTCCCCATCATCTGACTTTTTCTGGATCTTGACACTGCCAACACAAAGCACTTTTACTGAAAAGTATATTCACTTACTATATGGCCAATCGACTTGGTTTTTGAAGAAGTCACACTTTTTTGGGGAGACCTTTAATCCTGCGACATGTAATCGTTGTAACACAGCGTCCAGATGGTTGGCATGACTGTCAAAATCTTTGGAATACACTATGACGTCGTCTACGTAAAGTAAACAAATTTCAAAGTTCCACTAAAACGTTCCATTAACCTCTCATCTGCGTTGCACATCTGAGCTGTAAGGAACGTAACCGTGGGCCAACACCTTGATCCAGCCATTCTGATATACAGGTCGCATGAACTTGGTAGAAACCATGAGCTGTAAGGAACTAGCACATGTAGAATCTAATGCTACCTTCCTTCGTGGTTACTAGAACAATTGGTGCACTCCGTGCACTAGTTGATGGTTATACTATCCCTGTATCGAGCGTTCTTTGTACTTTTCCTTGCTGTCCCTTTCTTGTGAAGGGGTATTCGTCTTGGATGCAGTTTAACCGGTCGTGCGTCTCCTGTGTTAAATTTTGTGTGACACAATATTGGTCTTCCCTAGGTCGGTCTTTGATTTAGCGAGCACTAAGATGTTTCTGTAGAAGGTCAAATACGGTTTCTTGTTGGTCAGAGGTCGGGTTCTTTATGCACGAGTCCCCCAGAGGTTTCATGTACGTCGCGAAGTCTGTGTCTACAGCGGGTTCCTTATTACTAATACTTGTGGTCTGAATTTCGCTGACGTTTGGATCTAGTTCGGCTATGGTTGCAGAGGTGTCTTTGTATACCTGCAATTCTTTGTTACTAATATTCATAACTCGGATTGGTTCTTTACCATCTTCAGGCTTTACTGGCGATTAATAATCCTGATTCCTGATTGTTGGAAGTTATGTTTCGTTCCGTCTATGAGAAGTTCTCTGTCTTTAAATTTGGGTCTACTTTATCTTCAATAATCATCTCACTTCTAGGGGGTAAAGTTTGAATGCGGAATTTGGTTTACTGGTCAGATCACATGGTAACTTCTTGTTCTCCAAAACAAGAGTTCCTTCTCCTAGGTGTAACTGATAATTACGTCCTTTAAGTACGTCAAAATCTAAAATCCTCTGAGGTTTATGTCAGCCACTACCACTCTTTGTTGTATAGTTTCTCCGTTGATACGAATTTGGAGCATAGTCTGACCTGGTATCAGTACTTCGTAAGTTATGGCTTGGTGACAATTTGGGTCTCACGCGTCTATCTATCTCATGATACTTCTTTGGATGTATGACTGTAATAGCTGAACCAGTGTCAATGATACAGTTAATTTTCATATTGTGCACAATCACATCAATTGTTAATGAATTATATGTTGAACCGTTTATTTCTAAAACATGTGGCCCTTTTTCTTCCGTAGTTTACATTTGGCCGCCGACGTCAACTATTGTGCCTTTCCCTGGTTTTCGGGTTCTCTGGTCGTCAGGCTTTTTGCGTAATCCATTTTTTTAAAATTTTTATTTTTTAATTTTTTTTTTTACTTTTCATCTTTGAGGTGTCGTTGCAGCAACCTGCATTCACTTTTGATGTGACCATCTTTCTTGCAGTAGAAACAGGGACCTTTCTTGTGAACTTTCTTAGTTGTGTTTTGGTTGGTCTTGGCTACTTGACCCGTTTCATAATTATTTCTGTTATCGTACGTTGGTTCTTCTCTTTGCATACGCACTGCAACTTTACTTCGTTTTCCTCTTGCTTGTTGAAAGGTCTCGCATTCCAATGCCAGTCGCTCTGCATCTTCTAGGTTTCTGGGTCTTCCTTGAAACACTGCCCATTTCATTTCTTGGTCATTTAAGCTTTCAGTGAACGAATCTTTGATTATTTGGTCACGCAAATCCATAGGTGCTCTTGGGTATGACATTCTCACAAGTCTTTTTATGTCTTGCATCGATTCAGTAATACTTTCATTCTTCTTCCGTATTCTACCCTTTAGTTGCGTCTTGTAGATTTCTGTTTGATTTTCTGGGTCAAATCTCGGTGATAGTGCGGAAAGAAGGTGACGGAAATTGTAACAATATTCTGGTTGTAGGTCACTCAAAACGCTTAGTGCCGGGCCGCATAAATTGGTAGCTAACTCTAATGCCTTTCTTTCCTCATTCCATATTAAGTCAAATGCTGACTGACGTATTTCATACTAATTGTTAGTCCATTATATATTTATACATTGATACATTGAATTGACGACGGATTTTTCCGTTATATCCCGATCATGACAAGTAGCTCACGGCGGGTGTGACCAGTCAGCAGGAGATGCTCACTCCTCCATGGCACCTGATCCCAGCTCTGATGTTTCGGAGGTCCGTGTTTGCTCTACTCCTATTTTGTATTGTTTTATGGACTTTGCTATTGAATACTGTCTCCACATCCTTTGTTTAATTGGGCAAACATGTCAGAAATGAACTACGTAGTCGCTCCTGTTCATGGTACCATCCATTCTTGCTGTTTTTCTCCCTTTTTCTCCCTTTAGGTTCTGGGGTACGCCTGAAGCCTTGGTCATTGGCTTGTCTTGTGTAACCATAATTTGGTATGTCGTAATCGAAGCTGTGCATGGTCGGCTGAAATTCGTTGGTCCTAGCATTGGTAGTGTAACTGGGTGATACCGTCGGGTTTGACCAACTTGTCCTTGTATGTTCATAATAACGAAATTCATCTTACGAATTTTGTAGAGACGTAGAGACGTATTTCTGTATGGTCGATGTTCACTGCGTATTTGGTAATCTTCAGACGTAGTACTGGTACCGGATTGCACGCAATTTTGGTCTACATATCGGTTGTTAGCACTGGTTGGTCTCACTTGAGATTGTAATAGGTTCATTTGGGACTTGAAAGTTATTAATTCTTGTAGAATTATGTGTAGACTGTCGTTGGTACATGCATTGACTCCGCTGCCATCTCCTATATGGTCATTGTTGTTAATCCACAAAAGAACTTCTTTGCTTGGATTACCGTCAATAAACTGTAGTTCTTTTGGTTCTGTATGATGGTCATCTTCCTCAACCACTTTTTCGTTCCTCGACATCTTTGAAAAGGTTTTAGGTTCACACTTCGCAGTCTTATTTGACTACCGGATCCCACCGCTGCCACCAATGTAACGAAACCGAGGGTATCGTGTATTATTTAATACAGAAGCATAGACAAATTTCTTTAATATTTATGTACATGTATACAGAAGTATTGTTAGACATGTTTGTTAGTTTTTTTTCAGGTGTATATAAAGAAGAGGAAATACAAAATTTTGTTTTTCAGAAACTAATTATATTTTTTGGATAATTTGTAGAGGAATTCTCTTCCTTTTAATTTGTTGAACAAATTTCATTTTATATTTTATCTCTTATTGCCTAAGTCCGTCGGATGGGACGTTAAATGATGCCCCATGTCAGGGATTACAACCCTCTTGGCACTTAAAAGATCGTTTCTCTGGTTCTCGGAAAAGGATAGGCTTCCTGAGAGCCGCCAGAAGAAAAGACTCAAAACTGATCATATAACACAATTTCCCGCTGAAATATTGCCGACCCGGCATTAAAGCTGAACACGACTCTTAAATAGGCATAAGACAATGTGTCCGTTGTCTGTCGTTGGCGTTGTCATTGTTGTTGTTGTAAACTTTTCATATTTTCGTCTTCTTCTGAAGAACCGCTGGACCAATTTCAACCAAACTTGCTACAAAGTATCCTTGGGTTAGGGGAATTCAAGTTTGTTCAAATGAAGGATCACGCCCACTTCCAAGGGGAGATGATTATGAATTATTTAAAATTAATGGCATTTTTTAAAAAAAATCTTCTTCTCAAGAGCCACTGGGCCAGAAAAAATGAAACTCATGTGAAATCATCCTCAGGTAGTGTACATTTAAATTTGTTCAAATCATGACCTCCGGGGCAAGGGTGGGCACAATGGCTGATCAAAGTTTTACATAGGAATATATAGGAAAAATCATTAAAAATCTTCTTCTCAAGATCCATAGGGACAGGAAAGATAAAACTCATGTTGAATCATCCTCAGGTAGGGTACATTCAAATTTGTTCAAATCATGACCCCTGGGGGTAGGGTGGGGCCACAACTGCCGATCAGATTTTTTACATAGGAATATATTAGGAAAAATCTTCTTCTCAAGAACCATTGGGACAGGAAAGATGAAACTCATGTTAAATCATCCTCAGATTGTGTAGATTTAAATTTGTTCAAATCATGAACCCCCTGGCAAGGGTGGGGCCACTATGGCTGATCAAAGTTTTACATAGGAATATGTAGGAAAAATCTTTAAAAATCTTCTTCTCAAGATCCATAGGAACAGGAAAGATGAAACTCATGTTGAATCATCCTCAGGTAGTGTTCAGACAAGTTTGTTCAAATCATGACCCCGGGGTAGGGTGGGGCCACAATGGCCGATCAAAGTTTTACATAGGAATATATAGGGAAATCTTTAAAAATTTTCTTCTCAAGTACTGCAAAGCCATGATGAGTGATATTTATATGGAAGCATCCTCAGGTACTGCAGATTCTAGTTATTCAAATCATAACCCCCGGGGATAGGGTGGGGCCACAATGGGGGATCCAAGTTTTACATTAAAATATATTTTTCAAAATCTTTTTCTAAAGAATAGCAAAGCCATGATGAGTGATATCTATATGAAAGCATCCTCAGGTAGTGTAGAATTAAATTTGTTCAAATCATAACCTCCAAGGCTAAGGAAGGGTCTCAATGGTGGATCAAAGTTTTACATAGGAAAATAAAGGGAAAAATCTCAATAAAAGAAAATCTATGTTTAGTCCTATTGACATGCAAGCATCCTCATGTATTACAGATTTAAATTTGTTCAAAACATGAGTACCCTTTGGGGTAGGGAGGGAAACAATGTGGAGTCAAATTCAAATTATTACAAAGTAATATATACAAACAAAATGTGAAAAAAGCTAAATCTTTTTCTCAAGAAGTTATATGCAAGATTGATATGGAGGTATTCTTAAGTAGTATTACAATTCAAGCCCCCCTCCTCCCCACCCCACCCCCTCAGTAAACTTTTCAATTCTGATCTGATTCTGATTGCATTTTCCTAGCCAATGTGTTTAGGTGAGCGATGTGGACCCTGGGCCTCTTGTTGAATTCTTTGGCCCCTGGGTCAGATGATCTGGTGTTAGGGTTGGGCTCTATTGTTATATAGTTAAAATACATAAATTCTTTAAAAATATACTTCTCTCCTTCTGGGTATTAAAGAAACTAATCAAGTATATGTTGGTATGGAATAAGGCTGCCTCTTCCAAAATTGCGTCTTTTATTAGCCCCAGGGTCATGGTTTGTAATATTAGGGTGGGGCTTTATTGATTACACATGTATTGTGAAAATGCATACATTCTTTAAAAATCTTTTACTCTCAGTCTGCTCCTGGGTATTAAACCAATAAATCATGAACATAGTTATGATGAAGAAGGATGTCTCTTCCAAAATTGTGAATTTTATGGCCCCAGAGTCAGGGGTTCTTAGGTGCTAGGGCGGGGCTGAATAGATTATATAGTGAAAATGCATAAATTCTTTGAAAATCTTTTCTTTTGCTCCTGGGTATTACGCCAATGATCTAAGTGCATATTTATAATGATGAAGAAAACTGCCTCTTCCTAAATGGTTAATTTAAGGGTCCTAGGGTCAGGGATACTGGGGGGGGGGGGGGTTGCATAATTAATGCTTTGAAATCTGCTTTTTTGTATTAATCAATCATTTCTGATGGATTATCATTTAACTGGTGGTTATAAAGTTGAAATGCATTTTCTTTTTTTTTTTTTACTCTGATCTACTTCTGGGAATTAAATAACCAAAGTAAGCATGCTAAGTTTATAGTTATGATAAGCCATGATGCCTCTTTCAAATTGTGAATTTCATGGTCTTTCGATCTGGTTTAAAATATGAACCAAATTCAATTGTTGGAAAGTTGTTACATGATACTCAGGTGACCTATAAGGCCCGTGGACCTCTTGTCCTATTATGTGACACTCAGCAATTACAACTGAAACTAGATTTCCCCTGAAAACTGGGTCAATCAATAGGGAATATCCTTTCCTGGTGTTTAGGAGGGCCTCAGGGTGACACAACACCACGGAAAACTGACCTTGTGTTACGTTTTTTTTATTAGATCAACGTTTGTGTCGAGGTCGAATGGACCCCATCCATGATTTTCTTCTCTTGTCTCTTTCACTTTGGAGCAAATATTCAGTCTACATGCTGAAATACCATTTCTCTTTAGTTGTTCCATTTGGACTTTATGAATGACAATCACAACAGACTCATTGGTTTCTAAGTTAACTAACAAATCACCCCTTTTCCCATCAAATACAACAGAGCATTTTCTTGTTCCTTCCGTAATCGGAGATTGGCATCGTATGCTGCAACTATTCTCTCTAACTTGGTCGCCATAATCAAAATGAAAATGGAGTTAAAAATCAAAACAAAATAGTTCCGTATATCTTGAAGTTATTTAATATACATCAGGATTTAATTTTGAAAAAAAAAAAAGTTCAACCGATTGAAATTACCAAACTGTCTAAAATATAAAATTTACTTTTGGTTTACAAGATTCTTGTAATTTAGACGCTAACAGAGGTGTTGGAGCGGAGTGTAAAGACGCCCTCTGGTGAGAGGTTGGGGTCAAAACTCCTAAGAAGGGGAGATAATCAAGAAAAGACTAAAACGATAGGGTAATTAAAAAATTTCTCCTCAAGAACCACTGGGCCAGAAAAGCTGAAACTTATGTGGAAGCATCCTGGGATAGTTTAAATTTTAAATTGTTCAAATCATGACCCCGTGGGGGTTGGGCGGGGCCAAAATAGGGAATCAAAGTTTTACATAGAAATATGTAGGAAAAAACTTTTAAAATCGTCCACTTACATGTAAGAACCACAAGACCAGAATAGCTGAAACTTATGTGGAAGCATCCTGGGGAAGTGCAGATTCTCAATTGTTAAATTGTGACCCCGGGTGGTATGGCGAGGCCACAATAGGTATTACAAGGGGAAAATCCGGTAAAAAACAGACAGTATCACCAAAGTTAATCAGGTGAGCGATGTGGCCCAAGGACCTCTTGTTTTGCTGACATTAGCCTGTGAAAGTTCATCCAGACGCTCGGCAGACTCCGCAAACTGGTTCTCAGCTTTCGACATTAGATAGTTAGAAAATAAACAGAACTTGGATTTAATTCTAGAAGTGGTAATCCAACTTATACTCATAATTCCCTTTCTACGGAAGAAATTCTTCAAAATCATATCAGTTTTGAATATTTTTAATATTCCAAAGAACCAAAATGAATTTGAACTCCCTTACTTTTACAGCAATATCCATTCATCACCTGTATACGAAGTTAATATATCTCAGTTGATTCGATACGCAAGAGAATGCACTATGTATGAACAGTTTCAAAAAACGAGGTAAATTATTGACAAATAAGTTAAATAAACAAGAATATATCAGCAGTCTCATTTAACGTCATCATTTCGTAAGTTATATGGTCGATACAATGACCTTGTCAGAATTAGCAAATACAATTTATCGACTGAATGAAATGCTGACTGACAATTTTCATACTTTTATATTAGTCCATTATTTATACACTGAATTATTTCTCGCATTGTTGAAGCAGTAGATCGAGTTTGACGAGGGTTTTTTAATATTTGCTAGGGTGATGCATCCTTCTGATTGTACTTTCAGTGAGTTTAGACCTCGAAAGACTGGCCTAAATAAGAATATGGTTGCAGTGAATTTTTAATAGGAGTTTCAGACGGAAATAAACAATTGGATGTTACCGATATAGAACAATTCAAGACGGCGTCCTGTGTGTATTTTGTTTAATATTAGGTAGGGGATATATTGTTTTATTGCAAGAAAAATAAGTAACGTCAGGTGCCTGTGGACACAGTCAACTAGCCAATTAACAAATTTCTCCATGTTGAAATCTTTTTTCATTGAGATTCCCTTAAGCGATTTGTATATGAAGCAGCATGTCACCTTGTCTAATTTTTTTAAACGGAAATGCTTACGATTCCAGTAATTTAATGAACCACTGTCAAACGAGACATGCAAAATGTACACTTGAGTGATGTTTTTGAGAATCGATGCCGACGTTTTAAGCTGGACACAATTGAAAACAAATACCCTACATAAAATATACAGTTTTATGAGTAAAAGATGTTAAAGTGAAAGATTTGAGATCACTTAGTTGGTATTGGAAGTTCTTTTGACATCGTATCGAACACGAGACATGCCCAATACGCAGTACTTTTTAAATGGTAACACCGAACAAACACATCATACAATATGTGCAAAATGATGTCGGTAAGTTTCATGCAACTGTGTCTTTGACTGGTTCCCAGACCATATAAAAAGACCAGTAAATGATGTTGAATAAAATGTAACACATTGGGAAAACGAAGCGTGCGTGACGGTCCACTCTTCTTCCTCTTTTGTTGTCCACATCCATATTGTTAAGAATGTATTTTTTGCCAGAACTCTAGAAAACAATAAATCATATTACAGAAATAAGATTTTAAAAAATTCTTTTTCTTCCTTGCTTTACAAAGTGTCACGACTAATGCAAAATGGGTATATGAATCCGCTTTTGTACTAGCTGTAGAACTGTAGCTCTCTGCTTGAAAAAATTCGGACAGCAAAGGCAGAGATCTGTCCGAATTAACTCAAGCAGAGAGCTACAGTTCTGCAGCTACATGTATATTTCATCTTGAAGACAACTTATTTTAGTTATTTATTTACATTGTAGAAGAGTTGAAATTCTTACCTGAATGCTTTTTGCATCAACATTTGGAATGGTTATAATGTTGTTATTTATTTTGTGATTTGTGGTGTTCATAGAAATAGTGCTGGTTGCTTGTGTCATCGTCTTTCTGATATGTTTTCGAGTGTGAACATTTATATAAGCATATTCAACAACGGCAAGGAAAACGAAAGCAAGACTCGCAGCTGTCCATACATTCATAGCTGTTACATATGAAACATGTTGAATATCGGTGAAATTATTTTGTGTCGTCATTGCTAGTACGGTGAGAATTCCCAATGAAATCCTTGCTGCTGTAGCCTCGATATCGAGCCAGAAGGATATCCAAGAGAGCATCACGATGAGGATGGAAGGCACATACATGTGAATAAAATAGAATCCATTCATCCTTGTCATGTGCAGGTCCAGTTTGATGCAAGAGTAATTATCTTAAAGTTGATTGATTTAATAATATCATTATTTTAAAAAATAAGATCTTTCAAATTGGATTGAAAATGGAGAAAAACGGATAAACTAGTTTACAAATTGTTTTAATATCCACCATATGTTTACATCTTTATTAAAAAAATGTGTTGAGAGAATCCGCTTACGCTCCATGTACTGTTGATCACACGTGTAAGGCACTGTTTTCACGATAGTGAATTGAGTCATCTTTATGTTTTTGCTGAGAATGACTGGTGGTGTATTCCAGCGAACAATCAATGACCTTGTACTATGTCCATCTGTCCAATATAAATTAGTAAAAATATATTTTTTATATTACATACCCATTCTTAGAGCATTTGCAATGGGTACTTGTAATGCACTAAATGAGTTTATGCTCCTTAAGAGGTAGAATCTCAAAGCAGATGGAGGTAGAAAGACATTATATTGAGTCGTATTTAAATCGCTTACAAAATTTAAATCTCACTGAATCCCACCTTTCCTGTGATGTAATTTCTTTAGATATGTGCGGTTGTATATATATACAGACATTTAAAAAAAACTAAAAGCTCTCTGTGTAATTACCTATTATAATATGTTTTCTGTTTTCACTTTTAACATGTTACAAATACTTACAGCTTTCTATGGAAACAGAGCATATCTGTTTGTCTAAAGGGTACTTTCGCAAATCCATATGGCATGAATATGTCCCTGTTACTCTGAAATAAGGAATTGCCTCCAATATTACATATTTCAACCTAACATCTTCGGAAAAAGGCATTTTAAATCAATTTTTTTTTACATACGTGTATAATAGTAGAGTATTGGATCATTTTTTAATTTACTACCGTATGCTGTAGGACACTTGACCGTCGGGATAAACGTTTAACATTTTATTAGGAACAGAAACACTATGGAAATGGGCTGTCTCTTCATTGACAAAGTAAATGTCCGGAACCCAGACAGCTTCAATGGCCAAATGATGAAGTTCAAGCACAGAGATGCCACTAAAGTTATGGCTCAATCGTACATCCTTCCATCTTTGTCGCAAAAAGAAGCTCATCTTGAATTCCTGATAAAGAATCAAATGAAATTTTAAAACCAGAGAGAAATTTAGGCTTAGTAAAATCCAATGACCCAACTTACTTACTAGTGCAAAATGTTGATGATATACTAATATTTTAATATTCTTCGCCTTTTGTATTATTGGTGCGAAATAAATACACGTGCAAGTTCAAAACTACAGTTCAACTGTTGTATATAGAACGCAAAGTTTTTCATTTATGATTATTTTTTTTATTGCTTTAAAATATAGAATTGTCGGACAAATCGTTTAATCACAACAAGATTCTATGAATTAAGCTGCTAATCGTATCGAATTATATCTATATATTTTGACATACAGGGTATTGATCTTTATGAGTCACTCAGTTGACCTGTTTCAATCTGTTAACATCCACGGTCTTTCAGCTTCGCTTCCAATAACTGATAATACAAATTTAACTAAATTTTAAACAATATTTTTAATGCTTTATAATCTTGCATATCAATTAAAACCGTACCGATAGCTTGCTTGTAATGAAAATTGAACACTCTAGAAAACCAGAAGTCTCTGTCGAGACTGAAGCTCTACTGGTTTGAACTTATAGCAAAGGAAGAGAAAAGTACTTAAGCAGCTGGGATTTGAAACTAAATAGAATAATGATCGTTGATAAAGTCTCTTTATGTTCTTAGTGTAGTCTACTTGTGTGCCAAGTTATACTGAAATCAGACCACAACTGTAGGAGGAGTAGCATTTTGAAACAATTTTACAGAAATTTCTATTTTTAGTAACCACGGCAACACCGTTTATCGAAATCAAAAACCGATGCATAGAATTATGTATCTTAGTGTAGTCTACTTGTGTGCCAAGTTATACTGAAATCGGACCAAATCTGTAGGAGGAGTAGCATTTTGAAAGAATTTCAAAGAAATTTCTATTTTTAGTAACCACGGCAACACCGTTCATCGAAATCAAAAACCGATGCAAAGAATTATGTATCTTAGTGTAGTCTACTTGTGTGCCAAGTTATAATGAAATTGGACCAAAACTGTGGGAGGAGTAGCATTTTGAAACAATTTTACAGAAATTTCTATTTTTAGTAACCACGGCAACACCGTTTATCGAAATATAAAACCGATATACAGAATTATGTATCTTAGTGTAGTCTACTTGTGTGCCAAGTTATAATGAAATCAAACCAAAACTGTAGGAGGAGTAGCAATTTGAAAGAATTTCACAGAAATTTCTATTTTTAGTAACCACGGCAACACCGTTCATCTAAATCAAAAACCGATAACGGAATTATGTATCTTAGTGTAGTCTACTTGTGTGCCAAGTTATACTGAAATCGGACCAAATCTGTAGGAGGAGTAGCATTTTGAAAGAATTTCAAAGAAATTTCTATTTTTAGTAACCAAGGCAACACCGTTCATCGAAATCAAAAACCGATGCACAGAATTATGTATCTTAGTGTAGTCTACTTGTGTGCCAAGTTATAATGAAATTGGACCAAAACTGTAGGAGGAGTAGCATTTTGAAATAATTTCACAGAAATTTCTATTTTTAGTAACCACGGCAACACCGTTTATTGAAATCAAAAACCGATATACAGAATTATGTATCTTAGTGTATTCTACTTGTTCGCCAACTTATAATGAAATCAAACCAAAACTGTAAGAGGAGTAGCATTTTGAAAGAATTTCACAGAAATTTCTATTTTTAGTAACCACGGCAACACCGTTCATCAAAATCAAAAACCGATATACAGAATTATGTATCTTAGTGTATTCTACTTGTTTGCCAAGTAATACTGAAATCAGACCAAAACTGTAGGAGGAGTAGCATTTTGAAAGAATTTCACAGAAATTTCTATTTTTAGTAACCACGGCAACACCGTTTATCGAAATCAAAAACCGATACACAGAATTATGTATCTTAGTGTAGTGTACTTGTGTGCCAAGTTATAATGAAATCAGACCAAAGCTGTAGGAGGAGTAGCATTTTGAAAGAATTTCACAGAAATTTCTATTTTTAGTAACCACGGCAACACCGTTCATCAAAATAAAAACCAATGCACAGAATTATGTATCTTAGTGTAGTCTACTTGTGTGCCAAGTTATACTGAAATCAGACCAAAACTGTAGGAGGAGTAGCGTTTTGAAAGAATTTCACAGAAATTTCTATTTTTAGTAACCACGGCAACACCGTTTATTGAAATCAAAAACCGATATACAGAATTATGTATCTTAGTGTAGTCTACTTGTGTGCCAAGTTATATTGAAATTAGACCAAAACTGTAGGAGGAGTAGCATTTTGAAAAATTGTTTACAGACAGACGGACGGACGCCGGACGCATTACTATCGCATAAGCTCTTCTGGTCTCTGACCAGTAGAGCTAAAAAGACATCCGAGGACCCAGGGCTACGTTTACTATTATAGAGACAAAGCGGGGTTCTAATGATAATGAAAAAAAAATAACAAAACTGCAATGCCTCTGTGTTTTACGTTTACTATAGGTTTATTTCCTTGTTCTTTTTTTTTTGAAGGACCTATTCGCAGTTTTAAAAATAAGATTCCAATTTACCAATATTGCATATGTTGGACACCCATTTATTTTCGTATGTTAATATTCACGATGTTAAATTTTCACTTTCTGTTAGTTATCGAAAATTACCTAAACGATGTTTTGTCAAGCTAAGATTAAGACAAACTTAAGGCTTACAGTTTCTGTTTAAAATTTCAACTTCCAACAACTCTATACTTTCTTCTGCCAGTTTTTTATAATTTGCCAGAAAATCCCTTAATTGATGAAAATTAGTACACATTTTCAAAACATTGCATTGTTTCAGTTGTTAAGGATGAACTCATTTGCAAAATTTTTTTCTTTAAATCATACCAATTCACACAAACACTCCAAAGCCGATATTTTAAAAAAAATTGCTTGAGTTTCTAATCTACATTCTATGTAACTGCAGAACTGTAGCTCTCCGAAAGAATTAGCTGCAATAAAGTAGCCCTCTCCTTTTTTTTGGGGGGGGGGGGAGAGAGAGAGAGAGAGAGAGGGCTACAACTCCTTAGAATCTCCGTAATTGTGCAATGCGGCAGCGATTCACTCCCGCACGGATTTTGGCTCAAATTGTCAGTAAACGGCTATTTTATTAATATGTCTTATAGTCTGGTCCGATTTATAGAGAAAAATACTTCTAACGGCAAATAATTATTATTTGGTCCAGCATAGTTTTCTAACCTAATTCGAGTATGCTGAATCCGAAAAAATATGCTGGCCTTCATGAAAATGGCGTTAAAGAGGTCAAAATAGCGATTCAAAATAGCGGACATCCAATTTTTCTAATTTTCTCTTAATATCGTTCAAAAAGGAGAAATAATGTTTGAATATCTCACCGAGTGTAATACACGTACATGTATACAAATGATTATAGAATGCTAACATTATTAGTTTAACTAGGAAAATTTAGTTGTTTCTACACTTAATTCGAATTTTCTCAGATTTATTTGTCTATTGTTCTAAATTCTGCTTTGTTCAGGAATTTACATTTGCAAATATCCATACACTGCAGATTTGTATTTTTTCCTCTACATCTCACTATCCTACAACTGAATAATGGTGCAGCTGTAAGTAAAGAGTCGATATAGCGACTCAAAATGGTCGATATTCATTTTTTCTTAGATCCCGATCTGATAAACAGGCGCCAAAATATGCATACTAGAAAATATTATTGAAATCGGTATGTAAAAACATTATACAGCAGAAAAAAATGTGAAACAGTGAACTCTTATATCAGGGGTAAGATCTGTATGTATATCTCAACGTCATTCCATTGAATTATTTACTGTAACTCATCAAAAATGTCGACACCGTACCAGACAAGATCCAAAATGGCGGCGATCTTCTCCGACCTTGGTAAACTAAAAGAAAGTGCTGTAATGCACACCAAAGAGTGGTCGTCAGATATTTTTGATAAATACAAAATACCCGAAAATCCACATACACCGTCAGGTAAGGGTGCAAGTGCTCCTTATGAAGAACTGAATGTAGAATTATACAAACCGAACGCAAACATGCTAGGATTTCGAATCAAAACTCACCAAAGATTGTTATACTGGATCAAAGCCATAGGTTATAGATATTATCTTGCTGCTGGAGAAGCTTATTAGCTTTGTTTGTGAATGGGTAGATAAAACGAACGAAAACAATGAAGTAAATGAGGTATTTGTACAGCTGAAAAAAAGGAACAACAGATATGCCGACTATGAGTATGACACCGAATCTGATGAGAAACTCATAACAATTCACATTTACCCAAATACTCATTTAATAACTGTTCAGGGACAACAGTACATGTGGTGGGCCGATAATGAATTCCAATACTTGAAGAACATTGTCGACATAGCTGATGGTCTACGTTTAGAGCATTCGGAACAAATATTTCCACCATCAGAGAATGTATTGTTAAATGATTCCAGCTGTTCTGATGACAAAGACTTTAAAAGTGAGTCCATCACCATTGTGAAAAAAAATTAGTACATCTACACCTCGTGTGATTTCTCCAAAATGTGTTCTACCCAACGATATCCAAAGTGTCCAATGTGAAATTAAGAAAATGAATCAAAGTATTCAGATGTTGGAGTGTGAAGTCTGTAAAATTTTACCAACAGTTTCTTGTCTAGAAGATAAAATCTCAACTCTTACAGAAAAAAACATTGAAAAGGCTATGCAAACCACTCTTCAAAAATATCTGGACCCAATTCTGAAAGAAAAAATTCAATTGAGAAATGAATTAAAGGAACTGAAAACCAATACTCAGAAGGAAATTACACTCGTACAAAAAGATGTAGCAATATTAAAATCTCAAACTAGTGTTTCCTCTTCCAAAAGTTGGCCACAACCTCAGTTTTGTGAAAAAGTGGTGTTGGAAACAGGTGGAGTTCAGAAACAGCATGTGCAAGAGACTGCAGTAGAGGACACAGCTTCTATGCCAATAGTGCATCCTAATGAAAAAACAGTAACCAAGAAACCATTGTCACGTCCTTCTCATAAAATTGAGATTGTAATGGATTCACACGGAAATGGTCTAGACCCCCGCAGGATGTACAAAAACCAAGATATTAACATTCATGTTCTAGGTGCTGGAAAAAAGAATTTGGATGGAGCCATGCAGCACGTACAATATTTAGCTTCACCTCAACATATAATCATTGGTGTTGGCAGAAATGACATTGCAACCAAAACAACAGAATGCATAGTGAAACAGATAGAGGATCTAGTAGTCTGTGCACAAAGGAAACAGTGTATTGTATATGTCCTCTCACTGTTTGAGAGAATAGATCAAGAAAACTACAACGACAGAGTTAGAACTGTTAATGATAAATTGAGTGAGTTATTAACAGAAAATGTCCATTTTATCAGGGCCGACTCGTACTTGAATGCTGAAAATCCCCAGCTGTATGGTGTTGATGGAGTGCATTTCAATGATGATGGACGAAAAACACTGGTGAAGGTAATGAAAGAACATCTCAACCAAAGACTAGGAATGAAACCCTATAAAGAGTACAATGCGCGCGTCAAAAAGACTGAAACAAACGCAAACCATTCAGGAAAATTCAGCCAAGAAAAGAATGATGGAAGTTACTGGCGTAAAAACACTAACACTCGTGGACAGCATTATAATCATAATGGTGGATACATGCAAAATAACCCTCACAACCATTGGTATGGCCCTCAAAGCCGTGGTCCACCATATAATGACTGGCACAAAAATCAGGCCGATTATCTTACAAATAAGCAAAAACAGCTTAGCATTGTGTTTAACCAACTGATGAAAATAATTGAGCAGATTTTTCATGGTTGTAAAAGCTGATAAAACAAGCATGTTCCCTTATATGAAACATGTAGTATGGAATTATTATTGTTTATAATTCTAAATAGTGCAGATTTTCCAGTAATTACTGTACCTCCATTTTTTTGCTGTTAATGGTTTTACATGTTTTTTCGTATGACTTAATGCTTAACATAGGTTGTTTGAATATTCATGGCTTGAATATTTCTAAGTTAGATGATGTTACAAATCTGTGTACAAGGTTTCATATCATGTGTTTTTTAGAAACTATGGCAAAGGAATCACCAGGAAATATCCCTGGTTTTACAACACCATTTGTTGTTTCTGCAAAAAAAACAAAGAAAAGAGGAAGGAGCTCTGGTGGTATTTTAGTCTACACTAAACCAAGTTTGCGACAACATATTAAAATGTTAAAAGAAACAGATTCCACACTATGGATTAGAATAGACTCAGAAAAATTAGGGTTAGATATAAAGAAACCATTATTCTGTTGTTTTTGCTATATAAAGCCCTACTGCAGAAAAGATTTATCAGAAATTGTATTTAATCAACTTGAAAATGAAGTAACTGAGTATATGAAAGAAGGAGAAGTTCTTTTGTGTGGCGATTTTAATGCCAGAACGGGGGGTTTAACTGATTACTTGTCATCAGACGAAATAAGACAAACCTTCTCAGATTGTCCAGTCGCTAATTTTTATATACCAGACATAAATCTCCCTCGCAATTATTTAAACAAACAATCAAATGTCCATGGAGAACTTCTTACCACTATGTGCAAGTCAACTTATTTACGGATGTTAAATGGCAGATTTCTTGGTGATTCCTTGGGTTTCTATACTTTTTTCAATTCTAATGGCAAAAGCACAGTGGACTATATGTTAGCCTCTAATACTTTGTATCACAAGATTATTTATTTCAATGTAGATGCACCAAATGAATTGTCTGATCACTGTATTATTTCTACTAGTTTAAGATTAGAGAAGCCATATTTAAAACTCCAGAATGATCTTGAAGAAAATTGTAACCCTATTAGTGGTAATTTCTTGTGGTCAGAAGACTGCAAAGACAAATATATCCAACCCTTAGTTGAACCAGAATCAACAACTAGTATTATGAATATTTATACAGACTTGGATGATGAAAATTACTCAGATATTGATGCATTAGTCCAAAAACTAACAACAATTTATACTGAAGCAGGTTTCAAAACCGTGAATTTTATAGGATATAACAAAAAAAATTGTAGACGTACAAAGCATATCAAACCTAAGAAAGAATGGATGTCAAATAACTGCTTAATGCTGAGAAGGGAGGTTAGAAATCTTGGTAAAAAACTTCAAAAATCACCAAATAATTATTATTTACTTCAAGCATTTTCACAAGCTAAAAAACAATTTAATAAAATGTGTAAGCAATTAAAATCTGGATATCGTACAACAGATGTTTTCATCCTCAAAACTTTAATGAACAAGTACCTGTTTAATAAAAAGAAGGAATTATTTTTGTGCTTTATTGATTTTTCCAAAGCCTTTGATACTGTATATTGACCAGCTCTTATGTATAAGATTTTAAAAAAAGGTATTGGTGGAAATTTTTTCAGTATTATAAAACATATGTACTCTACTACAAAATGTGCTGTAAGACAGGGAAATCATTATAGTGAGTATTTTGATACAACATTAGGAGTTAAACAAGGGGACAATTTAAGTCCTACTTTATTTAATATTTTTGTTGACGACTTTGAAAATTATTTTGATAAAATTATGACCTACCCTGTATGTTTAGGTGATATAACTTTTAATCACTTATTTTTTGCTGATGATCTTGTTTTATTATCAGAGTCAGCTGAAGGTCTCCAAAATTGTATAGACAGTCTTTCAAGATATTGTATAGAATGGAAGTTGCATGTAAACTTAGAAAAAAACAAAGGTAATGATTTGCTCTACCAGAAAAATAAAGAAATATTATGCATTTTATTATAACAATAATAATATAAATATTACTGATAAGTACAAATATCTTGGTGTATTTTTACAATCAAATGGCAATTTAAAACATGCTTGTGATGACCTTGCTGCCAGAGCCCGAAAAGCTTATTTTGCCTTAAAGCATAAACTACCCTTTCGCTCAAATCTCTCTCCCAGCTTGTGGTTAAAGCTATATGAATCAATTATTGTTCCAATTTTAACATACTCTTCAGAAATTTGGATCTCTGATTTTAATACAAATCCCAATAATTTTGATAAAACTCCTTTAGAAAAAATCCAAAATTTTATCTTAAAAAACATCTTAGGTGTCCATAATAAAGCATCAAACTTAGCAACTAAAATTGAATTAGGTGTTTTCCCTGTACATACCAAAATTTACCAGCTTGTTTTTAGATATTATTCCAGATTGGAAAAATTAACAAAAACAAATAATAATTGCAATGTCTTGCTCAAGAATGCTTACTTGGAAGATACTCGATTGGCCAGTGAAAATAAAAAATGTTGGCAAAGTTGTGTAAAATCAATACAGATGATGTTGGATTTTAACTTTGACACAGATTTTAAAACTTTTAGTCCTAAACTTAAAAATTTCTTTGAAAATAATTTTTTTTCTGAACTCAAACACATTAACAATACTCAATGCGGTAAGCTGTCATTTTATAGTACATTATTCAACTATGATGCTAAGAAACTGGAAATCCAACAATACTTGTGTTTTCCACTTCAAAAGAATTTATTTTCTTATCTTTCCAAGTTAAGAATAAGTGCACATAAGTTGTACGTAGAAACAGGTAGATACTGTAATCCTGTCATTCCTAGAGAAAATAGATTTTGTTTCCAATGTAAAACTATTGTTGAAGATGAAAAACACTTTTTATTTGATTGTCCTGTGTATAAATATGTCAGAAAAAAGTATTCGAGGTTACTAGATGTTAATAACTTTTCTTGTTTGCTTAATCCACATAACTTTGTATCTACGAAACAAATCTGTCTATATATAAGAGACTGTTTTGATGTTAGAAACAAGCTTACAATAGTATAATATTTTGCAATACATGTATATGGCTAACAACACATTTCTGTATATAAATATGTGCTTTAGTGCCAATAAAGAATTGAATTGAATTGAATTATGTCGTTTACATTGGAGAAGGATTTGTGAATATCTTACTGAGCGTGTAATAACCATGTAAAATGACAATAGAACACATATACTATCACTTTAATTCGGAAAATTTAGTCGTTTAAATTTTAAATGTGTTAAGTAGCTCAAAATGACGATTCAAAATGACGTCATATTCACTCGAATTTCGTAAAATACTCAAACTGCTTTTTTCTGATTCGTTTTGCAGAAAATAAATTACAGTTTTTTTTACATGATATATATAATATATTGATTAGTCCATTAAATAAGAACAAACAAAAACTACTAGAAAATATTCAATTTTTCTGGAAATAATTAAAGCAAACTCGACTTAAAAGTTTCCAAATTTTCCCCCTCGTATTTGACCGTGTTCCAAAGCCTTTGATCCCCCGTCCACCTAAAATCACTCCTGAATCCTGTCATTATCAACTCCCACTTCTACCTCAACATCCCTCGGCACACCAGCATATATAATTGAAGAAATTCTTGTCCGATTTCATCGAACACTTTCTTCCAGATTTTCAGCACTTATAAGAACTTAGTTTTATCCCCTAACATCTTCTATTCCAGATTTACTTGATATATGTTTCAGTCTGTCTTCGAAATTTTGGTATTTTCAACACTCAAGTAAAATGGTGCACCATGTCTAGGGTGATAACCCCCTTGTCACATAAAAGATCGTTTCTCTGGAGTTCGAAAAAGAATAAGCTCACTGGGGGCCGCAAGTGAAAGCAAAATCCTTCAAAAACCGAATATTTACACTAATAGTCCGCCAAAACATGGCTGAAAAATTGCCAACTCGGTACAATCAATCAATAAACACTCAAGGAACAACACATTTATGTTCAAATGTTAAAAGTCTATTTTGTTTTCCAAAACCTTATGCAAAATGAACTAGAGGACTGTGAGCAATTACTTCACTAAATGATACCCCCGTCTCCCATATGAATATAATGACAGTGTCCATGTTTTGCTGTGAGAAACCCATAATATGTGTCGGATCAAAAAGTAAAATAGGAGGTGCACAATGAAAATATGTAATAAAGATTCTGTGAAAGTTTCATTAAATTACATTCAGTGCTATGAGAGGAGTTGCGGATAAGAGATGGGTACCCCAAAGCGTAACAGAGGGACATATCGATTACTCTATACCCTCCCGCTTTTCAAGCGGGGGGGGGGGGGGGGGGGGGGGGTAAAAAAATCTCTGATATTCAAGACAGGTAGCTCTTTATTTCGTGACCGCTTATAGATTTGTTGACTTTTAGGGTAGAAAGGTCATTCTATTAGCAAGAAAATTCTCAAACTTTATCATCTTTAATCACATATTGTGTGCATATTTTGGTGAGAAAAGTTGTATAATTATGCAATTTAAGAGCGCCTGCAGATTCCTCGTGATTCCTATCACTTACAAGCAATCTTTTCAGTAAGCCTAAGCCATTCTTGACTTCGATCTAGTCAACACTTCTCTTGACAGCAAAACTTTCTTGAACACTCCAAAAACTTCACAAGGCAACTTGATCCACACTTCTTTGTTAGGATAGTGTAAAGTTGTATCAAGAATCGAGAAAAAATTGAACACAAACATTTTCTTCTTTCAGATTTTGCAAATTTCAAAATTTTTAAATTTATATACACTGTTCAATACAAAATTATCTGTTCACAACATGAAATATTGGAGAATACAGTTGAATTTTTGACTGAGAATAACAAAATGCAAATGTAGGGACACAGAATCAGAGCTGGACAATCAAGAAAATTTATAGTATACGTATATTATACTGATAATTCTTAATAAATATGTTCATATTTTGATTTTATAATATATTCAGATTTATAAGATGCAATAATTACTAACCCTCTAAATGGTCGTGGTCCATCATTTTAAAAGACATACTAAATTATGTTGCACTAGACCTTCCACGTGAACATAAACATTTATTTTTTTACACTGGATAATAAAAATAAATCAAGAATTTCCAACAACAGATATGATTTAGCAACCCTCGAACTACAATGTTCACTCGCCTTAATGCTCGGGAATGCTGCTCTTGGGGTAGCTTAATTTTCATATTGTCCTCAAAACAACAATTAGTGTATGATATTAGTAACTTTTTACATGAAGAAGCATGGAGAGACAGGTAATAGGTAAAATGTCTTCGGAATTGTCGTCAAAAATTTATCTTGATTATAGAAGTAATTAAACAAAAATCCGTGTTACAAATGTATAAAAATCCCAAGTCATTAACAAAAATATCCTCCAACTTTCATTGCATATTTGAACATTATTTTATGAATAAAATCAAAGTACTAAGAAGTACAGAGAGCCGGGCTCATTTACAGAGTAGAATGAATTTCTTACATAAATCATATGTTTATTTAAGGAATTGTCTTATTTTTCGAGTTTGCGTGATAATTTGCATAAATGCCGAAGGCGTTTATGCACAAAATTATCACGCAAGCCAATCGATTGATCATCGTCATGAAATTGAGAAATCTGACAGTTATTCCTTATTTACATGCTTTGATTCCGCCAATCCACGTGCTCCAATCCCTGCTTCTGTCTAGCTGTTTGTTCCGCCCTGCACGTGGTTTTTTTTGGAACCGCGCCAATACATTGATGGGGAAATAAAGTACATTTGCAATTTGTAATTTTATCTTGGACAAAGACATTGGAAATATAAATATATTGTATTAACACATAAATAACAAGAATATCAGATTAAAAATTCAGATGAAACTATGAATATAAATGATAAGACACTGACAGTGAGTTTTCGATCCTAATACGACGGTCCGATTTTGTCAGAATCAGAATTAATCTGGTACTGCAGCTGAATGTAAACAAACAGGCTAGTCTGGTTCCCTCTCCTGCTTTTCCTCGGATGTGTAGAGAACTACGATAACACTGATCATCAAAAATCCTTACGCAAATGAACTATGTTCTTTGACTTAAGACTGAAGTTTTCAAAGTCATTACTATTAATGTTTATTTATTAAGATAAAAGCATTTGTATTATCTCAAAAGCGGTTGAGAGTAAGAACTTTATTATTACACATTACTTTAAAATGGCGACTATGGGGTTGACTTCCTGTCTTGAACAGGATGACATACATGTAAGCCGGCAATTGCTGTTTGAGCAATAAGCCCGGCTAAAAACAAACTGTAATTTATTTTCTGCAAAACGAATCAGAATTAAGCAGTTTGGGTATTTTACGAAATTCGAGTAAATATGACGTCATTTTGAATTGCCATTTTGAGCTAATAACACATTTCAAATTTAAACGACTAAATTTTCCGAATTAAAGTGATAATATATGTGTTCTATTGTCATTTTACATGGTTGTTACACGCTCAGTAAGATTATTAGAAATCTTTTCTCCTATGAAAACGACATAAGAAATAATTTGAAAAAGAAATGAATATCCGCCATTTTGAATCGCCATTTGGACTTTTAACTTACAGCTGCACCATCATTCAGATGTAGAATATAATAGTAGATGTAGAGGAAAAAATACAAATCTGCAGTGTTCGGATATTTGTAAATGTAAAATCCTGAACAAAGAAGAATATAGAAACAATAGACAAATTAGTCAGAGAAAATTCAAATTAAGTGTAGAAACGACAAAATTTTCTGAGTTAAACTAATTATGTTAGAATTCTATTATATTTTTATAGTTTTATTACTCTCAGTGAGATATTCAAACATAACTTCTCCATTTTGAACGACATTAAGAGAAAATTAGAAAAATTGGATGTCCGCCATTTTGACCTCTTTATCGCCATTTTCACGAAGGCCAGCATATTTTTTCGGATTCAGCATACTCGAATTAGGTTAAAAAACTATGCTGGACCAAATAATAATTATTTGCCGTTAGAAGTTATTTATAGCCTTCTTTTGAAAAATCAGGACCAGACTATTACCTGGATTTCCAAAATGTAGTTATCCCAGACATAAATCGATCCAAAAATATACAGAACAATCCATATATCCGCATTTTTCGTGTATGTCAACATCACAACTTAAATTTATCCGCCATATTTACTGACCTTGACAGATTTTATTTTGGGACAGCCAATGAGATTAAGGATCTATAGGGAGCGGATTTCTTTGGAATTACCTTATTTTGAGCCTTAATATCGCTGTTTACGAAAAGATAACACATGGAATGGTTTTACTTATCGATGTTTGGTGTTCATTCATCACATTTATTTATAAACATCGACATTTACTTTATTGAGTTATTCTAAATTTCAAGCTCAAGTCTCGGTACGTCACGCGTGAACTGTCGTGGCTGCTGAATAAGACACACAGATTTATTTTACATGGTTTTCGCGTTTAACGGGCTATGGTGTCGACAATGAATAAAAATTTCGTCTTATTAGAAGTAAGTTGAATGTAAAAACAATTTATTCTGCCTGCAGTCGCCCGTATCTAAAAATATTTTTGCACCATTACGGAGATGCTGTGGAATTGTATCCCTCTCCAGAAAACATCAGATAAAAAAAAATCGGAGAGGGCTACATTATTGCAGCTACGAAAGAATATATATTGATAGACCGGAGAGCTACAGTGCCACCCATTGAAAAAAATGTATATTTATTGCGCACAAAAAAGTGCTGTTTTTCGATTTATTTCTCCATGTTTTTAAAACTGTCATTTCAAAATATTACTAACCGTGTATTCCTAACATATTCTTTCACTGTTTCCACAATAAAACATTCCTTGTAATTGTTTTTAATAGCCCTTCTGGTCCTGAAATTGAAATCGTCGACACTTTCGCCTATTTATATTGCCATTTTAGTTTGGAAGACAATTCGGTCCAACGCGCTTCGTACAGATGTAAACTACAAAAGTAACTGATAGAGGAGTAAGGACTTTATTGAAATCTAGCTATTTTTGCAACTGAGGTAAGAATTTTGAAGAATTATTCCAGAAACAGCGCACTTTTTCGTGCGCAATAAATATACATTTTTTTCAGTGGGTGCCACTGTAGCTCTCCGGTCTATCAAATTGAATATATATTCTTTCGGAGAGCTACAGTTCTGCAGCTACATTCTATGTAGATTTTGGAGATTGTCTTCCAACGGTCTGTTGGAATTTTAATGTTTTATTTAAAACATACCAATTGAACACAAGTTCTCCAAAGCTGATATGAAAAGGATGCTTGAGTTTCTAGTCGCATTATTTACATGTATGTAGGTTTTGGAGATCAATTCTTCCAAAAATCTAATTGAGTGCCGATTTAAGACATATTTGGTATGCGAAAGAGACGGTATTTTACTTTAACTGTAGGCTAGAAATTTTTCGTTTCATCGTTTGGTTTTTTTGGGGGATATTCCTTAATGTCTTCTCTTCGACATATTATATGAATGTTAATACTTTTTTATCTCGAGGGCATTGCAAAACGAAGAACATTGATTATATCTTTTTATTTAGTGCACTTTTTAATTTTTCACCAATAATGATAGTTTGAAAATGTTCTAATTGTCAATACTGAACGTAAACCGTGCACTTATATTGGTGATTGCTTACTTTGTATTAACGTATTTTAACTCTTAATTCATTAACTAAAGTGCAATACTACTAGAATTATCAGTTTCAAATACACAGAATCCCACTATAGGTTAATGTGGTCCTCAACAGATGTGTTGTTTAACCTATTTGAACAGATAATGATAATATTGATTTACTTCTTGAAATTTGAATGGTTAAAGAAAAAATATTTCAAAGGGGATCTCTACTGAACTTTTTTTGGATAAAATGTATAATTTCTTTAAATCATTAGAATACCCATTATAGGCAACTAGTGAAACAATACATACATCTCTTGAACTTTCAACTTTTCGACCAAAATCTTCGGAAAGACGGGTTTTTCTATCAAGGTCAATAGACGGTATAGTTCTTATTACAATATCAATTCTGGGAATATTTGCATAATTTAAAGGACAAACGACTTATTTTTCTCATCGAAATTTTAGACATTTAAAAGTTATAGAAAGTTATTATTTGACAGCCTCTTTTCTCTTTTTACAATTTTAAAAACTTTTTAAACCCCAGATAGATTATCTTCAATTTGAAAAACTATCGGTATGTTTAACATACAAGATATTTAAAGCCTACTACTTTAAAATTAATAAATCCAATTGTAGATTTATCTCTAACTGAATTTAAGAATTCAGACACAAATTCTCTTGTTTTATAAACATAAATATGCCGAAATAAAAATTCTAATGATTCAACAGTCGAGATATATACAGATGAAGTAAAGTTGCATCAGCTGCTGTGATGGAAGGCAGAGTTTTTTTTCTACGCGGCTTCCAAATAAAGCAACAATCTACCGCGAAAGCAAAAGCCATACAACTTGCATTTGAATATATATAATCTTCTCGTGGGGAAATATTCACAATATTTTCGGACTCGCTCTCTCGCTAACAATCTATACAAAATAAGATTATTAATCAACCTTACTGTACATTTAAGATATATTAATTCAGTATTATCATTAAACACAACATGGTAAAACAGTAAACTTTTGTTGGATTCCGACGGCTTCCCTCGAAACACTAAAGCTGACAGTGCTGTAAAAACTGCACTTCAACATAAAATTACTTTATTCAAAATCCCTTACACCGATTTGAAATATCTAGTTAAAATTTATGTTGATTCTCTTTGGCAAATTTATTTGAATTTTTGTGATGAAAGTAAGCTTTATGCTATTGAAAAGAAATTTAACTAATCATCTTACTTCGGTCTGAAACGTCAAGACGGAGTTATTATAACAGGAATACGTATTGGTCATTCAAAAATTACAAATGAATACCTATTGAATCGGGAATCTCAGCAGTATATCTTGTGACTGTCCGATAACTATAAAACATGCATATTTTTAGAATGTTCAGATTTTACACCTATTCGAAATATTAAGACTTTTAGGAAATTTGAAAACAATATATGAACTTTTCACAAATGTTTATAAACTTTAAGAATATCTACAAGAAACGGATTATTACGAGATAATAGAAAAAATTGAATAAAATTATGAAATGATTTAATGAGAAATACATGTACATTTATCAATTTATCTTATTAAAAGTTTAAACAATATTTTTACCAGTTTACATATTTTTAAAAAATATTTAAGTCCGTCGGACGGGACGTTAAATGGTGCCCCCTTGGAACGTAAAAGATAATTTTCCTGGAGTCGAAAAAGAGTAGGCTCACTGGGGGCCGCCAGAGAAACCAAAAACTTTCAAAAACGAATTATTTAAACTATTAGTCCGCCGAAACAAGACAGGTATCTCGTCAATTCATGATAACTTAATTTTTGTTTTAATTTATCGACAAACTATGGTGGTATATTTATGCCATTACATAACTCTTTGTTAACAAAGCATATATCATGCCAAGACAAGATATCTACCTCAAAAAGTCGTGATAACTTTCTGCTTTGTCGACAAACATTTAATTTATAATGGTGGCATGTTTATGCCATCCACATAATTTTTTGTTACCACAGCATATCATGTGAAATCAAGATAACTCAAACCAGAAAGTTATGACTTGACGAGATAGTATCTTGATTTGACATGATATGCTATGTTAACAAAACCTTAACTTGCAGTTTTGAGTGGATGGCACCATAAATTTCTGTTTAGCGGACTTAAACTTTAAATTTTGGTAATAGTTTGAAAATCATACAACCGTTAAATTACTGTTATTTAAAAAGTTGGTTTAAGGTCTAAAATAATATGGAGTCTAATTCATTTAATATATTGGTATATGAATTGAACTTCATTACCAGATATGTCATTTTGTGTCCCTTGAGGTACGACTGAAATGTTGGTTCGATTCATTGTTTAATAATTTTTTTAACATCGAGTCGACAGTAAGCCAAATTTTGGCAGGTTAAAAGAAACCTAAGATGTTGCACCTTTAAAAAATACCTAAGTTCTGATTTCCCAAGTTGTCGCGTTTTTTTCTGGTTACAACAATGGTTCAATAATCAATCAGATGGAATGTTTGAAAAGCGATTTGCAAACAGATGTATTAATTAATGGATATACGTGTTGTAACTGGACTTTTAAGTAATTTAATAAAGATTTGTATTTTGTTTTGCAATACCGAGTGGCTTGTTTGATTTCATTTTCAATTCTTTGGTTTTTAATAGGGATAGAGGAAAAATATTGTTGGTAGGAGAGAAAAATAATTATTTCATTAATTATAAGTTTGAGACAGAGTGAATTTGCAAATTATTTTAAACAAATTATTATCGTGAATTAGTTTATTACGAAGGAAATGCTGTTTCATTTTGTTTCATGTAATCTGTTGATCAATTATGGTTTGATCATGTTATATATTTCTTTGGGGGGGGGGGTTATCCTTGTGTTCTTTTAGTTCCTATGCAGCAGTCAGTGCTGAAAGGTATATTTCCGGCGACAATAAATTTTAGATTTTGGTGCTCTACGTATGAACAATTTCTAAAACGAGGTAAATTATTGAGAAACAAGTTGATGAAACAAGAATATCAGCAGTCTCGATTGAAGTCATCTTTTCGAAAGTTCTATGGTCGATACAATGACCTTGTCAGCAAGTGCAATTTATCATTGTATTAAATGCTGACTGACGTTTTTCATACTAATTGTTTATCCATTATTAATAACTTCAATTGACGACGGTTTTTCCGTTATTTCCTGATGCTGACAGGAGCACACAGCGGATGTGACCGCTCGGCAGGGGAGGGGGGGGCTCGATCCTCCATGGCACCTGATCCCATATCTGATGTTTTGGAGGTACGTGTTTGCTCTGCTCCTGTTTTGTATTGTTTTATGGACTTTTTGCTCTTGAATAATGTTCGTTATCTCCATATTATCAGGGATTTCGTAATAATAAATTATTTTATGTCTAATGTTAAGGTCAATTTAATACATGTTTATTGCTGTTTTACAAGTAAAGAAAGAAAACTTTACATCAGTGTCATTGCTACTGAACCATTTGAGGAAGTTCATAATATAATTGATGAAACTCAAAACTGCAAGTTAAGGATATATTTTTATGTCAAATTGAATACCCAAAATACAGGCAACTGATAGTTAAATCAATTAAATAAAAAATCAATGTTATATTTGTCTCCCGCTTTTGCGGAAAACCAGGGATATCAATTTTGGCTCTGTCTGTCGTCCCTTTTGTAAATGTAAATTTTTAATTCGGGTTTTTCCGTGCACCTCCTTCGTACACTTACACTTCTATTCACAGTTTTTGTTCATAAATTGTTTATACAGGTAATTTCAACCAGAAACATAGTTTTTTGGACGTTTTCATGTATTTTTACATGCTATTTTATTATGTATCACAAGCATCAACTTTCAATTTAAAATGAATGGTTTTAAAGAAAAGAGAACACTTAAAGGGGCTTGGGCACAATTTTAGAGTTCATATTTTTTTCCAAAATTTTCGGTATAATATCTAAATTTCAAAATTGCTAAAGCATTTAACTTCAATGACACTGATATTTTATGAAAGCGTGATAAGAAACTTCCTTTATATAGAATTCAGATTTCGGTACGCGTTTGTTAACACTCACTCTTGCACCTTCTCAAAGCTAAATCTATGTTTTATATCTTAAAAAAGTAGACTTGTTTATTAATTTTTAAATGTTAAAACTTTAATCCAGCAAACTCGTATTGGGCAGGTGAGGAAGTGAATTTGTCGGATCCAGTTTGATGAAGCAATTGAACTCTCCCGGTAAAACGTTAACAAATAACAATAGAGTACTAGTTTGTAACAGTGGCACATTGAAGTAAAACTTCTGATAGCAAGGAACAAGGTTTTAACCATTGAGATCTGAGATTTGTTGTAATAAGAGTTTCTACTTAACATTGATGTCTGAAAGGGGAAACAGTGTCTTGATCATTTTTTAGGTCACCTGAGTAAAGTATTGCTATTTGTTTTCGTCCGTCGTGCGACGTGTTAAATTTGAACATTTTCAGCTTCTTCTCTGAAACCGCTCATCCAATTTTGGTACAAAACATCTATGGATGAAGGGGAACAAAATTTGTGAATTTTATGGTCCCTTGGTCCTGAGGGGCGGGGCCAAAACCGATAAAATTAATGCAATCTCTAAAAATCTTCTTCTTTACTCCTGGACATCAAGCAGTCAAACTGTTGGTATGATTCTAATCAGCAAGGAGTCCTCTACCAAAATTGTGAAATTCATTGCTCCAGGATCGGGGAGTTCTAGTGCTAGGGCGGGGCTATATAGATTATTCAATGAAAATGCATAAATTCTTTGAAATTCTTCTCTGCTCATCTGCATTAAGTAAACTATCCAAGCATAGATATGTTGAATAAGGCTGCCTCTTCCAAAATTGTGAATTTCATGGCCTCAGGGTCATGGGTTCTAGTGCTAGGGCGGGGCTATATAGATTATATTGTGACAATAAATCATTTCTTTAAAGATCTTCTTTTCTGCGCCTGGGTATTAAACCAATGAACTATGAACATAGTTATGAGGAGGAAGGATGCCTCTTTGAGATTTGTAAATTTCAGGGCTTCTTGTGTTAGGGCGGGATTCTAATGTTCATAATAATGAAAATGCATGAATTCTTCGAAAACCTTTTCCTTTGGCCCTGGGTATTATGCCAATGATCTAAGTACATATTTAAGCTGCCTCTTCCAAAATAGTTAAGTTCCGGTCCCCTGGGTCAGAGGTATCTGGAGGGGGAGGGTATATCGTCTGAATATAAATTAATGCTTTGAAATTTGCACTTTGATATTAATCAACAATTTATGATGAAATAAAATTCATGATAAAATTTCAAAAATTTTAAAAAATATTTTGCCCCAGGGTCAGTGGTTCCTGTGGGGTGGGGTGTACAAGTGGTTACAAAGTGGAAATGCATTTTCTCTGTGCTGCTCTGATCTACTATTAACTACCCAAAGTAACCATGTTAAGTGTTTAATTATAATAAGCAATGGTGCCTCTTTCAAAATTGTGAATTTCATGACCTCTGGTTTAAAATACGAATCAAATTCAATTGTTTGAAAGTTGTTACGGGATTCTCAGGTGACCTATAAGGCCCATGGGCCCCCTTTTTTTCGAGATTTTATTTCTCTCAAAAAGGTTTGTTCCTCTCAATTTCAAAAATGAGAACTTGATTTAAACACTCTACTTACAAACTTACAAACTGAATATGATTTCTTAGTATCTGATGCTATAGGCATTCTACACGTCTTGTTCCCCCATCTTTAATTAAAGAGGAAATAAATTCACGGACAAAGTACTCGAGATAGCCATGTTTGTTAGTTTGTAACGGGTGAATAATCCTGGATTTTAAGTGCAGATTGATTTGTTGTTTCGCATTATCGAATTTATTAAATGGAGCAAATATATATGTAAGGTCGAAAGTTCTTCCTCTTGAATGAAATTAATTGGGAAATTGGCCCTTTATTAAACATGTCTATCGATTGTTCTTCTGCTTCATAAAAACATAGTGCATTAGTTTTCACTGGCCCATCGCTGTAGATTACATTGTAAGTCGCCCATCTGTCGATCATTACAAAATTAAAAGACAATGCCTTGAAATTCCATTTAAACAAATATACACAAAGGTCGAAAAAGATCATATCGATAACAAAGATCGTGAGAAGTGAAAAACGGCACACTCGTTTTGATATAAAAAAAAGTATTAATCTCGGATCGTATCAATAATGTAAATATACTATGGATTTACTTTATTTACGTACCAGTTCAATGTTTGTGGTAAACATTTTTTTGTTTTGTAGGTACCTTTATATACATATCAAATGAACTGATACACTGGAAAGTTTATCGTTCAGTGATGTCAAATGTGTGTGTATGCGTAATCAACCAATATTGGTCCACGAAGGACATGTTATGCCACAGTAACGTCATATACACATGTAGAGAAAGAGAATGCAGAGATCAATTATTTTATAGTCTTTGGACGTCCTTTCTATTTCAATTTGTGGAAATTCCATGATAAAAACTTTAAATTATTTCATTGGTTGAAATTCTAGGAAGATCCATTTTCTGGTAATCTGTTTTTGAACGACTTAACAATTAAATTCAAAATTTAAAATTCGACAAAACGAACAGAAAAAATGACAAAGATTGAAATTAAATAATTTTTTTCAATTTTGTGGTGATTAAACAATTACATTCCAGGAGAGACAAGCGTTTCAAGTTTCAAACATTGTTTGTGCAATACTAGATCGACTTTTAGAACCGGATACATACCATTGTTGAATCTCCGGAGGAGTCCAAGCTCAGTATGTATAATTGTACAGTATCTAAGACTGAACCTTCGCCTGAAATTAAGAGAGAAAATGAACTCGGGCTTAAAATATTAAACATTTAATGTCGGATCTAATTTTGGAAAGGACAAAAACTCACCTACAGCATCTGTGGGAGAAACTCTTTTATCATAATGACTCAATAAATCGTCTATGATTTTCTGCCTGATGAGTACAAAAATGACGCATCATTATACGAAATTTAACTTGACATGTAAAGTACATGTTAAAGTAAGAACTTCATGCAAATTAAAAAATGATATACAAGTATAGGAATAAAAACAAGTAACATACTCTTTTCCTCCAAACTCCGTGCTACAAAACAAAACAGGGTTTAAAAAATGTAATCATACAATTCAAAACAAATCTTCGCATTTCTGTAAATAGTTACCATAGCTGAATTTATTTACCTTTTTGTATAATTCAAAAGTTGCAAATCACCATTATGAAAAAATAATGGAAGCACTACGCAGTACAAGACCAGCATCTTCTATTACGCCACTCTAAAATGCAAAATCAATGTCTTCTCACAATTAAATGTATAACAGATAATTGTAAATGAGTCCATTTCCAACCACAGTGAGGGATCTATCAAAACAATAATATAATGTTCAATATCCCAGTTACAATCTATATGCAGCTACAATGATACGTCATCTATTTATCATAATAATGATTTTTCTTCACTTAGGGTTATTTAAATTTTGATTGGAAAACAAGAATAACATATATTTCTTTGCGTATACAAGAATAAAACAAATACAATAATGTCAGGAGACATAGTATTGAACTTTTTAATTGAACCATTTATTAATGAATAATTTTCCGTCCATTAAGTTCATCAATAAAGCCCTCTTTAAAGAAATGTTTAGTTTCCATTTCCCGACCAACTGGGTAAAAGTAGTTAAAACTTCTCCCGGAAGCAATTATTTTTCATGCAGTCTGAAAAATAGATTTTTAAAATTCAGCATCGAAATATTCTGGAAAAGAATTAATTCCAACCTACGGACATAATTTTTTTTTCATCCTGTGTCGGGAAAGGGCAAACAAATATTTTAAATTTGCCATGTACCACAATATTACATTGATGCTTTTTGGAATATTTTAAAAATTTATTTCCTTATTTATACGAGAGAGCTAAAAAAATAATACGAGAAAATTTCATATCTGGATGATCCTCAAGACTTTAACGGAAGGTTTCAGAGGCAAGATACCCTGTAACAGTTCTTGAGGTACGGGAACATTTGCCTAGGAGGAGCATTCGTCCCCTGTCGAACGGTCACACAAGTCATGGGCCCTTATTTTAGATCACGTGGACAGAATTAAAATTATTCCGTTAACAAATCTATTAAAGATACATAGGCCTTACAGTTTTAGTACATCATGTCAACCAAAAGAAAACCTACTAGTAATAGGTTATATTTGCTACAACTGTCATGGAAATATTACAAAACATCACTGTTTTGTTAGCTAATATTTTGTTCTAATAAATCACAAATCATTAGAGGTGACAGGTCTACGGGGGACGATTTCTCCTCTGATGCACCTGGACTAATCTCTGATGATTTTGAGGTCCGTGTTTGCTCTGCTTCAAATTCGTATATGCTAAATTATTGTCCAGTTTGATTACCCTCCAATTTCTTCTTAATTTCTGCATTTTCGTAATTATAGTCATCTGAAAAATCTGTATTTTTGTCCATTTGTATTTGATACGATTAATTATACATACACTAGTAACTAGAAATTAACAAATACAATGAGGTGAAAATTTTTTTTTACAAGATGTATTCCTCAAAGAGTAAGAGCATGAAACAACTTAAATGATAAATTTTTAAAAACAATTTTTTGGGGAATTTTTCTTTGTCAAATGATAGTTTATCATATCTTAAAAATAAGTTATAACTGGTGGTTAATTTGTTGACCCCCAAGCCTCCTTATTAATTTTACTATGCAAATAGTAGCCATTTTATTAATTTTATATTAAGAAATTCGCGTTTTGAAAGAGCTGCTTAAATTCAATTCGATCAATATGCTTTTATGTCATAAAATCGACGCCTTTGCAAATATCAAATTCTTACTCACCAAAACACGACAATCATCCAGCAGAAACAAAGTAGGGTGTATACTTTCACATTAAATATTCACAATTTCACATCATGGAAACCAAGCTGCAGCGAACATCGATATATTTATAATGATTTGGCAAAAATGTTCATAGTCAACCATGCAAAAAGATATATCACGATATTTGGGGACTTGTATTACATGTCAGTGATAATTTACCGAAGTGATGGAGTCACTAATACATGTCAAACATGATCTTAAGACAAAATTAATTTAACAAAAGCAGCTAATGTTTATATAATTATATCGTTGTTATTTAAATAAGCAGTACCCAAAATACATTAGAGAATTAATCCTCTGATTACACTGTAGTTCTGATGGCTTTTACTTAATTAAGTAAAGCGGAGGTGTCTATAGATTAAAATTTAATAACGGTTAAGGCGTCCTAAAATTTCGATCATTAAAAAAGTAAAGATAACGCAGTCAGATCAAAAAAGTAAAGCAAAAGAAATGTGCGCATAGATTATAGTAGACCCCGTGAAATTTCGTAGCTAGGATTACGTGCTTAGAATGAGAAATCTTCCCCGAGAAACATCAAACAAACAGAAAACTTAACTACATATTTTTCTAAGTAAACTAAATTATAATTGATCGACCTCTTGAAGCACTATATTGTTCTTTAGAATGTTGATGGCACCATTGACAGTTGGGAGTGTTGTTAGAAATGGCATATATACAAGCAAGTAAATAATTCTACATTAAGTTGCTGCAAATTAAACGAATAAGTTTGGTTATCATTGATTGACCTAATTCTTTTATTTAAAGCAAGGCCCCCTTTTCTTCTGTCATAAGTTTTAGATTACAGCGGTCTATTAACTTCACAAGGCATTAATATTTTAACGGCTTTTATCAACATACTTTTTACTCTGTCGATAATATTGTTGTAAAACAAAAAAGATTTGTCATGATCATTTGATATATAATACGAATATATATCACCCAGGAAGTGCCAATTTTTAATAATTGATGGTACTAAAAGCCTTTTTTGTGAGAGAGTTTCTCATAAAAGTAATCAGTTATGAATCTGTTCTTTGGGATATTCGGTTCACTCTTATATTTTGATTGATTGCTAGATTTCAACATAAAGTCAATAACTGTACAATGTGTTAATTAATATATTTTATGGAATTTTTTCATCTTCCGATCTGTTTTTCAGTGAGAAGGCCGTTAAGAAATTATCGATACAATGACCTCGTCAACAGATACAATCTATCAATAAGCCAAATGCTGATTGACCTTTTTCATATTGATTGATGGGCCATTATTTACACACTGAATATTCTACGGATTTTTTCTGGGTTTTTTTCCCGAACAAGACAATTAGCACACGGCGGGCGTGACGGTCAGCAGAGAATGCTTTCACGTACATGGCACCTGATCCCACGTTTGATGTTTTAGAGGTCCGTGTTTCTCTGTTCCTGTTTTGTGATGTTAAATGGACTGCTGAGCTCGTATATACCCACATACTAGCATTCCATTCTATCATTTCGTTGTTTGTTCCTCAATTTGGGTCACCTGAGTGGTGACCTATTCCTTTCTATTTCCGTCCGTCATTTGTTAACATTTAAACATTTCAACTTCTCTGAAACCACTGAACCAATTTCAACTAATTTTGGCATAGACTATCTATGGGTGAAGTGGAGTAAATATTGCCTATTTGATTATTGTTTGATTGCACTTTCACAAATTTTAATTTTATTCTTTACACTTAAGTTAAGTGACAATCTTGTGTATCAATGAAAAATATTAAAAAACATATTTTGAAATATTAAAACTTTGTGAAACTGCAAGGATGTGTCAATGATACCCATCAAAAAATTTAAGTTTCAATAACTTTTAGATGAAATGATTCTAAATATAGTTTCGTATGAAATGCTAAATTACAATATATAAGTCATGATATTATACAGAAAATATTAACTTCAAATTTGTGTTTTTGCACCTTTAAATCTCAAACTGGATTAATTTGTTTGAAAATTGTTACATGATACTCAGGTGATCTATAAGGCCCGTAGGATTCTTGTTAAAACACGTTTAGGTGAAAGTAGGCTTATACATACGTACTTAATCATACTATTAGAGATTGTTCTATCTGACGTATCCGTATCCGTATCCGTATCGAGGTATGAGAGGCATCTCGATCCCGATGTCTAAACCATCTGGTTACATTTCCATCGTTTCAAGTTTGGTTTTTAACCTTATTCACTAAGAAATTATATGTAGTGTGATTTTTTTTTAATAAAAACATATAAGTTGCTGTTCACGTCTTATGCATCATGTCTCTTTGGGTGGAGGTTTGAATAAAAGTTTAGAAATAAAATTAGAAAAACAGGTATGATTTTTTTTTAATTTAAATATGTAGAAAATATTTCTAGATCGACCCCTCTCTCTCTCTCTCTCTCAATTTTAGGGCATTCATTCTTCATTCTTGAAATAACATTTATAAGAACACGACATATTCCCAAGAATATAGAATTATATATACAGTTAAACCTCTTTATCTCAAACTTGTAAATTGTAAGTACATGTAGTTGTACATTAACTGGGAAAGATTTAATCAAAGTGCAAAAAAAATGTGTATGGGGGATTCACTGAAAATGTCCATCCTCACTTCCTTTTTTATCATGTACTATGCCATTCATTATCACGTATTTGATAGTCATAGTTCTCCAGAAAAACTTTGGATATCTGGAAATTCTGGGGCAGTTTGAATACACTCACTTAATTCTAGGTCGATAACCGTATCATGGGCGTCGGAAAGAAATAGAACGGGGAGCTGGTTGAAAGGGGTGCTAAACCAACAAAAAAGGGTAAGAAGAAAATAAATGTTAAGCTATGATGTATCTTCCTCTCTTAAACTATTCTTTTTGCATATTAACTTCTTTTCATGAAAGTTACATGATGGAGTTTTTAGTAAACAAAGCAAGCTCTGAAAAACTCACCCTTAAATACTATTGTGTGTGTGTGGGAGGGGGGAGGGGGGGCAGATGGCTTATCGCCCCCCCCCCACTTTATTTGCAAAGATGGACATAATATATATTAAGGCGTAGGATAAGCCCCTTCCCCACTCTCAACAGGCATGTTGTATTGCAGTTAACATAGGCGTCGGAACCGGGGGGGGGGGGGGGGGGGCTAGGCGTAGCCCCCCCCCCCCACTTTTTTAATCAAAAGATAGACTTAATATAGACATTGAACATCGCTGCATAGGTTAAGCCCCCTCCCCCCACTTTCCACAAACACGTTTTAGTTTAGGTTAAATTATTGTGGAAAGTGGTGTTGTTTGGAAAAAATTTGCTAGTGAAACGAACCCCCCCCCCCTCGAAATAGGATTTTCGTGTTTAGATGGACATTTTTTTTTTTTTTGAAGGAATAACAAAAATATTTCTAATATACCCCCCCCATTTACAAATTACAATTTGCTGCCGATGCCAATGGTTAAAGTAGGGTAAGTGGGAGTGTTTGAAAAAAAAATGGTAATGAAAAAAGTTCGACCCCCCCCCCCCCCCCCCCACACACACACTCACACACACAAAAATATTTAAGGATTTTGGACAATGAACAAAAAAATCCTTTTTTATGCTTTTTCAGGGCTGAATTTTCTCTCATTCAATTAGCCCCACTTCCTACTTTCAATTTCCTTCCGACGCCAATGTGAGGGGAGGTGAAAAAGAGGGAGTTGAACTGGCTATTCAAAGCATATACTCAGAACTTGTAACGGTCCTGACGCGAATTATGAAATCAATTCGAAAACTCTCTCTAAAAACGGCTACATAGTTTTAATGATCGAATGATGATAAGGTATTTTGTATTTCAGTGTGTGTGTGTGGGGGGGGGGGGATATCTGTTATGTTATCAGTTACGTGTAATGGTATAGTGTAAAATACAGAATGAATCAATAAAATATCCTGATATTATGAGAGAGGAAAAGGAGAAAGGGGATTTTTCAACAAATATTTGGAAACAAAATGAAATTAATTTTAAACTTGGTTTCATTTTCTTTTTTTTTTTAATCAATCTTTTTCTTCGAAATGATAGAGGTTTACAGCAGTTAAGTATTTTTATAGAAAAAAATTACCATTTGTTATTTTTCAATGCAAGACTGTGGCTTATTTAAGTAACCACAAACAGAGGTGGAATTGTATTAAATGGTTTAGACATCGGGATCGACATGCCTTTCATATCTCGATACGGATACGGATACGTATACTTATACGGATACGTCAGATAGAACAATCTCTAATGTTAGCTATGGCGTATATATAGTTTCATTGTAAGGAAAAAATGAGGTTAAAATGGCGCAGACATATTTTTTGAAAATATGGTTAGAGTATGTCAAGATTGATATTAGCTTACTAATTGTTTATTTTAACGTACATAAACCCTCTGCTCACTCATATAATTGTTGCTTGAACCTTTATGAAATGTATTTTATAAGTAAAATACAAACAGTTATTTCAAAGTTTGCGGGGCAAAATTGGACAAAAAAGACACTTCAACTTGGCAAATCTATAAAGGAATAATAGACATTTATGTTATTAAGAGTTATCTCTCTTATCAGAGTATCAATGAACCTTAAATACTCAGACCCAGAAAAAGTAAAATGATTTTTTTGCATGTATTCGCAAATTTGAAGTTTCTAATTGGTCATTAAATAAGTGCATAAAAATAATCGCATTTTTTAACTACTAAATTATTTCTTTTGTTAAAAAAAAGAAAAAAAAAGAATGCATCTTGTTAAATGTTTTCTTTAAATCATTTTTCTAAAAGATCTACTCTCAAATAAAAACCAGAAATCTCTGTCGAGACTGAAGCTCTACTGGTTTGTACTTATAGCAAAGGAAGAGAAAAGTACTTAAGCAGTTGGGAATTGGAACTTTACAACAGCAACAAATAGAATAATGGTCCTTGATTACGTCTCTCTATGTTCTTAGTGTAGTCTACTTGCATGCCACATTATGATATAATCAGACAAAAACTGTATTTGGGTTCATCGAAATGAAAAACCTATATACAGAGTTATGTATCTTAGTGTAGTCTAATTGTGTGCCAAGTTATATTGAAATCAGACCAAAACTGTAGGAGGAGTAGCGTTTTGAAACACCGTTCATCGAAATAAAAACCGATACACAGAATTATGTATCTTAGTGTAGTCTACTTGTGTGCCAAGCTATACTGAAATCAGACCAAAACTGTAGGAGTAGCATTTTGAAAAATTGTTTACAGACAGACATACAGACGGACGCCGGACGCATTACTATCGCATAAGCTCTTCTGGTCTCTGACCAGTAGAGCTAAAATATACATAATAATAATTAAAGACAATTGCTAATTTCTCAAATCTTGATAGATATTAAACGGTCCTGATCAATATAAAATATCAGTAAGAAGTGATAAATACTAAATAACTGTCTACCCCTTGCAGTTTCTATTGAGAAATCCTTATGTTTGAAAAAATCCGTTCATAGTTTGTAAACAATTTTTCACAACATACATGTAACCTATTTATACCTCATGCAACAAGTTTTTGACCTGTGTTTAACCCGTTCATCAGTCAGTGTGTCAGTCCTGTAAGCGCAACTCCTCATAAACCGCTCCACACAATTTCGTCAAACTTTGCATATATTTAGGACACAATGTGTAGATGTGCATGTTACCAGGAAATTCAGATCCCTTTTATTTTTCTGGAAATTTTAGTACTTCGACTTTAGGGAGAGCGTGGGGTATGTGAGCTTGCTAACTTTTTCTTTCATTTTTAGCTCTACTGGTCAGAGACCAGAAGAGTTTATCCAATAGTAATGCGTCCGTCGTCCGTCCTTCTGTCTGTCTGTAAACAATTTTTCAAAATGCTACTGCTCCTACAGTTCTGGTCCGATTTCAATATAACTTGGCACACAAGTAGACTACACTAATTCTATGCATCGGTTTTTGATGTCCATAAACGGTGTTGCCGTGGTTACTAAAAATAGAAATTTCTGTGAAATTCTTTCAAAATGCTACTCCTCCTACAGTTTTGGCCCGATTTCAATATAACTTGGCACACAACTAGACTACACTAAGATACATAATTCTCTTCATAGGTTTTTGATTTCGATGAATGGTGTTGCCATGGTTACTAAAAATAGAAATTTCTTTGAAAATGCGACTCCTCCTACAGTTCTAGTCCGATTTCAATAGACTGCACTTAGATACATAATTCTTTGCATCGATTTTTGCTTTCGATGAACGTTGTTGCCATGGTTACTAAAAATAGAAATTTCTGTGAAATTCTTTCCAAATGCTATTCAACCTACAGTTTTGGTCCGATTTCAATTTAACTTGGTACAGACAAGTAGAATATACTAAGATACATAATTCTGTGTATCGGTTTTTATTTTGATGAGTGGCAAGGATCATTTTTCTATTCATTTTTGTTTTAAATTTCCAAGTCCCAACTGCTACTTCCTCTTCCTTTGGTTTTAGTATTAACCAGTAGAGCTACTGTCTCGACAGAGACTTCTGGTTAAATATTTTATCGTTTTGAAATGTTTTATTAGTTATTTATATTATGCTGTTATTAAAATCATTTAATCTGTCATGTTTTAGCGCACCTAACTAACAGCTCAGGAGAGCTTTTCTGATCACCGTTGTCCGTCCGACTGTAAACTTTTCACGTGTTCAACTAAAGAACCACTGGACCATTTTTAAACAAATTAGGTACAAGAAATTCACTTTTATAAATAAGGGTACCCACTTCCGCCCCAGCTCGGTGTTGGACTCGAGACCTACGTAATCTGTCTCCTATCAGTACAGAAGCAGCGTGTAAGACTGTCAAAAAAACTTGCTTTCGATGCCGATGGAATTCTCGCGGCGCTGTCCCACACTAAACTGTCATTAAAAGTGTTTTTAACTTCTTTCAAAAAAGGCTTTGGATATATATATAAGGATTCGAAATAGTTGATTTTAGAAATCTGTTGTATGATTTTTTTTTTTATACTACTTGTTTTAGTTGCATGTGTGGTTAAAACCAAGGTTTTTAGCCAAGGATAATTGCATCGTCTCAAGCCACAGTCTAAAATTCGGATACAGCTCTCTCTATCCAGAATCGGAGAGGATCGTACATTTTGGCCGTGGTTTGCGACGATAGGAGAATTGTGGGCACGAATTTTTTAAAGGACTCAGTCTGATTTTTGAGCATCTTCAATGAATTCAGTAACTTGTCCCCTACATTAAAATCTTATTTTACTTGAAAAAGACGTTAATAGTAATCTAACAACCAAGCTATATGATTAACGTGATGACTTTAACTTTTCTATCGTCAACTTCCCTTACTTATGCAGCAGTATACCTTCATCACCTGCATACGGAGTATATATATCTCAGTTGATTCGATACGCAAGAGCATGCTCTACGTATGAACAATTTCTAAAACGAGGTAAATTATTGACAAGCAAGTTTATGAAACAAGAATATCAGCAGCCTCGTTTAAAGTCATCATTTCTTAAGTTCTATGGTCGATACCATGACCTTGTCACCAAATACAATTTATCATTGAGTCTAATGCTAACTGACGTTTTCCATACTAATTGTTAGTCCATTATTCATACACTGAATTGACGACGGATTTTCCCGTTATTTCCCGATCATGACATGAAACACATGGCGGGTGTGACCGGTCGGCAGGGGATGCTCACTCCTCCATGGCACCTGATCCCACATCTGATGTTTCGGAGGTCCGTGTTTGCTCTGCTCCTATATTCTATTGTTTTTGTGGACTTTGAGATTGAATACTGTTAGTTATCTCCATATCCTTCTCCAAATATTTCATTCATACCCTTTTTACCTCATTACTGCAATACTTTCAGTTGCACTATGGAGTGCTTTGTCAACCTGATCCAAACCTAGGACACATGACCTGGGTCAACATATGATAGTATTTTCCACTGTTCGGCCCGTGGTGCCGCCTTTAGTAATTTTAGTGTTTGTCTTTTCACGATTTCGTTTGTTTACAAGTTATATCATCAGCTGTTCGACAGGGTCACCTTTTACATATCGGCAAACACCGTACAATTAAGTAAAAAACAATTATAAAGTTACGGTTAAGTGTTATCATTCAATAATATGTTAATATAAATATCAAATAGTAATTGAGAATACATTTGAAATTTTTTATAAGCATTCATCTTGAACATGTGAAGATAAAGTGCCATCACAAAAAAAAAAAAAATATCCATTTATAAATAGCTAAGGTGTTCCAACATGTATACAGTGTACTGTATGTTCTCTGTGTGTAGATTTGTAGTGATAGCAATTTAAAAGTAAAAAAAATATTCATATCATGATGATTATGACTGACAAATTACATGGAATGACGGTTTCATTTCAAGGTTTTGGAGTATCAAAACAGGATTGAAACTTGTATAATAATAATGAAGTATCAGTCTTTTCTTTGCATTTCTGGAACCCAAACAGAATAGACGGACCAGTATATGATGTTAAAACAAAGAAAGACTAGGGGAAATATAATTCTAGACAATTTATCCACGCGTCTCGCTTCGTCTCGACTTTCGCTGTCCAACCGAGGCTTCTCTTTGATTCCATCTTCCTGCAAACAAGAAATAAATCAGAATCACAGAATTCAGAACAGAGTTATGATGGCTTGATTTTATATTTACGAATAAACTTTTGCGAGAAGCTTTTGTTCTATCAGTTTACGTCTTACTTTTATAATTAGACAATGTACGGATGCTCTTTTACGATATAAATATTAAGCTCAACATTTTATTCAAAGAAAAATTTGGATTTTTTCAAACTACAAATAATTAAGTTATACTTGACGCAAGTGACAACAATCCTACCCTCAACTCCCGGTATTTTCATGTTAGTCCCCCTTCCTAATATATATGACCACTATAAAGATTATCTTATCTTTGATCAATTGTGTACCTTCATACTTGATACAAAGTAAATCGTCAACTCTAAAAGTCGGTGCTTCTCGCAAATTTTCCCTCCCCACATCCTGCACTACACTTTATTAGAGGGAGAATACAATGAACACATGTTAATATTGATAATGTTGTTAATTGTTAAATAAAAAACAAAAATTAATTTTACACTTGACAACTATTTACATGTATATATAATCATCCGTATAACAAAATACTCCATTAAGTAAAGAGTTTAAATTCTTTTGTTAAAAACAAGAGGCCCATGAGCCTTGTAGGTCACCTGAGTATTATGTAACAAATTTCAAACAATTGAATTTGGTTCGTGTTTTAAACCAGGGGCCATGAAATTTACAATTTTGAAAGAGGCACCATTACTTATCATAACTATACACCTAGCAAGCTTACTTTGGATACTTAATATCCAGAGGTAGATAACAGTAACAGAAAATGCACTTTCACTTTAAAACCAATTGTGCACGCCAACTACCCCACATGAGCCACTGACCCTGGGGTCATATATTTCAAAATTATGGAAATTTTATCATAAATTTTATTTCATCTGAAATGGTCGATTAATTCCATAGAGCAGATGTCAACGCATTAATTAATTTCAAGAATATGTAACCCTCCCCCTTCTTTCACCATGACCCAGGGGCTCTGAAATCAATCATTTTGGAAGGAGCGCCTTTCTTTATCATAAAAATGTTCTTTGATCATTGGCATTATACAAAGGAGCAAAGGAAAAGATTTTTAAAGCATTCATGCATTTTCACTTTATAATTACAAGACCTCCTCCCTATTACCAGAACTCCTGACCCAGGGTCCCTGAGGCATTCTTGATCATCATAACTATGTACATAATTTATTGGTTTAATACCCTAGAGCAGAAATTTTGAAAGAATTTATGCATTTTCTCTATATAATTAATAGAGACCCGCCCTAACACCAGAGCCTGGTGCCATGAAAATTCACAATTTAGGAAGAGGCAGCCTTAATAAACATAACCACGTACTTGGTTACTTTATTTAATACCCAGAAGCAGGGAAGATTTTCAAAGAAGTAATGCATTTTCACTAAAAAAATATATTATCCCCGCCTTAGTTCTAGAAACCCTGACTTTGGGACCATGCATGCATTTCTCAATTTTGTAAGAAGGCGCAGTGCTGATTACAGTCGTGCCAACAGTTTGACTGCTTGATGTCCTGGAGTAAAGAACAAGATCTTTTAAAATTGCATTAATTTTAGTGGGTTTGGCCCCATCCCTCAGGCCCCAGGCGGACAGGGAACTTTAAATTCACAATTTTTGTTCCCCTTTACCCATAGATGCTTTATGTCAAAATTGGTTGTGTGGTTGCAGAAAAATTAGCTGAGAATGTTCAAATAATAACACAAGATCGCAATATGTCGAGTAAGGTTACTCAGGTGACCTAATAAAACGGGAAAATGTACATGTGCAAGATATCAATCATTCGCAAGGTATATTTTACCTTTCTCTTCATTAGAAAAGAAATTCAGAATTGAATTTTAGAAATTTCATCAGAGTTTGAACTGCGCGAGTTCATGATGTCATTTCATGTGTTGTCGTGAAGAATTTTAAGCACATAAAAAATGCTATCAAGTTTACTGAAAACTTCAGTCAATAAAAAACATACGTAATAATAATAATGCTATCATTATAGGTTGACGTATTTTTAAAGTAATAATGGTATTATGTATTTTTTTTAAAATTGACTGACAATTATTTATGTTAAGTTGGTAGGCATGCATGCTTACTGATAACAAGAGGCCCATGGGCCTTAAAGGTCACCTGAGCATCATGCAACAACTTTCAAATGATTGAATTTGGTTCAATAGACGTTTTGAGCTAGATGCTATGGCATTCACAAATTTTAAAGAAGTACCAATTCTTATCATAACTATACACATCGCAATTGCTCAGTTTGGTTTCTTAATACCCATAGGCAGGATAGGAAAACAAAAAATGCATTTCAACTAATCAGTTATATTCAGAATTAATCAGTAGTGTCCCTACCACACATGAACCCCTGACCCTAGGTCCACACATTGCACTATTTTTGAAAAGGCACACTTGCTTATCAAAAACGTTTGATTAATACCAAGGGGCAGATTTCAAACAAACAATTCATTTTCAGTATATCAGTAGAGCCCCCCCCCCCACTCCCCACTATGGTACCCCTGGGGCCTTGAAATTCACAATTCTGGAAGAAGAGCCCTTGCTCAACATAACTACATAGGTAGTTCATCTGCTTATTACCCAGGAGCAGAGAACAAGACCTCCAAAGATGTAATGCATTTTCACAAAATAATCATTATAGAGCCCTGCCCTAACACCAGAACTCTAGACCCTGGGGCCATTAAAATCACAATTTTGGTAGAGGCATTTTTGCTCATCATAACTATTACTTAGTTTATGTAATACCTACATGTAGGAGCAGAGAAGAAGATTTTCAAAGAATTAATGCTTTTTCACCATATGATCCATAGAGCCCCACCCTAACACCAGAACTCCTGACCCTGGGGCCATTCACAATCTTGATAGAGGCTCTCTTGTTCATCATAACTATGTACTTAGTTTATTTAATACTCAGGAGTAGAGAAGAAGATTTTCAAAGAATTAATGCAATTTCGCTACAGAATCCATAGAGCACCGCCCTAACACCAGAACCCCTGACTCTTGGGCCATAAAGTTCACAATTTTGGTAGAGGTATCAACTATGTGCATAGTTAGTTTATTTAGTACCCAAAACCAGAAAAGAATTTCAAAGAATTAATGCATTTTCACTATATTTAATTAATAGAGACCCACTCTAACACCAGAACTCTGACCCTGGGGTCATAAAATTCACAATTGTGGTAGGGGCTTTCTTGCTCATCATAACTATGTACTTAGTTAGTTTATTTAATAGTCAGGAGCAGAAAAGAAGATTTTCAAAGAATTAATGCATTTTCACCATATAATCCATAGAGCCCCACCCTAACACCAGAACCCCTGACCCTTGGGCCATGAAATTCACAAATTTGGTAGAGGCACTCTTGTTCATCATAACTTTGTACTTAGTTTATGTAATACCCAGGAGCAGAAAAAAAGATTTTCAAAGAAATAATGCATTTCCACTATACAGTCTTTATAGCCCCACCCTAGCACCAGAACTCCTGACCCTGGGGCCATGAATTTCACAATTTTGGTAGAAGACTTGATGCTCATTTCATTCATGACAACAGTTACACTGCTTGTTGTCTAGAAGTAAAAAAGATTTTTAAAGATTTCATTTATTTTTGTGGTTTTGGCCCCACCCCTCAGGCTCCAAGCTGGCGGGGACGATGAAATTCACAGTTTTTGTTCCCCTTTACCCATAGATGCTTTATGCCAAATTTGGTTTAGATTGGTTCAGTGGTTTCAGAGAAGAAGCTGAAAATGTTCAAAAGTTTACACACGATGCACAACACACGTCGCACGACGACGGACGAAAACGGATAGCAATAAGTCACCTGAGTGACTCAGGAGATCTAAAAATTTGGAATGAAACATATGGAGATAATGAACCGTATTCAATATCGATCAGAAGTCCGTAAAACAATACAAAATAGGAGTAGAGCCAACACGGACCTCCAAAACATGAGTTGGGATCAGGTGCCATGGAGGAGTAATCATCCTCTGCCGACCGGTCACTCCCGCCTTGTGCTCAGTATCATAGAAAAGATCCTTTGAAACCCCCACTTTAACGATCAATTATATTTTATATCAGATCTCCACGGTTTGAAGATTTATCACAAATATTTAATTACAGTTTTATAAAACGGCATACACACGCCAAAAACGGCAAAATTGAAAAAATAGACTTGAACCGACATTAAATTTATAGATTTACTGCAAAACCAAACTTCTTTTTCATAATGTTTCAATCACAGAGCTGGTCTTTGCATTCCGCAGGGGTCTCTAGCCCGCGACGTAAGGAATTATTCCTTGCTTTGTTAAACTAGAACGAAACGCTTTAAGCACTGCGCTATGCAATTTAATAGAAAAATATTTTTTTCTAAACAAAAATCCTCTACAAGACATACTGTACCTTTCCGTGCAGAAGAAGAGGTAATTCCCTTACAGAAGACTTCCTTCGTTGTTGAACCCTTGCCTTTACATTTACATAGGAGAATTCGATCAAAGCAGCAAAAACAAACACTAAACATGTTGCCATCCAGACGTCTATAGCTTTGATGTAAGATACACGTGGAAGTGTGGCACGTGCTCCAGAACTTTGTGTTGTCATTGTAAGAATTGTCAACAAACCCAAGGAAATTCGGGCTGGAATTGCGTCAATGTTCAGCCAAAATGACACCCATGACAAGCAGACGATAAGAAGACTTGGAATATACACTTGTGTAATATAATATCCGTATGCACGGCTCATCTCGATATCAATTCCCAAGCAAGTAAAAGAAACTGAAAATAAGTATTAACTATATACATGTATAATACCTTTTTTCACACACGGGGGTGATTGGCCACAATGCTCATCCGAATGAACTTAGCCATGTTGCTTTCCCTCCCTTTCAATTTATTTTTTAACCGTCTATACAATATTTTAAACAATTTACATATTTAAATTCTAAGTCCGTCGGTCGAGACTTTAAATTGTGCCCCGAGTAAAGGATTACACCCCCCCTTTGGCACGTAAAAGATCGTTTATATGGAGTTCGCAATTGAGTAGGCTCACTGGGGACCGGCAGAGAAACAAAAAAACTTTGGGGGAAAAAAACGGTTATTTAAACGTATAGTGCACCGAAACATGGCTTAAAAAATGGCGACTCGGCGTGACAATCAATCAATTATTGCATTGAAAAAAAAGATCAATATGTAAATCGATATTGTGACCGCACATTTCTTCCGAGCCTTTTTAATAACTAACAATTAATATGAAAGCACATAACGAGACGCTTCATTATTAACCTTAACATGATATGTTTGTGAAACTACCGCCCCCTCCCCTATATAATTGGAATTTTTCTAAGTTCATGGGGCATAACTCTGTCAAAAATGACTCGATCGTACTCAAAACAGAACTCGACTTAGAGATTACATTTCATATGATAAATCAGTATACAAAATTTCATTTAAGTACCGATATTTGCAACCGCTGCGAAGAAAATGTACGGAAACTACAAATAATTGGAATTTTTCCAAGTCCAATGGGCATACCTCTGACCAAAATGGCTCGATCAAACCCCAAACATAACTTAAGTATTTTTATGTGAATTCTTCTTCGAAGGAGGCTCGATCATACCCCAAACAGAACTTAAGCTATAGGTATTTTAATGATAATTCTTCTTCGAAGGTGGGCATAAATATCAATGTGACTTTTATACCCTTATTTATTTTTCTGGAAAAGAGGATACATGTATAATGGGAATTAATGCAAAATCTGTAGTTCCTGATTTAACTCAATCCATGCCCAGGATACAATTCACGCATCGAAGGAATTGTTTATGTTAATTTGATTTAGTGTAACCCTGTAATTGTTAAAATTATTTTTTTTTATTTTGAAAATAAATGCAAAGCCAAAAATGACAATATTTTACTCTCTTAAAATCTATTATCCTTGAATATCATTTTCTGATGAGAAAACGGAAGAGAGTCTGTGGACTTACTAATTTAATACAGTTACAGCACTGTAACAATGGAAAATCCCCAACAAGATTTGAATTTTGACCATGGTAAAGTGATTTATTTTCTTTTTAAAATGAATCAGATTGTGACCTAATTACATGTACACCTTCCATTTTGAAATCTTGAAAATCTGTGAACATATATTTTTCATGGTACACTAAAGTATTACGAAGGGGATATGACAAATCACAGAATTTCCGTTTCTTCGAAAAGTCCCCCCCCCCCCTTATATATATTGGAATACAACACCGACCCTGTTTTAAAGCTTACCTTATCCTTTGGGAATTTTAATTTAACACGGTAACAATAAAACTGAATCCCCTTTACCTGTGGTGTTTTATGATAAAATTGGTTGAAATTTGCGGGGTGTTCTTTATGTGTTTAGATTATATACGGCGGAGGAACAGACTAACTTCAGACAACGTGATCAGAAAAGTTAATAGCTCGGGTGAAGTAAAAACACAAGGGATAGATATTTACCGGAAGAATTACCGTTAGCGTAAGTAATGTCACATGTGTGGTTAGTAATGTGTCCAATTTCGAATTGCGGCAGTGTTAAGTTTGGTCTTTGAACCAGAGGAATGTCATTCCATCGGAATTTCAGAGTATCTGTACTGTATCCATCTGTTAAAAAAAACATTTGAGAAAAAATAAAATTATTCTTTCTTAGTATTATTGTTTTTCTGGTCATTTTTATAGCAAGAAAAATGTCCAATATCTATATTACATTAAAAAAAATTAATTTATCAAGTACATGTAGGGTCGGTTATTACATATGTATGCCAACAGATTGTTTGAAGACTTGATCTTCAAAAACGACATTTTTAATTGCCAATCATGATCATCAAAACCAATCATCTCGTTGTCATCACTTTTTGGATTACTTGCATGTACTTCCTTCATGTTTAAAATAAGAGTTCCATTTTAATTGAAAAAAAACCCAGGTTTTTTTTTCTTTAAAAATCTTGGAGTATGGTTAAACAATGCTTCAGAATATCAAATGCTACCTTTATACTAATTTTTAAGCTATTTTTTTTTTTACACAATCAATTGCCGACGGATTTTTCCGTTACTACCTGATTATGACAAGAAGTACAAGGCGGGTGTGATCGGTGGGCAGGGGATACTCGCTCCTCCGTGGCACCTGATTCCACCTCAAATGTTTCAGAGGTCGGTGAATGCTCTTGTCCAGAAAATTGTTTTTGCTCATTAGTCCTTACAGCTTGAAAACTGTTAGTTATCTCCATATTTTTCAATTGACTAAACTAAATAATGAAGTCATTTGTTTTTGTTGAATGAGAATTGTAATTGTTCTAAAGGTTTATTAACGCTCCGCTTACTCATATTAAATGTTGCTTGAACCTTAATTTTTTTTTCTAAAAGAAATGTATAATTATTATAAGTTAAAAAATACGAACAATTATAGCATAGCTTGCGGGGCAAAATTGCAACTTGGCAAATCTATAAAGGAATAATATACATTTATGTCATTAAGAGTTATCTCTCTTTTCAGAGTATTCATGAAATGATAAAATAAAAATACATTTCTTTTGGAAAATCAACAAAGTTCATGCAACATTTTATATAGTGAGCAGATGGTTTATGAACCTTAAATATACTTACAACTCTCCATCTGTATTGAACATGTCTGTTGATCTAACGGGTATTTGTGAAGGTACATCTGGCAAGAGAATGTCCCTGTCACCCTACAAATTTGTAAAATAAAATTGCAAAAGGAAATGTGATTACATATAAAGCAGAAACATCTGTCACTATTTTCTACATACCTCATGCTGTATACAACCAGGCCGTCTGGGTAAATGTGCATTAGTTTATTTGGAACAGTAACTGAATGGGTATTCGCTTTTTTCTCGTTCTTAATATATAGATCGGGAACCCATACATTGGACATTACACGCGTATCCAACTCGATCTTTGGGAAATCAAAGCGCCCTCTAAATGCCAATCTGTGGTCATGCCATCTCTGACGAATAAAGAAACTCATCTTGAAGTCCTGTAATTCAGTATATAATATTTCATGTTAGGTCATTTCAAGAGTGTTATGGAAGGGCCGATGGGCCGTTTCGCTCATAATCATACTTAAAAATGAGAAAAACCGTAAGACTCATATGAAAAACTTTTCACCGTTAAACTTCTAGGTCTAAACAACAGATTTTTCCCCGAGATTTTTTTTGTCATGTCTTCCTTAAGGCATTTTTGTAAAAATTGATGAAGTAAATACTGCCAGATGGGCCTTTGGTCCATAACATAGTTCTGAGAGACCCTCTAGTCTGCAAGGTTTTACTGTTGGTAATATGTTTCCATTCATGTAATCATAAATTTAAAATTGATTTTTTTTTTTATTTCAACATGAACGCTAAGTATTATAAACCTCAACATTCAGGTAAGATATACATGTATTCTGTGTTTTTATCAACGATTTTTTGCTAAGTATATTCCAACAAAATTGTTTATGCATGAAAAGGTTTTTTTTCATCTAAAATTTATACTATAATTTCTATCACATGCGTGAAAAATAAGCTCGGGTCACATGGATTTATCAGTTGATGTGTTCTGTTCCTTGCTGTTCAACGTCCCTCTTGAGAATTTTCCCTCATATGGAGACGCCACCACTTGCAAGTGGAGAGCTGCAAATTTTGAACTAGGTTTCGGGCCCGAGACGCAAGGATAAACTCCTCACAGCGCGAACCAAGAGCATACGCTCTAACCACTGCGCCTCGCGGGCGACTCTCTATGTGTCAATCGACACAGATCGCTTGCTGTATGATTGAGACTGCCAGTTGAGAGATTTTTGAGTGAACTAATTGATATATGTTTTACTATTAATTATTCAAGATTCAAGACAAAATTGTTTTTAAACGGTCTTTATTATCATTATACTATAAACCAAACCAAAACATAATATATAACAGGTACGTCTCGAAATAAAAAAAAAATATCGTCCAAGACTAATTCAATCTACAGGAAAAATCTAAAAAACAATTCTTGTAGAGACTGTCCCTACATATATTTTATACATTGTTAAGATTTTAAACATTATTTTGTAGCTGATTGCTAACAAGAGAGAGAAAGAGAGAGAGAGAGAGGGATGAATTACCATCGTACTCGCACTGATAGAGTCTATTCCCAGAATGTAAAGTTGGATGGTGTTAAGAACAGGATCACCTAAAAAATAGAAATGAATCCTGGGTTTATTCACTACTGGACGAAAAAAGTGCTGAGAATCCCAAATTTTACTGATAAAGTTTGATAATTACTGATACTGTGCTGTTGTTGCTGATAATTACTGATATTTACGGTTATTTTTACTGTTGTTGCTGATAATTTTAGTTGTTGCTGATAAATACTGATAATTACTGTCGTCTTTTACTGTTGAGTCTGATAAATACTGATAAATACTGTTGAGGTACTGTCGTTGCTGAGAATTGCTGATAATTACTGTTGAGGTACTGTCGATGCTGAGATTTACTGATAATTACTGTGGTCATTGTTTTAAACCTGGGAATGGATTAAAATAGCCTGAGAAATGATTATTTGTTTTTTTTTTAAAGTATTTTAACAAATTCATTACAGTCAATTACAAAATAAATTATTCTAAATAAATAAGTCACGTTTTATTAATTTTTTTTCAGTTTTCAGCTATTACCGGTAATTTCATTATAATTATTTTTAGACCATAATGTTAACATAAGCATAAATGTTTATGTTTTTTCTTTAAATTTCTCCTTACACGTAGATGACATTATCTGAGGAAAATTATTCTGTTGTATTTGTTGTGGTTTTTCTTCCCAAGTACTTTTTTAAAAAGTTTAATATTTGTTCATAAAGGTTAAAAAAAATCTCATCTCATATTTTTTCTCACATGTAAAGCTTTTTGTGGGTATCTTTAATACTTCAATACAGTCAATGGTTGTAAATATCAATTTATTTTACCGTGTGGAGAACTGAAAATGCATGAGAGCACATTAAGTTGAAAACACCCACCCCCCTTTTCCATTTACTTTTAAATTAAGCTCTCATTTTAACAAGACAGTATTAAATATTTGTCATAAAATCTAGTCTTGAAGCGTACACTTTGTTATTTTATAGTTATTCTATAGAAGAATGTGACAGGGTTAAATAATTAAATTGAAGCATCTTTAATTATTGTTTTTATATATTATGTAGACAGCGCGCTCTAGTTCTCCGATGTCCTCCCTGCGAATTTTATATCATTGTGTCGCTTTCTAGCTCTCTCTCTCTCTCTTTAAAATTATTTGTAAAGGCTTAAGTATTGTACACTACATGACATAAATCTTATGCAGTGTGATTTTCAGTCAATGAAATACACGTCTTTCTTTAGGGGAATTCTTTTTTCATTGTACAGTTTTAAGTCTATGGGCATATGGCTTCTAATATTATGCGCCACTCCTTAAACATGTTATATGCGGTCAGTCAGTTAAAAAAACAAAATAAAATAAATCGTAACTTGAATTAACTTTTTCCATTAATGCAAACTTTGTGCTTGTTGTTCTGGAACATACATGTCAACCACGTGTAAAAGTTCTACTTTCGTTTTAGTATCGGGTCAATTATTAGTACATTCTGCCATAGGGATATCGTTACGGCTTGCGTTTTTGTAAAATTAGAATTTCGTGCAGAGATTATAAATTTTCTTATTCTATTTTTGTCCGAGACCTTTGTATAAACGAACAGTACATACTTGGTGCCTATTTATTTGATTTTACTTGATTGTAGCACAAAAAGGAGGAGGTGAAATTATACTGTTTACAATTAGGCCTAAGTGATAGCCGATAGGACAAGGTCTGGTTTTTAGTTGTGTGTTTTAAAAGTCATGCAAGTTATGATATTATACTTATCGAATTTTTATATGCATGAATAAAATTATTTTAGAGAATCAATTGCAATAAACCATACAAAATTCAGAACTGAAGCAATTATAACATTTATTCATGAGTGCGATACACAACGTCATGTTTCTGACATTTAAAATCCATACATTTAAAGTTTTTTTTTTTCTCGGATTAAGCGAAGTGGAGTTTCCCTGCATCTGAATTGTGAACAATAGGTGCTAATATTATTTCAAAAAAGTGCTTCACTAATCAATCGTTCTCTTTATATCTATATGATTGTATATTTTGCACACTTTTTTTTATTAAAAAGTGAAGTCAATTTCTCGTCTACGTATTTACCGGTCCCAAACCATCGTTAGCAGAGATTCAGAATTGAAAATTATACATGTGACCACCTCTCCCGGGATATTCTTTTATCTGATAAACAAAATATACTCCCCGGCCTAAATTCCCTTACTTCGCATTGATAGCAACCAACAAATTTTTTTTGTTTAGTTTCTTATTCACGCATGCCTTTTAGACCTACTGTTATGTATTAAATCACCTACATTTTATATGTTTTTGTGGTCTATGTATACTAAAGTAAAATGGTAAAAAGATTCAAATAAATGATTGATTGATTGAAGAAATATGCGTAAATCTAAAAAATAAAATTATTAAATACTGAAGAAAGATAGATCTTTGAGAATTGAAATAATAATTAAAATAAGTCTGTACAACGTACATGATGTACATGTAGATACCCTTTTTTTTATTATAGTACCAAAGTGTTCTATTCTAAATATTTTTTCTATCAATTTTATTCGTTATCAAATTCAATATTACGGAATTTTTTTTTTCGTGCGACCATAAACTTTAAGATTGTTCTAAAGTAGCGAGTACATGTACAGTGTAGGTAGTTTGTTTATTGATAACACCGGTGCCGCAGACGAAGAACAATAGGTAATTAGTGCCCATTGTTACGCTGACCACTACAATTTGCATGGAATATACAAGTTGTACCCCGATCTACCCCGGGGCTGAAGACATGTACACAATACAGCCAAATCACAGGTCGATCACCAATTTCTGATCAATTTAAATCAATTTAAAGGTGTTTTCCTTTCAACTTTTTACCATGCAAAATTAAAATCGATCAATTTGATCATAAACTAATAGTAACATATTAAATTAAGTCTCATTTCAGTTCTTATTTCCCATTCCATAAACTCAAATTAAAAAAAAAATAATGAGATTTCAAAACTGATGAAATAAAAAATGATTTTGTATTTAAATTTTAAGAGACAAACTTAACACATGTACCTTTGCACTAGGGATTCTTAATTAACCTCTAATTTTTAATCAGCTCGCCCCATTTGCCGGTTGCACATGCATACAGTGTGTACTTGTACATATGTACATGTGGAGGAGTTTAATTCTTGGACGATCTACAAACCTCTACATAACATTAAAATAAATGAATAAATAAATAAACTATTAATTAAAATCAGTGCCCACAGATTGAACATATTCAAACCTGTTTTCACCTCTTAGTTACTTTTAAAAGGGATAAAATTTCTAATTTTCGAGCAAATTTTCAAATATTTTGACAAAAAGAGACCAGAAAACTGAACATTTAACAAGATAAATTTAATTGTTTTCGAATTTTTTTTTTCGTGCGACCATAAACTTTAAGATTGTTCTAAAGTAGCGAGTACATGTACAGTGTAGGTAGTTTGTTTATTGATAACACCGGTGCCGCAGACGAAGAACAATAGGTAATTAGTGCCCATTGTTACGCTGACCACTACAATTTGCATGGAATATACAAGTTGTACCCCGATCTACCCCGGGGCTGAAGACATGTACACAATACAGCCAAATCACAGGTCGATCACCAATTTCTGATCAATTTAAATCAATTTAAAGGTGTTTTCCTTTCAACTTTTTACCATGCAAAATTAAAATCGATCAATTTGATCATAAACTAATAGTAACATATTAAATTAAGTCTCATTTCAGTTCTTATTTCCCATTCCATAAACTCAAATTAAAAAAAAAATAATGAGATTTCAAAACTGATGAAATAAAAAATGATTTTGTATTTAAATTTTAAGAGACAAACTTAACACATGTACCTTTGCACTAGGGATTCTTAATTAACCTCTAATTTTTAATCAGCTCGCCCCATTTGCCAGTTGCACATGCATACAGTGTGTACTTGTACATATGTACATGTGGAGGAGTTTAATTCTTGGACGATCTACAAACCTCTACATAACATTAAAATAAATGAATAAATAAATAAACTATTAATTAAAATCAGTGCCCACAGATTGAACATATTCAAACCTGTTTTCACCTCTTAGTTACTTTTAAAAGGGATAAAATTTCTAATTTTCGAGCAAATTTTCAAATATTTTGACAAAAAGAGACCAGAAAACTGAACATTTAACAAGATAAATTTAATTGTTTTCGAGAAAAAAAGGACTTCAAAAACAAAATGTTGTCCAAACTCGACCAGTTGACGTAGTGAAAACGGAACAAATTCAACTTTTCTAACCTGCAGGAAACTTTTCTTTATCCCGATTTTTTTTTTCTATCCATTAAGAACTTTTTTTCTTATTATTGAAAAAAAAGATCATCGATCTCCCTACATCATTTTCTTGGAGTCGGGAAAGGCGGCGATGGATCTTTTTTAAGATAGCATAATTTTCTTTTTATTTACAGTTTATTTTTCAATAAGATCTTATGCAAAAGTAAAATTCCATTTTTTTTCTGCAGTTAATTTTTTTTATTAATTCTATTTCTATATATTCATTCTATTAATAATTCATTTGATTATTGTCAAAATTTTCACAAACGTAATGTAGAAATTGAGATCAGCATACATACACACAGTCATGTAATTTTGTCACAAGCAGGACATTTAAAGAGATATGAAAATTTTGTCATGATAATTCAAGTAAAAGAAAGTAATAATTGAAGGTTTTATAGCCCTCTGTTTTAATTTAAACCAATTACCAGGTTAAAAACAATGACCACAGTAATTATCAGTAAATCTCAGCATCGACAGTACCTCAACAGTAATTATCAGCAATTCTCAGCAACGACAGTACCTCAACAATATTTATCAGTATTTATCAGACTCAACAGTAAAAGACGACAGTAATTATCAGTATTTATCAGAAACAACAAAAAATATCAGCAACAACAGTAAAAAACACAGTAAATATCAGTATTTATCAGCAACAACAGCACAGTATCAGTAATTATCAAACTTTATCAGTAAAATTTGGGATTCTCAGCACTTTTTTCGTCTAGTAGTGATTTAAATGTATAAACTATTGCTGTTTGTACTGCTTAATTAAATTGGTATAACTCACTTAATTATTTCTTTCTAAAATTGTCGGTGTCGTCAAAAAAAATGTAAAAGCCAACTTGACAATTGAAAATGCCCTCATAATTTAAAATGCCTTTGAAATACAGCAGACTAAACTAGTGTAATGGAAATTTGTTAATTAAAAAATTATAAGTATTTCCCTTGATATCTGAAGTGCATCATCTGATTACTGACATGTATGCGTTTTAGAAGAAAAATGATTGAACAACCGTCTGCTACAGTCAAAACTAATGCAACAGAAAATTGCACAAAACTTCAAATTTAGGAGATAGGTTGTTTACGTCCATTAGCTAATTAAAGTTTAGAGAAAAAACAAAACTTAATTTGAATACATCGATATCTTTTTACTGAAAAAATGGATTGATGCATGTTTTGGCAAGATAAGTGCTAATGAAACTTGGCAAATTTCATTTCAATTTATTCTACGACACATCCATTTTAAATTTTATGATTCTGTCGACTTGAGTTTGCTTTAACATGTATGTACACCTATAATGTTCATTGATTTTTATATTAAGTGGAGAAACCACTTTGTGTTGGCTTTATTGCAAAGAACTTGATTTCCTGGTAGAACAGAAATAATTAACGTCACATTCGACAAAAACATTTTATTTAATTCTCCGTGAAATCCCAATGAGTAGAGCAGCTTTGAATAAAATTGCACTTCTGTGATATGTGAACCTCTTCTGTTGTAATCCTGTATTGGAGCTGCAAATTAACTATGTTTTTGTAGAATTAGCCTTGTATAACTAACACTGATCTACTTTTCGTCTTCCTCAGAGAATACTTGTAAATATGTTAATGTTTTTATGTCATAAAATTATGCCAAACCTTTAAGTAACGGGGGCACCCGGGGATCGTAGTCTTCGTTAAGAATGACATCAAAAAACTCGTGTCTGAAAGATAGAAATCAAATGCCAATATTAATACAATGTGATTTTCTCTTTTTACGTGAAGCTGGCATTGATAAAACCAATGCTGCCATTACAATAAAGGATGTAAAGTGTTGACCAGAACTACGATTACGTAGCCTTGGCAATATTGAAAAATAAAATAACAATAATTTACTGAAATCAGATCAACATAGCATTTAAGATGCATACACCCCTGACTTTACATTCTTCTGCTGTAGGTATTAAAAGAGAATATATAAAGTTTTAAAGAAAGTTAAGGTGAAACTAGCATTTCCAGAAAAATGAAGATAAAAAATTATTCAAGATATGGTTCTAATGAAAAACAGTTATTTGTGAAGTTATTAAACGAAAATAGGGGACTATGAATTTTCTCCTTTAGTTTACATTCATTATTAGAACAAAGAAACCTTGCTCTATCAATCTCAAATATGACCAGAGATGGTGTTTTCCAAAACGATTACATTTAATGTTTCCAATATATGAAAAACAATATTATATAATAGTTTATTATATCTCTGAAAATGTAAATATTCGGGTATTGTAGGCGCAGCTCCTACTTTTAATCGTGTTTTCAATAAACAGAAATTTTGACCAGATGATAGAATGAAGCAAAAAAAAAAAAAAAAAAAAACGCCACGAAATTGCCACATGTCTTCCATTGTGTTTATTTATCTGTTGTCGGAGAATGACTGTAAATTCCTTTTCTTGTATGTTCAGCTTTCAAGAAATGTCACAACTGTATACCATTATGATACATAGCATTAATGTGTGTCCAGACGGCCAAGAAAAAGAAAACAGTCTGTTCGTTTGCCAGAATAAATTGCTGCCTTCCAAAATTCTGTAATGTCCAAAAGGTAATACCTTGTTTGAGTCTCAGTTCACTAAAACTACAGTATAGTTGACAAGTCTTTTCTACATATTTCACATTCTCGAGATTTGAAATTCAACTCGAGTGTTCCTTTGTAATGCAAACAATTGAGTCGGGTAAATTAAAGTAAGGAAAATCGGACAGTGCATACTGGAACATGTGGAATTCATAAATAAAATGTGAAGAAAACCGATACTATAATCAATATCACAGATATTTTCTTCCAATTCTTAGATGTCAATGAGCCCTATTTTGAATTTGTAAACTAAAATGAGTGCAACAATGGCCCTGTAAACCAAACTTCCTACTGAATGTTCAAGCATTCCTGTAACGGGCAAAAGTAGTATTTCTAGTGTGATAAAAACAACTCTTTCGGCTTTTTGTTCTTTAGAAGCCAAACGTTTCTAATATACCTGGAAATATCGTGATTTTTCTAATCAACAAACTTTCATAATTATGCTCGCCTTAAATTTGTAGTTGGTATAAAATCAACACCTTTACATTTTGTAAGATGTTCGAATATATTTATTTAGACAGAATGGGTACAGAAATGTGCATGGCATTATACATCTTGGAGTGATTTCATATTTTGCTGAAACTTACCCCGAGGTCGGATAAGAATATCTGTACCATTTCCTTATTTTTTTTTTCAAGAATAATAAGCCGTAACAGAAAATTTGTTGTTAACTTTTTTTCACACATATGGAGACGTCCACGTCCTATTATTGGTACTTATGCCCATTGAGCAGTGGAGGGGGGGGGGTGTCTTTTTTTCCAACACCTACTGCGACAAGGGACCTCGATTAATACGGTCTTATCCGAAGGATCGACCTCATGTTCCACAGTGGGATTCGAACCCGCGACGAAAGGATCAACTCCTTACTTGGCGACTCTAGGGCAGACGCTCTAAACTGCGCCATGCGACAACAGTAATTGTAATCATTTGATCAGTGCCTATAGTAAGTGCAGTTGCTTAATTGCATCTGATTAAACTGTTGACTGTGAAAATAGAGAATCACTGTTCGTATCCATGTCATTCCAAACAAGAGACTTTCAATAAAATTTTCATTCAATCATTCGTGAATAATTATATGGTGTTGATAGGAGCAAACAATACAACCGCTCGTGTATCCATAATTGTATATATCTACATGAAGACATCTATCATTTATGCAAATTATTTCCTTACCACGGTGGGATGAGTGAACTACTAGTAAAACTGTGACTTGAGTGACTAAAGCTAAGTGTACTTTGTCTTTTTTTTTTAAAATGTTTTACCCTGTTTGTTTGTTAATTTGTATGTCCTTACCTCTGACTGACGTTGCTGGATCCCACTACCTGAAGTAAACACACTACCACTAAAAACGGTCTATCCATAGACATGATGCAATCACCTTCAACCAAAGACACACAAAAGTATGTTACAAGTGTAACTTAGCTAGAATTCACCGTACGGTTAACTTTCTTTAATTAAAATGCGGGAAATAAGAATTAACTTCGTCTTTTATGCTATTCTCCTCTCTCTGTTTTCACCTTTAGTAGTACTATCAGAGCGAATCATTGGTTTTCTGCGCATGTTTTATACATAATAAATCTCATAGGGGTGTCCTCACGGTACCATCTAACGATTACTAATTGCCTTTCCAATACATTAGAGATGCTCAGAGAGAGAATATACTTCACATTAATTGCTGATCAGCTTGTAATAAATATGATAAATGATTAATTTATAAAATCTGTCAATAGGTAAATTTTCTCGAGAGTGTTTGGATTATTTAATAAGGTTATTGGCCATTCTATAAGTAAGTGAACCTATGTTAGCTAGCATTACCCGGACTATCCAATGAATCGGTTAATGTCTATTTCAAATTCAATTTTTCATATTAGTATCCAAAACCTGATGATAAGGTGTCATTTACATTTTGCATTAAATATGATTGGCTGTGATAACATGTTTACATTCCTCATGGGGACGTAACTGAAAACTGAATCGTGCATATTCTTTATGTAAAGGTAATAGGCCAAACTCTGTCCATTCTGTGAGAAGAAAGAAAGGTTGTAGGACCGTTAGGTCCAATTATAGTTCTTTTTTCTCACATAATGTACAGTCTGAGGCTTATAACCTACTAAAAACATTTATTTTATAGTGTTCATAATGTACTCTTTTAGACCTTTTTCTCATTCATTGAATTAGGTATGCAATGTGTACTTATTGAACTGTGTCAGGTGAATGTTGTATTTATTTGTGTTGTGTTTTGCAAGAAATGGAGTTCTGCAAAATCACAAATTTTTATGGGGGTTAATTTTTGTTGTTTTAGAGGTATGACGAGACCCACAATTTCATGTCCACCACGAAATGTAAAATGTTACATACGTAACAACTCAACATTCTTTATCCACGAATTCAAATCCCAACGAACCAAGAGGTTTTACTCAAACCACGAAATATGACCCCACGAAAATGTGTGATTTTACAGTATTAAAGGTGCATAGACACAGATTTGAATTTAATATTTTTCTCAAATTTTCTGTATAATATCACGACTTATATATTGCAATAGCATTTCACACAAAAATATATTAAAAATCTTATTTTATCTTAAAGTTATTGAAACTTCAAATTTTGGATGGGTTTGATTGACAAATCCTTGCACTTTCACAAATTTGAAATTGTATTCTTAATACTTATTAAAAGTGGCCATCTTGTTGTGTATTAATGAAATATTCAAATTGTAATCGAGGAAATTCAGAGTAGAAATGTTTGAAAGCAAAACATAAACGCAGTATATTGTCAGTCCGTACAGTTGTGGTGAGCAGACTTTAACAATTGGACACATTCGTAAACCTTAAAAATAACAGAACTCGTGCCATTTTTACAACCAGAAGTCTCTGTCGAGACTGTAGCTCTACTGGTATGTACTTATCAAAAACCATTGCACTATTTTATGTATCTTTGTGTAGTCTACTTGTGTGCCAACTTATTTTGAAATCAAGCTAGAACTGTAGAAGGAGTAGCGTTTTTAAGGAATTTCACAGAAAATTCTATTTTTAGTAACCATGGTAACACCGTTCATCGAAATCAGAAACCGATGCACTATTCTATGTATCTTAGGGTAGTCTACTTGTGTGCCAAGTTATACTGAAATCAGACCAAAACTGTAGAAGGAGTAGCGTTTTTAAAGAATTTCACAGAAAATTCTATTTTTAGTAACCATGGCAACATCGTTCATCGAAATTAAAAACCGATGCACTATTCTATGTATCTTAGTGTAGTCTACTTGTGTGCCAAGTTATATTGAAATCAGACCAAAACTGTAGAAGAAGTAGCGTTTTTAAGGAATTTCACAGAAAAATTCTATTTTTAGTAACCATTACAACATCGTTCATCGAAATTAAAAACCGATGCACTATTCTATGTATCTTAGTGTAGTCTACTTGTGTGCCAAGTTATATTGAAATCAAACTAGAACTGTAGAAGGAGTAGGTTTTTAAGGAATTTCACAGAAAATTCTATTTTTAGTAACCATGGCAACACCGTTCATCGAAATTAAAAACCGATGCACTATTCTATGTATCTTAGTGTAGTCTACTTGTGTGCCAAGTTATATTGAAATCAGACCAAAACTGTAGAAGGAGTAGCGTTTTAAAGGAATTTCACAGAAAATTCTATTTTTAGTAACCATGGCAACACCGTTCATCGAAATCAAAAACCGATGCACTATTTTATGTATCTTAGTGTGGTCTACTAGTTTGCCAAGTTATATTGAAATCAGACCAAAACTGTGGAAGGAGTAGCGTTTTAAAGGAATTTCACAGAAAATTCTATTTTTAGTAACCATGGCAACACTGTTGTGTAATCAAAAACCGATGCACTATTCTATGTATCTTAGTGTAGTTACTTGTGTGCCAAGTAATATTGAAATCAGACTAAAATTGTAGGAGGAGTAGCGTTTTGAAAAATTGTTTACAGACAGACGGACAGACAGACAGACGGACGGACGCCGGACGCATTACTATCGTAAGCTCTTCTGGTCTCTGACCAGTAGAGCTAAAAATTACATGTATGTAAATCTCACGGGTGTGTTCAATTTGCTAAATTATGTACACAATTCTAAGCGCCAACTGACAATACTTGCGAAGGGATTTTGCTTTCGAACATTTCTACTCTGATTATTTTTCTGGATTAAAGTATTAATATTTTCAATTAATAAATGACAAGATTTCCACTTTTTTAAAGTATTAAGACTAACATTCAAAATTGTTAAAGTCCAAGGATGTGTCAATCAAACCCATCCAAAAATTTGAAGTGTCAATAACTTTTAGATTAAACAAATTTTATTTATTTTCAAGTGAAATGCTATTACAATGTCGTGATATTATACAGAAAATATCAACTTCAAATCTGTGTCAATGCACCTTTAAAAGAACAAACTTAAAGGTGATATCACACTGTTGTATTTGAATCTTTTAGCTTATAGGTAGTCCGATCCTCAGGTTCTGAAAATCAGGAATTGAATAATTAAAAATGCTTAATATTAAAAAGTCTCTGAATTATCAGTCATATGTAAAGACCCATAGTAGTTCTTTAAAATTTACCTTAGAAAATCCTATTATATAAAAGAAATCAGTAAATCTTCAATATAATTTCAGGAAATGTGAATAAAAACAATCTTGATGTTTTACTTAATATTTTGAAGTTCAGCTTTTCCCTAGATAATATTTAGCATATTAGCTCCCTCTTCCACCATCCAAGTATATTAAGGTAGTCAGATCCTCAGGTTTATAAAATTAACAGTTAAGTAATCAAAAATACTCACTAAAAAGTATCTCTGAATCCACAAACTTATTTAAATTTATCCACAGTATTTCTTTAAAGTTAGAGATTAAAGTTTATCATATTATATAGGGGATTTTGTCAAATCTCCAATATTTTTTCAGAAAAAGCGAATTGAAGTATCAGCCATGCATTTTCTAATTGCAAATTGATCAACAAATATATTTTAGGTTGAAAAATGATAGGTATCCAGCCATTCAGAATCAGAGAAATTGTCATGATTTTTATACTTAAGGTATTTTTGTCTTCTATTTCTGTCATGTATTCTATAATACATAGTGTAAAAGGCTTTTGCTATCATTGGAAGACACAATAAATCACTTCCTATTTCATATCATGCTAATAAGCAATGGGGTATCTAAGGCTGGATTTAAGAAAATCTTCTTTCTCTAAAACTATATCATATTTTTTCCTTTCAGGGTACAAATGTTAACTTTTATAAGACCTTTTTCAGGTCACCTGAGTCACTCAGGTGACCTTTTGCTATCTATTTTCGTCCATCGTCGTACGTCGTTCGACGTTCGTTGTCAATCGGTCGTAAACTTTTAAACATTTTTAGTTTCTTCTCTGCAACCACTCAACCAATTTCCACCAAATTTTGCATAAAGCATCTATGGGTGAAGTGGAACAAAAATTGAGAATTTCATGGTCCCTGTCCCCCTGGGGCCTGAGGGATGGGGCCAAAACCACTAAAATTAATGCAATCTTTAAAGATCTTCTTTTACCTGGACATCAAGCAGTCAAACTGTTAACATGAATGTCATGACCACTGAGTCCTCTACCAAAATTGTGAAATTCATGGCCCCAGGGTCAGGG